>NC_135497.1:475105686-475405686 GCF_052857255.1 Amblyomma americanum
AGATTTTAGACGCTTTACTATGACGCCAACTACTGGGCTGTCCCTTTCACAAGAAGCGCTGAAATTAATGGCATGCTGGAGAATATGCAGCATCAAGACTTTGTGCGCGCAAATCTGGCCTTAGTAAAGCCGCTTAAGCTGTAAAGTAGCCGATATTCTAATTAAAAGGTCACATGACCGAGGCGGCACAATTAGAATTGAGGCAAAATTGAATGAACACTGTGCATATGCTGTGCGCGGCCAGCACACGTCAGAGAGCCCCATTTGGTCTAAATTAGGAACTCGCTACTACGACGCCTCTCGTAGCCCGCGTCCAGTTTCGAGACATTAAACCTCGCATGCCACTCACCACAATGGCCGCATGAGCTCAGACGTGGATAGAAAGTACATTAAGATATGCCCCAAACGCCACCCGTGCCAAAGAACTCAGGTGCAACACAGAAGCGCAATACGAGGACTGTCAAACACTGCAAACAGGATCCGAAGGCATGGCTTCGCAATTCGTAGCATTCGCTATTGCGCATGGTCCACATGGTGCACATCTAGCGGGAAGGAAACCACCGCGGCCGCTGCTTGTCCCTTGGTGACCACAATGTTCCCTAGTGCCTAAGTAAAACGTGCAACAGACGGGTGGACGAAAGTTAATAACATTCCTCGCTGACTTCTTTCTCGGCGTGCTTAATCATATATACATAAGTCCTGCCGGCGCCTTCATCTCTCGCTGCGTTCAGTTCAGCGCTCAAAAGCTGTCAGGAGTAAAACCGAGTTTGTTTATTTGCGATGCAGCAGGTTTCCGTTGGTGCCGCAGAGTTGGGGGCAATAGTTATCCCATATACGCCCACCTGCTGAAATACTTGTTCCGTGCAAACACATCCGGATAAAGGTATAGCGTCGGTTTGCGTGTTAGCTCCGCCTTTTTCACGTCTATAGGTAGGGCACACGCTCCAGTAATACGTAGGCATGGGGCGTCAGGAGAACGTGCGCTGAATCCTCATGTGACACGGTGCCGATTCATGTAGGGGTTTCCAAGTATTATATTTAGGGGGGGGGGGGGGTCTAAATTTCTAAGAAGGGGGGGGGGGGGGGGGGAGGGGGCTCTGCGGGTGTTGAGGGTAGAGAACAAGCGGTAGCTATTTTCAGATCTTTTTTGTCGTTGATAATGTGCCTCGTAGGACTAGCAACGTTTATGACTCCAACACTCATAACAAAGATTGTGAACAATTACTTCACTTTACATAAGGTCCAAAGAGTATTTATGAACAGATAAAACTAAAGAGCAGGGGCAACATAAAATGTGCCGAGAAACTACGCGGCAGCTCAGACTACATGCAATGAACCTTATGTAAAGAAACTGTTCAGCACTATACGCATACTACAGACATGGAAAACGTTGTAAAACGTCTGGAAGTTCGTGTGGAAGCCATTGTTTTCTTTCACCGCAAGCCAGTTATGGACGATGTGTCCCTTCGCGTACATGCTCTTGTTCCAGCGGTATTATACAAAATTTTTCGTCACTGCAACACAAAAAAATTGCTACGAATTAAGGTAGCGCGTTCAGAAAAACAAGGGGGTGAGTGCGCCCGCTCTATAGGTAGTGTGTATGGAAATCACCGGATTCATGCCAATGCGCATCTCGAGGACGGGGGCGGATCTTGGCAGTGCGTTTTTGACACCAGCAGTTGGTTCGGAGGGGAGTCCTGTTCGTGTTCTTTCCTAGAATTTCATCCTGCGACTTCTTTTCTCCGCAGGTGCACATCCATGTCTTAAAGGTTAAATACCACTGGCTGATTGGTGGCATATTTCAGACATCTAATCCGGCGCTCAGGCTGTGCCTGACCAAAGACAAAATTTGCGTTTATGCTGCAGAGCTTTACTTCAAATATTCGCTTTGGAAATGCCTTTGTGCATATAAGATGCCACAGTCGCGTCTTCTCTATGTGCGCAGGCGAAGTTTGGTCGGTAACGAAGAATTAGACCTCACTACTGGATCTCGCCAATACCGGCCTGACTCAACCTTAAACTGGCGCACTGAGGCCTCATTGGCACATCACTGGAACGAGTCGCAAGAGCCAACTTTTACTCTCACAACATGCGCCGTTCTTGAAGTTTATGCGAGTAGAGGACACCAAATGTAAGTCTACTCTGCTCACCACCGCTACTGTCATCGTGGGGCCTCAGAGCGCGAACTATGATCGCCTTATCACTCACCTTCCATCACGCATCCTCGTCGTCGTCAGCATGCCAGTGCTGAACGTTGGACCGGAAGGACAGGCAACCCTTACGCGGTCGGCATAAGCCGGCCCAAACTCCCGCTAATAGCTGGCCCTATAAAACAGGGTTATTTTGGTTGGGACAGATTCACATTCGGTGTTTCATTTCTCGATCCGGAGCAACTCGCTGTGCCGCGGATGTCCCCCGCGCTGCCCGGAGCGCGTGTCTGTGTCTCATTCGTCGGTTTTTGATTTCGCAACACCGAAGCACATCTTCTGCATATTGGCTAACTGAACTCAATGCTCCTGATCGTCGATTTTAAGTCGCCGCGTGTGTTGCAGCTCTAGGGTATACTGAGGAGCGCCAAGAACAGCGCGTGCCCCCAGATTCGAATTGTTTCGATGCCACCTCGATGAATGGGATACACGATGCTTGAGGGATTGGTGTGCAACTTGTATTCAAGTTGTCCACCACGCAAACCGTACGAAGATGCCCGGCATTTGAACGAAGGCCAGGCTGCCCCGTCAGTTTTATCTTTCGCGCGCTTGTCCAACCTTCTTCCTGCATACACGAAGAGGAAGACATGGGCCTTCGAATAGCTCGGGCCGCACTTTTTTTCTCTTCGCGAGAGCGAGGCCACGGACAGACAGTATTCAGTGCCGCCTAACGCCCGCCACCCGCAGTCTCCTTACAGCTTGCGCTGGCAAAGCCCCGACATAACGCAGCAGCAGCCAGCCCGCGGAGGGACACCTGCCACCTCTTTGTAGTGTTCTTGGGCCGGGTCTGCGGAGCTCGATGAGCTTCGTTCTCTCAAGGTTTCCTTTTGCCTCTCCGCCTGCGTATCTGCGCGTAAGTAGAGTGGGGGGGAATTTCATTCTCCGGGAGCCCTCGGGCGGTGAGCCTCGCCGTCGTGGGCAGAGGCAGCGGAGGCGCTGTCGGGATCTCCGTCCATCCATCTTTCCGGCCGAACGCGCCCAATTCTTTGGCGTGTGTCCCCCCGCATCTCGACCGCTGGGCTCCCACCGCGACGTGAGATTGAGCCACTGCGCTGTAATGTGCCCCCGGAAACGCCGAACAAATGCGAAGCGGCCATTACGAGTAATCGAAATCTCTCCCCGTTTCTTGCTTTCTCTAGAGGCCTTCTCTTGCTAGGATCGTCATCACGCACTGCGGTCGGGAACGCTTACTTCTTTAGCGGGTCGCGTCTTCGTCAGAGCCTGTTTGTTCTGTTTGGTTTCTGCGCGCTCTTACCCTGGCACTTGTTAGTCTGCGACTTGCGGCAACAACTAGGACTCGCTACCAGAATTACTTGCGCTGCTTGATAATTATGTCGTGCGCTCATTACTTCGCGCACGGAAGGCCCCTTAAGTCTAGTCTGAATTGCTGCTGATAATGTTATCTCCTTCTTCCAAGAAGAAGAGCGAGTAAAGAAGAACGGCGGCAAAGCAAACAGCCACGAAATAATCTTAGTAAAAATCTCTCATCTTTTCATACGACAGAAGCATGAGTTCCCGCCGCACAGGGAGAGACGCAGTATAATAGAAGTGAGGCCCTTCCGTGATTACTTGTGGGAGTCTTGTAGAAGCCTTTCGTGTCTCGAATTCCTGTCTCGTCGCGCCGTCTGCCTCGTATTGCGGTCAGGGAAGCTTTTGATAACGCCTCTGTGGAGTTCAGTGAAAGGAGTTTGACAGCTCGGTAAGTGATCGCCCTCTTACATGGGTGTAAAAGCTTTTGGTGACAATGCGGTGGGAGCTCCGTAGCGCCCGTGTCCCGACCAAATGCAAAACGCGCAAAACAAAAACAAAGAAAAGCTTTGCAGAGGAATTAACACAGCGCTTTGTGGCATGTTTCTTTCTTTTCTAATCGTCTTTCATATCGCCCGTTTACCAACATATCTTAACAGCTTGCCACTTATCCTTACGGTCGGGCACAGGTAGCTCGATCCGTGGGTTTTGGAAGTAGCATGTGCTTTGAAGGAACGGTGGAGATATGACCGCAGTTTTGCATGTGCGCTTTGATTGAGCCGCATATATTCTTGAGCTTAACTCACTGCAAGCTTCTCATTCGGGGGTCGAATCGAGCGCGAGAAGGATGTCGGAAGTAAAAGCGCGAATCCCGGGCCATGGCAGGCGAGCTATGGCATGAAATAAAACATGTACAGGAAGAAGATATCACAGCAGCTAAACAACCCCAGGGAACAGGCGGTTAACATTTTGAATGGCTTGCTATTCTTCCTTTTCTGCTTGTATTTTTTTTTGGGGGGAGGTCAGCCCTGGATATTATGAAATACAACGCAAGGTAACCATGCGGGAGCACGCGTGAAGCACGGTAATGTGAAGGCGGCGCAACATTTTTTTTTTTGTTATACCCACACCTACCGAGCCTGTTTGCATCATTGTTGGAATCATTTCGAGCCTGTTTGTGTCGCTGCAAGGAATAGGAACGTTTGAATACGAGTGACTCGTGGGCACGAGCTGCAAAGAACGAACGTCGTGCTTTTAATCTTTTTCGTCGCGGTCGATCTCATTTTACCTCTTTCGCCTCACATTAGGCCGCGCTCACAATCTGAAACGAGAGCATATATCGGCGCGAGATGCAAAGTATTTTTTCTCTGTCCATCCACGGCAGCTGACGCCGCAGTTGGTGTGGTTGTTCCCCACGTGCTTATTGCTTAGTGCACAATTGTCTTTAGCTTGGCGTGCAGCTTGTGACCTTGCGCCTCGCAGCATTACACCTCATTTCGTGGCACGTACATCGAGCTATGGCTACGTGGTCGTGGCGTCTCTCGTTCCTGGCCAACTATCGTCCGTGCCGCTGCCGTTCCGGGAAGCAGCTACCCCATCTCAACCCCATGCACAACATCGTCTGCAGTGCGCTACTGAGTACACAAGCAGCTCATAGACCTACTTTTCCCACGTCTTAACTTCCAGTGCCAGCGTGAAGGGCAAGTCGAGCTTGTACGCTTTGCTTAGTGCAACGCTGACCAGTATATGATGAAAGCCGCCGCGGTGGCTCAGTAGTTATGGCGCTCGGCTGCTGACCCGAAAAATGCGGGTTCGATCCCGGCCGCGGCGGTCGAATTTCGATTGAGTCGAAATGCTAGAGGCCCGTCTACTCTGCGGCGTCAGTACAAGTTACAGAAACCCAGGTGGTCGACATTTCCAGAGCCCTTCATTACGGCGTCCCTCGTAGCCTGAGTTGCTTTGGGACGTTAAGCCCCTACAAACCAAACCAAACCAAGTAAATGGTGCGCTGTCGCCTGCTGGTTAACTCTTTCCCTTCCGTTTGAAAAATTGCCCTGACTCTGCCACAGATGATCGGTCCTGGTTCACGGGGTCTTCATCACCCTCTGAGCTAAAGTCGCAAGATGATGCAGCATCCTAGACCGTCAGCAAAATCAACTGCGGACGCTGTTCAACCACGAGGTCAACAACCGCGTTTCAGGGCGCGTGCCACGCTGACGGATGCGGCCACCTTGAAGGTGTGCGCTGCGGTGTTTCACAAGCGCTTCAAAAATTGCTGCCACGCAAAAAGGAAAACTAAACAAAAATAAACCATTTTCTGGCTTCCAGGAAAATGTCGCAATGTGGAAGAAAGCGTTTAAAATTGGCGTTGTGACTAGCGAGTTAACGATGGTCAATGAGAAAGAGTTAAGGTGCGTGCATTCGCCGAGCCCTTGTAAGAGAGTGCCGTATCGGTGTAAATTTTCATAGAAAGGTTGTACGCCCACCCGAGCACGTTTCAAAGAAACTTCTGCCATGTCTGGCGAGTTATGGGATTACATGGACCGCGGCCTATTTCGACGAGCATTGTCCGCAAGCGCTGCGATATACTGGTTACCGGCCACGGGGCAGGCAAAGCCTTGCGTCGACGCCAAATCAGAGCAGGAAGGCGAAACGTCGGCTTCTTCCTGTGGGAAATGAACGGCGCGACGAAAAGACCCCCCGAGGAACTTAGGTCACCGTTCGCTACGTCGGCAGTTGAGTCGTCAGTTAGTGTAATCAACTAACGCCAAAACGTGGTGGAGCTTGCCTGCCTAGCCGTCACGCGTCCCTGGTGAACAAAGGCGTTGCAGAGGAGACCGGGCCGCGAGCGAGCCTTCGCTGGTTTTATCCTTTGCTGTGAAATAACTCGCGGAGACATGCAGTCAGGTCTTGCCCACCTACGCAGTGCACCTGTTTGTTCGCAATGTTCTTGAGCTTGGTAAGAAGGTGTTGAAAAGTGCTGAGGCCGTACGGATAACAAGCTGGGATTATCCGATTTGCGAACTTAGGTACGCTGCTAGCTTTTTAAATTTAAAACGATCTCGTCATAAACTTTGCTCGTTTGTGCAAAAGCTCTTGCAAGGGTATTGTATGCAAAAATTATATTTACTGATGGGTGTTCTTCACACAGGGGCATGGGCACAAATTGAAGCCCCTCCAACACGAAGCCTCCCTTGCGCGCAGAAGTGACCACCGTGGCAGTCTTAATGCTGGTCGCGGCTCACAATAAACTGGAGGGGGCAGTTAAGCTCCGCCTTAATGCTATGACGCGCTATCGCTAATGGTAACGTTAATGCCCGTACATGCGGAATTTATAATTCTCGACTTCACATTCAAAGATCCCTGGGAGTCCTCATAACACTCCTAGCGCAATGGTGCGCCGGTTAAGCGATGCGCCACTGCCCTGCGATGGCAGCTGCTGGCACCGGTGGGGCTGGTGAGACCCAGGTATCTCTTGCCCAGCGACTTCTCGAGATCAATCCTTAATTTAACAGCCACGGTTTTCAGTTTGCTGCTCAGAATCCGGTGGGCAGGTTGTGATGACGCCGCATGTTCATGTGACCTAGGTGGCCCCTCTAGGTTCCCGATCAAAACGCACGACAGAATTTTTTGTCGCGCATCTGTCGCGCGACACAATTTTGTGTCGCAAGACAAGCTGTCTTGTCGTGCCTTGTGTCGTGCGACAAGCTTCATGTCGTGGGTTCTTTCGCGCGACAAAGTTGTTTGTAGTAGGTTCTACCGCACGACAGACATCTTTCCTGCATTTTGTCGTGCGAAGAAGGTCCCTGTCGCAGCATTTGTCGCGCGACAGGTTTCTGTCGCAGGTACTGTCGCGCGACAGAGGGAGTCGTGCCGCGCGACAGAGATTGCGTGCCTCAGCAAAGTTGCCTGTCGTGGTTTCAGTCGCGCGACAGACTTCTATCGCGCCTCTTTTCACGCGACAAAAGTACCTGTCGTGCGGCCTGTCGCGCGACACAACAGCTTGTCGTGGGATATGCCGCGCGACAGATACTTCTCGTGGATTGTGCCGCGCGATAGATACCTATCGTGGGATGTGTCATACGACAGATTCCTGGTGAGGGTAATTGTTTTACTGCAGAATTCTAGAAATACTGTCGTGCTGTCGTGTGACAGCGATAGGATCAAATTGACCAAAGATACTTCAAAGCGCGTTCATTGTAGCGAGTCGCGAAGAGGATGCGAGGTGCTCTGGTCTGTTGGTGATGGGCACCGAGTGAAATGAAATGCTCATTCACATTGGTGAATCGAGTTTTCAACTCGCTTCCCGCGACCTGGCTCTCTCACCGAACGAGAATTGGCTTAGAGGAGAGGCACTGCTCGAGCGCTCACCTAATTCCCTTCTTTTCCCACATGACAATGTGACGAAAGTAGTGCATGCTCAAGAGTATAATGCGGCTTTGAAAGCCCAAAAAGCTGTAATGCACAAGCGACGAAGCCAGCGGTGCCTGCGTATCCGCACGCGCTTGCGGTGGCGGCATGTAGCTGCAGCCACAACAGCGCCTGCACACCAATCGGTGTGCGCAAGTCGAATGGCGCTACTGAAAGTCAGTGTCCTCGGCTTCTGTGACATGTTCAAGCCATGTAACATAATGTACCGCTACTACTATATGCGCAGAAAAAACCAAGGACACTTCTATGCGTCGCGGAAAAGAATGTCGTTAATCGTCAATCAGGGAAAATTACTCGCCATAACCATCCGGCTAAACAAAGGCAGCATGTGTGTACATGCCCGCAGTTCTCTGTATAAATGTTCAAAGCAACCCCGATATCATTTTTCCGGGCGTTTCAGTTCTAAGAGCGTCAGCTCTTACTACTTACGTTTGTCAAGGACACGTCTGTCGGCAGGGAAGGTCAAATTGGCCAAGACAGTTACCACACTATATCACATAGCAACAGCGGGCGCGTAGAGCCTCAGTTGTCATAGATACCTTCGATCCGTTTTACATATGCCAGTATAGCGGCTATCGAAGTGGAACCCCGGGAACCCCTATTTGCATCAAATTTGGGGGCCGCCCGTTTGACGCATAACGATCGAAGTGGTGTCATTTGACTTGTCATGTTCCTGAGGATAAAATAAATATTTAGATGAAGCCCAAAATATGTGTGGGATTCGCACCGACGACCTTTCGCCCCCAAACCGTGCATTCCGGGGACTTCCGGACAGCCATAAGGCCTAATCGTTTGTCGCAGAGGGTTCCGGATGCGGTCAAACAATTCGTCTTGTTGTAATGCACACGTTTATAAAATTCGTTAACTGATGTATAAGGAGGAAACATACCGGATATAGCGAAGGTGGCTGTAAATCGCAATAGTAGTGCTAAATCTTTGAAGTAGATGACGCTGCTTGTATCTTAGAACGAATGTTTCCGAAACGAAACGCCCTCAGATGTTTGTATTTTGCCTTCTCCACGTTTGCTGAGCACCCCGATCTAAACACTTGAAGCTCTCGTAGCTAACGCTCTTAAGTCCAACGCTGATGCAGTGTTGGCGGAGAATTTTTTTTAGCGGCAGTGACGTGGTGCTTATCATAAAATAGCAAAAAAAAAATACTTTACGACGTCGTTCATTGCCTTCACTAAAAATTTCATGACGGTGACACGAAAACGTCGCTAAATATAGACAACAGCGTATGCAGCCGAAGGTGAAATGCGGCGGCCGGCGAGTTTGAACCGATTTGATTCTCGGTCGAAATGAGAATAAAGTCTTGGGACTGACATCAACCGCGCGCTTTAAAGAGTTTCGCCTGCTTTGACACAGTCTAGCTCCTGTGCACCCGCGCTCGGTCCTCTAAACTACTCTAGTCCCAGTGTGACTGTGTGCTATGACAATCTGAGCGAAAAGAAGGATGTCTGGGGGTTTTGATGTGCACCACGGCCATACAGTTGAGCGACATGATAACGTACGGGCGCGGCATGCCAGCCTGAACACCGGCCGCCAGCGTCAGAAAAATGCGACAGTAATGTTTGTTCAAGTCCATACTAAGCCGTCGGATGGAGTATCGTTGGCCAATATCGAGTCGTTGGTAGACGCGATAACAGGAATACAAACAAATGTCTCCCCACGGCGCCTTTAATTGCTGCTGCTCAATCGCGGCTCTCCTGGCCTCAGCTGGCTCCGCTCCTGAAGGTGTCGCGGAAATCGAGCATATCTTTGTTTTACTATGAGACGAGGTTCACGGTAAAACGATGACGAGAGCAGCACCTCAGCGCTAGCCAGTTTCGAAGTGCACTCAGCTGCTGCATCGACGTGAAACCGGCTAGGCTTAGCGACGACTAGGGCAGCCAGGGGGTAGTGCGTAGTTCATTGCCCGGCGCGCCCGCGGGCGGCGTCGTTCCCGAAAGCTCGCCTCGCTCACTCCGGCTGGCTCACTGATTGGCTCAACAACTTGCGACCTCCACTCGGAAGGCTGGAAAATCGAGAAGCGAGCGGCTGGCGCTGCGACTGAGCGATACTTTATGCCCACGTTTGCAGTACTGGTGAACAACCTTTAACGCCCATATGCTTGGGTTATCGGCTGCGTTGCGGCGAGTCTTAGTTAAGATCGTCCGCGACGCCATCGTCACCGTCCGTGACATACCGGCTGAGAACTTCAATTCCAGTACGTGCCGGAACAGCTCGTATTTATCGTAGCGATACGAACTCGAAAACACGGCTGCTTCGATGCGCTAGTGGGCTCTTGCTTGTTAAACTACACGCGATCAGGATGTGGCGTTAGCTAAAGTGAGACGCAAGTATCGACGTAGTTTCGTAACGCAGTTGATATCAAAGCAATCCGCTAGTACTGGTCACCGATTAAGCTGTTAAGTTTCATGATCTCCGGTGAGCGTGCCAGTGTCGCGCAAATTAATGCATCGCAGCTACTCTCCATCGTGCCAATTGTGTTCAACTTATCCACGATATTCGCCAGCTTGAGATACGGCTCTTTTCTTCGCTGTTTTTGTCGCAACTTAGTGATTTTATCTGGCATCAAACGAAATTGCACTCTGTCAACACCGTCGTCTGCTCCGTCGTCTGCTAGGGCATCCGGGTCACTTCAGGGGATCACAGGATCGCAGCTTCTACAAACGACATGCCAGAAAAAGTAACTGAAAGCGCTTTAGTATTCTTAAATAATCTAAAAATAATTTAAAATAAATGCAGTGTCTTTGTTGTGAAGATAATATAAATATTCATGGTTTAAAAAACAAATTTTTTGTCGGTTGCAATTTTTCACCGGCACAAAAGCGCAGCCGTCGGCGCCATTGCAGCGCAACCGACGCGTCGTGTTTTGTATTATTTGCCTCTTTGAGGCATTGCTTGAGTACTTGTACGGCGGACACGTGTGAAGAACTCATTCAATAGGAAGGTGAGCAGGAGTGTGTTTTGGAAGCCAACGACCAGGATTTCGGCCTGTCAACATTGGCGAGTTTCAACGGGTAAGCCATGAAGAAAGACAGTGCTGCGACGTCTTGTCACCTGTAAAGGGAACGAAGACTCCTGCGCCGTTTTACTAAGCCTGGATGAATCGCATGGCCGGTGAGTCCCGCTCTGCGTTTCTTTGCTAATGATCTGTATTCACACGCGCTATTTGTATGCGGCTATATAGGGATGTGAGTGGAGGCAGGCCGCCTGCGGTTGCCGCAGCTATAATGCGGCGCCAAAAAAGAGGGGCCTATATCCTGCATGACAAGTGTTGTTCTCATTGTCTTTATGTGCATTTAGTACTCGCGTGCCGTGGTAAATAAAAAATGGCACCAGATATCACAACAGAGTTACGCTTTCGCTTGCTAGCGCTTGGACACTCGGTGCAAAAGCATGGATTTGCACTGCGTAGAAGACGATGAGCGAGAAGTGCCGCGCGGCGGAGCGCTCGCGCTAGGCCAGCTGCGATCAGACACCGCGCTATTTTGCTCAGGGTTCGTACTCATCGGAGTAGTGCTCGTGCCTTAATATGCGTCATACTAAATTCTGAGAGAGTGATCGCATGCGAAAGGCTAGTTCATATTCATAGCCTTGTCATTTGTAAACTTGTCTGTGCTGCCCCAGTGGAACAGAATTTGAGGCAGTGTTATGTCAAAGTTAGATCAATCTTGCGTCTCCTGAACTGTAAACGTTGATGCTTCCTCTCCTTCTGAGCACTGCGAGCTGTCGGAGATGCAACTGCACAATTATTTAGGATTTCTACCTTTTTGCTATATCCCTCGCTTTTGCGGCCCGCATTCAAGTCGTTCGCCATTGTCGATGTTTTTTTTGTTACTTATTTTCGCTTTGTTATTTATTCTTCGTTGCGTGCCATCAGCTGTGGTGCCGGCGATTCTCCGAGCTCGGAACTCTTCCCAGGCACGGGATCCTACCCACAGACCTCCCTTCGCCGCACTGACGAGTGTTCTTTGGTATTTTTTTGTTTCTCGTGCCCTTATTTGCATGTCCAGTCGACAAATTTGTGCAGCTTTTAATTGTTTGCAGATTTGTTAAATGCCCTAGCAATTTTTCTATGATGCTAAGCTGTGCTGTGAGATATCAAGCTTCTTGCTAGCGAAGGCATGCTTTTTTCCATTCTCTCTTCTCATTTAACCAAGGCAGACTGGTTGCAACTTTCAATTTAATGCCTAGACATTGGTGCAAGGCACCATGATAGGAATTAATGAAAACCTGCACATCCTATATTCAAATTGGTGTGCGGCATTTCAGCCAGCTCATCTTTCAGTGTGGGTATAACAGTCATTGTGACTCTTCTCAAAGAATGTATATGGGTGCATTACATAAAATCTGCTCATTTGTTCTGTCATGGGCTAGCTCATTGGTTTTTTATTTACTTATACTACGTCTAAGTTTAGTTTTTAAAGCAGTAGACGATTTCCTTTCTTGTCATTCATGACATGGCTACAGCCACTGACAGCTGTTGCTCTGGATGTATTTATTTGCAGTTGCCAGTGGCCAGCATCTATTGGGCCATGCGTGCTTCCTGCCTTCGGCTGTGTCATCCCTCCTGATCCGTTCATGGTAGTTATTCTTTTTCAGTGATGCATATCTTAGCTGCCTATTTAGAAAAATATTTTCAATATAGGCTTGCAGCTAGGTTTAGAAATGCATGAAACTCTACATGCACTTCACAGCAGTACCTCAGCTTATAATTACCGGAACTGTAGACTTGTACAAAATATAGTCGCTGATGTAGCTCTTGACGCAGCTGCTGTTAACATAAACGTGCTTTGACATTGCACACCTGTTGCCTGGTATGCATATGTGTCCTCGAAAAGGACCTATATGTTCATTCATCCCTTTAAAAACATTGTGCTCTACAATGATGGTTTACCAGTATTTCTGATACAGAGACCAAATTGTCAGTCAGTAATGTAACATTGCACGATGACACCAATTCTTGCATGGCATAGCATCCTTGCAATGCACTGGGCAAGCTGCTGTCAGCAGATTTAATGCTGGTTTAATGCCATAGCATATGGTTATACTGCACAGTTTGTACCTCTACCTTCTTAAAGCTGTATACTTAAAAAATTTAAAATTAGTTGAAGGAAAATTCAAGGAAATGTAACAGTAACTGTCTCACATTTTGGTGGACACTTGAACCGTGATATAAGGGAGGGATATAGAAGGGAAGTAATGAAGAGCTGATGCCCATGTTAGATGCCCCCCTTTAGTTAAACATACCTCGCAATTAACACATTTGGTGCAAAACAAACATGGGACTTGCACGCTCACAAGCACCCTCATGTCAGTAAAACAAAGTGCCAATGTTGCCGTAATTTAGAGCTTTGCTCTTAAAAGCGCAGCTGACTGCTTCTCAAAGTTGAGAGAAAAAATTTGTCTACTTTTCCTCATGTGCAGTCTGCGGTGCTGGTGCCATTTGCAATGGTGATTGACATTGAGTTGCATGATGCGCAGTCCGTTCCTGGAGTTAGTGATTTTGTCTGTCGTGTGAATGTGCTGTTAAAATTAGTGCATAACAATGGTTCTCTAGTTCATTTTAGGTAACTGTGTCCTGTGCCACATGCTACCACCCTTTTTCCTCAAATTTCTTAATCTCATTTAGCCATCTGATTGCCACCCATTCATGCATTCACCTACTCTTGGAATCCTCCCAGTGTTTTAGTGTGGTATTGCTTATATCTTCTCTGCATTACACATGCATTGCACTTCCTATTTTTTTGATTTAGTCAAGATATGTGTTCCTGTTTCTTGCATAAGCATAAGAGGCGACTCAAGTGCACCATCTGGGCTTGTGATGCAATGTGTAGGGCCCTTCGTATTTGAGTAAAACCTGGTTTCTCCCTACTGTTGCACCAATAAAGATTCTTAAATATCAGGTTCAATGCAATTTCTGTGCAAATGTGCCTGTAAGAAAGTGTGCTTTGAAGGTGCACAACCCGAAGAACTGCTGGAGTGTAGTCGATGCCACATAATTCTTCTGACAGATTTTTAAAACAATTCTGGTTATTTTATTTCTCTTTAATGTTTATTGTTTGTCGGATGCTTATAATTTTTGGATAAACTGAAAACTACATGTACTGACTGGTATTTCATTCCAATAATTATACCCATTAATATGAAGCTGTGTTGGAAGGTAGGTGTGCATTTAGTATGCGTGCTTTGAATTTCAGTGATTGTTTCTGCAATGCAAAATGGAGGACAGGTCTCTGCTGTGCGAGTTTTTTGCAATGGAGTGAAAGTAGCTGGAGCAGCATTTGCTACTGTGTCACCCAGCCAAAAGTTCTCCCACAGACCACTGAGCTTCTGAATACCTATGGCTTAAAGCTCGAAGCTCTGGTTGCCCTTTCCCGAGGTTTTCTGCATTAACGAGTGCAAGCCCAAGGGCTCAGAGCTAACAGCAATTGAAACCATAGAGCTATACAAAGTAGTGCTGGGGCCGTGCAGCAAGTCAGTGTGAATTAGGTCGCGATAAACGTGGTTTACTGTAGAAAGCTGGTGTGAAAAAATAGTTGCGCTCACAGAAACCGCTGTTTTTTTCTTAGTCGGTCATTGAAACAAAGCAATGCACGTAAAATTTGATATCTCACTGATCCCTCAATTTTTTTCCAGCTAAAGACCAAGAGTTGCATGGAAGTTGTGCAAGCCACCAAGTTGCGTGTGATTTTTACCAGGGACCTGGAGCAGGCTGGGAAATTAGTGAATGGCCAGTGGTATTCACTCAGTAAGGCAAGCTTTTTCTGTAAGTACAGTTTTTGGCATGGCATTGCTTAGGGATGCATGCACTAATCTGACTACTCTACGCCCGCCCATGCTTCAAGAATAATGAAGTACATGAAAAAAATTGATTGCCAAAAAAAATTGCCGCTTCTGTTATGTTTTTTCAGGAAAGTATTTGCCATTCAAAGGGCTGTGAAAACCTTAAAACTTATTATGTGCTTGTTGTGGCTTTTTTTTCAAATTTCTCCTTCCACGCCTATGTTGGCCTGACCTTGTAGCTTGTCTGCATGCGATTGGCTGCTACCTACAGTTCGCTGTTTTGTTGCTCCTTTATTGCCTGTCACAATCATTACTTTGCGTGGCAGTGTCATGCAGTTTGGGAAATAATCTGATCTTATTTCTGCATTGGCCTGAAGTGCAAGCTTTTGCATGTGGGGCAGGTTTATGGTGTTTTTTTGTTTGCTGTAACTGCAATTTGGCCATGAGGGTTAGAGGCTTAGTCCTTTTTTTATTTTGATGCAGTGTCATATACTTCATGCATAAATTAATGAAGTAAGCACTAATTTTTGTAATAAATGAACATTCATTATAGCTGTGGCCAATATAAGTGCACTTGACTCTAAAATGGCTGTCTTCCGGCATTCAGTATTACATCTTAAAACCAGCCGGAAGACACAAAACAGGAGAAGAGATGAGCACAAGATGAGGCTGGTCTAACAACTGAAATTTTATTGAAGGAAAGTGGCAAGAAGACCTGCAAAGAGATTCAAGCACGCAAAACCCCAAAGCAGTGAGAGGGCAAAAAGCAATCGAAAGCACTGACGTACTAGTAAACCATCTAAAAAACTAATTCCTCACAGTGAACGTTCACCGACGGTTTAGCCAGGCACTTGTTTTTAGCCTTACTGATGTAGTAAGCCTCAACTATATCAGGACAGATTTATCACTTCCCTAAACCACTGATGTGCCGCAGAAATCAGGCGTGCAAAGAGAAAGGTCGTCCTCCGATTGCATTCACGAGATTGAATGTGCAGTGTCAAGTGAAAATTCGCCTTCCTCTCTATACAGTGAAAGTGCTCTCAGCCAGGCGCACATTCAGATATCTGCTTGTCTGCCCATAGTAGTTTCAGCTACGAGGCAGTGGAACGCAAAAAACCCGTTTACTTTTGCAAGTGGTGAACATTTTTTTATCTGCCACTATGCATAGCGGACGATTACCCGTAGTTGTATCAAGCCTAGTTTGAACGAAGAAGCAAAGGGCTCCTACCTTACTTTTAGCGGTCAAGACAACAGCAACATCATACTTTGGTGCAACTTTCTTGGGATGGTGCGAAATGGCGTGGAGGTAAGGTATAGAGCCCGTCTTTTTGTGCTGCTCAACTACGTCAGCATCATGTGAATGGTGTTCTGTTTCCTCGAGAGAGTAAAAACACACTCTGACAGGTGCGCGAGATGGGCAAGTGGGAACCCAGGTGCCATTGGCTTGGAAACCTGCTCCGAGAATGCATTCTAACCACTGTGGTGGCATGACTTCCATAAAGCGGTCGTGATGCATGCGATTGCCAACCTGTCCTTCACCAGCCTCGAGTGGTTCAACTCGTAGCTAAGAGGCTTCCTGATCTTGGGCTGTGGCGCCAACATATGTGGTCTTCCGCAAAGCGCAGGTCTAAGTCAAGAAGCTGCAAACGCTTATGCTTAGTGAAAATCAGACATAAAAGATAGGCTTTGCCCACATGCCTAAAGATTTCTAAAACGACTTGGGCCAACTTATCTGAGCCCTCCTTGTGCAAAAAAATTAGGTAGCTATCAACATAACCAAATGCTACTATGCCGAGGTCTTCCAAACAGGGCTTTGATGCGGTATCGACTCTGGACAGAAGAATGTCGCGGAGGAACAGTGCAACCTGGGACCCTCTGCATATGCCTGATTTCCGATGTAAATACCGGCTTGTCAACTCACAAAAGTGGAGTTCTGTGGAGTTCTAGTTTCTTGTGGATAGCAACCTGGGCAGGTGCTCTGCAGTGAGCATCGACATGGAGGGCCTGCACTATTCATTGTCACATGATAGACCTCTGAGGCATGTGCAAACTGCATCAGGGTGAACAATGAACATGCTTTTACAGATGATTGCGTGATTTCGGTTGCTGGCTTCATGGGGCTGTTGTCCTTTTACTGCAAATCTGCATTTGTCAGTTGGCAGGGCGGTATTTACACGCAGGTCGTACCTTTGCTGAGCAACATTTTTTTTGTCTAAAGTCGATAAGGCATTAGAACCCTGTTTTGGAGACCTTGGAATAGTAGCATTTCGTTATGTTCATGACTATTTAATTTTTCTGGACATAGAAGGGTCAGATAAGTTGGCACAAGATGTTTTAGGAGTCTTTAAGGCATTCGGTCAAGGCCTGTCTTTTACATCAGAATTGTCTAAGCAGAACCGTTAGCAGTTTCTTGATGCAGACCTGCGCTTTGTGGATGACCATGTTTGTCGGGGCTACAGCCAGAGATCGGGGAAAGCCATTTTTAGCTACGAGTCGGACCACTCGTTGCTGGGGAAGGATGGTGAAGAGGTGTAATTGTCGCTGGTTAAGGTCAGTAAAGATGGAAACACTTGATGGGTGTGCAATCGTGTGCATGACATCAGCTTTACATAAGTCATGCCATCACTGCTGAGGACGCATTCTTGTAGCAGGTTTTCAAGCATCTGGGTTCCCACTTGCCCTTCTCAACAACCTGTCATAGTATGTTTTCACTCGCTCGAGGGTAAGGAGCACATACTCCGATGATGCTAATACACCTTACTTCCACAGTATTTCAGTCTCAAGAAAGTCGCGGGAAAGCGTAATGCTGCTGTTGTCTTAACAGCGAAGTGCAAGACAGGAGGCCTTTGCGCCGCCATTAAAAAGGCTTGATAAAACTGGGTACTTGTCCACAATGGAAAGTGTCACAAAAAAAGGTTCACCACTTGCAAAAGTAATGGAGTTTATTGCGTTCCACTGCCTTATGGCTGCAACTAATATGGGCAGACAGGCAGATATCTGAATTTGCGCCTGACTGAGCACTTTCACTCTTTAGGGGGAAGGCAAATTCTAATCTGGCACTGCGTGCTCAATCTTGTGAATGCAAATCTGAGGATGACCTGTCTCGTTGCACGCCTAATTTCCACGACACATCAGTGGTTTATGGAAAGGATAAATCTGTCGGTAGATAGTTGAGGCTTAGTACATCGGTAAGGCTAAGGACACGTGTGGCTAAGCCATCGGTAAACCTTAACCGTAAGGAATTTGCTTTTTTAGATGATTCATTATTATGCCAGTGACCTTTGATTGCACTTCGCCCTTTCACTGCTTTGGGTTGTTGTGCGCTTGTATCTCTTCGCGGGTCTTCTTTTGCGGCTTTCCTTCAATGATGCCGCCGCGGTGGCTCAGTGGTTATGGCGCTCGGCTGCTGTCCCAAAAGACGCAGGTTCGATCCTGGCCGCGCCAGTCAAATTTCAATGGAGGCAAAATTTTAGAGGCCCGTGTACTCTGCGTTGTCAGTGCACGCTAAAGAACGCCAGGTGGTTGAAATTTCTGGAGCCCTCCACTACGGCATTCCTCATAGCCTGAGTCGCTTTGGGACGTTAAACGCTCACAAATCAAATAATCAAACTCTTTAATTAAATTTTTGTTAGTCCCGCGTCTTGAGCTCATGTCTTGTGTGTCCTAGCTGGTTTTAAGGTGAGTCAGTACCAACTCGGCCAGTCATAAGCCTTGTTCAGTATTACAACATTTTGAATAAAGTGAGTTTACTAGGCTATGTTGCCGGGGATCGTGTCCGCAGCAGTTGTGGGCAACTCAGAAGAGATAGCGTCATACGATTGGTTGTGTAATTGGCAGAGGATGATGTGAGGATGCTGCTCGAAAAGAAAATTTCATGATCGGATAATTATTTACAGCCAAAAATGTCCAAAAAGTGGCTGGGCCAGAGAAAAAGTGCCGCGAAATTTGAAAACGCTGAAAGTAGGTGGAGCTACAGCGTAGTGCCAAGTTTGAAAAACTGGAAGTATGGACAAAGCCAAAGCTTGGCGCCAAGTTTGAAAACTCGAAATGAGCAATCACGTGACCAGTGGTAAGTGTCCTATACTTAACCAGTAGATAGGAAAAAGAATGATAAATTAGAGGCAATTAGGGAATTATTGAGAAACGAACGGCAATGAACGGGTGATTAGACTGGGCGGGTATTCAGTGAGTGGGCAGGAACGATCCATGGAGGAAAGTTTGAAAACTCGAAATCGTTGCTGGGATGAAATGAGGGTAAAATAAGAGCTAATTGATAACCAATCAAGTCAATGAGAAAACAACCATGGCGCCAAATTTGAAAGGCGACCAGTGTCGAGGCGTCAACGCTTTCACATCTTTCACATCTTTTTTGCGCAGGTAGCAGCGATGATCTCTATTTTTTCTTTTTTTCAGCCAAGACAAAAACCATTTTTCTTGACTCATGGGCGATGTATCTAGGAACCTGCGGCCAGGACAACGCTGGACAGCATGCATCAGCAAGCTCGAAAAAAAAGCACGAAACAGTAAATAAATATTGATCATTTTCATTTCAATTCTAGTGGTTTTGTGCACGAATTACTCAGGAATGCACAAAGATTGTGTTAATTGACAGGCGACCATTACCAAGCTGCGCATTTTTGTGCATTGCCTACTCCAGAACACAAATCCTGTGTTGGCAGGTGACACAGTAACGACTGTTACACAGTGTACGAGCACTACACAAGACACACTACAGAAGACAAGGCAAACTACAGAAGACAAGACAGACTACAGAAGTCAAGACGGACTACAAAAGAGGACAAACTAGAGAAGACAGACTATAAAAGACAAGACAGACTACAGAAGACAGGACTACAAAAGACAAGACAGACTACAGAAGACAAGATAGACTACACAAGACATGCCCAAAATACGACAGGACTACAGACTACAGAAATTTTCTGCCTTAGAATCCTGTAGTGCGTTTTGACTGGGTTGCCAGAGCGGCCGAGCAACCGGCCGCTCCGGTTGCGAGACTTCAAACAGTTGCCAACGCCGGCGCCTACGCTGGACAATTTTAACGCGATATCGTTATAGGCCCCGTTCTCCAAAAAATCCTCTGTCGGCGTCCGCGTTGTGAGCGCCAAATCGCGAGCATGGATCTGCAGGTGGTCCTCAGAGAGCAGCCTAGGAGGCAGGTGGGCCACCTAGGTCAGATGGTCTTGCGGCGTCATCACAACCTTCCCACTCAATAGTGAGCAAACTGCCCACCGTGGCAGGAGGCAGTTAAATCAGTGGTTGGACTCTCGCGAAGAGCAGCCCGGGCAGCACAAGGCCCAACGGTGGGCGCAGCTTTCATCGCAGGGCAGTGGCGCATCGCTTAACCGCTGCACCACTGCGCCAGGAGGGGTCTATGAATGTGAAGTAGAGAATGACCTTCTGCGTATATGGCAATTAGCCCATTACGTGGTCGTGTGGTGTGCCCTGAAGGCGGAGCTTGAGTGTCACCTGCAATTTTTCCGACTAAAACTGCGCTGCCAACGGAAGGCAGCGCACCATGCGGCGCTCTCATCACCTCGGTCCCCGCCCTTCGTCGTTTACAGGCAGGGGTTGAGTGTCAGCCACGCGTGCGTCAAGTGTTGGAGACGCCACCCCTCATGGCTTAAGGCACGGACACACTGGCGGCAAAACGCGCGCGGCACGCCGCCGGTGGCAAGCCGCTTGCCGCGAAACCTGCCGCGGCGGCGGGTTGATCTGCCGCGCAGGGGATGGGTCGAGGAGCCATTTTCGGCGGCTTGCCGCGTGCCGCGAAGCCGGGGGACCAATCAGGGAAGCCCGGCTTAGCCACGTGGGGAACATCTGTGTCGCCACCTCTTGGCTCCTACCAAAGTTGGCGGCAACGGGGCCGCGCGCGCTCCTCCTCGAGAAGGGACCTCGACCGGTTTGGCATGAAAAGAGCTGTGCGCAGCGGCGCTCTCCCGCGTACTCATAGCCGCCGGTGTGGCCGTCCCTTTCGCGCCGAGAATAGTGCCGCCAGCGGCTTGCGGCGCGTTTTTCCGCCAGTGTGTTTGTTAGGCGCCAAACAAACCTACGCGCAATGCGAGCAGCTGACAAAGCACTGCAGCCGGCGCACATGGTCGACGTGCTGGCCGCAAACTTTGAGCTGCTTTCTGTCGAGGCAGAGGGGTCTGGCAAAACGGAGACAAAAACTAAACATTAGGGGCGATCGCTTGTGCTCCATTTTCCTCAGTGCGAGGTTTTGTCATCATAGTTACTGGCATTTTGGTTTGGGCTACAGTGCCCCCATTGCAACTTTTATTTGTTTCTGTCGACATGTATAGAAGTCTCGGCTGGAGTCGCATCAAGAAGACAGTATGCCTAGCAGAGGTCATGCCACCGAAGGTGACGGAACCATCTAATGCGAGACACTACAACAGGTACTTGACTGTTCAGTCCCTTTCAGCGTGTGGTTTTGTTGCCGTGTAAGGGCTTTTACTTCGACACCTGAGCTGGAGGTCGAGAATTCGATCCCGACTCTGACGGCTGCAGTTAGTCAATCAATTCATAAATTTAGGGTTAATAACGGTTGCCTTGTGGGGTTCTTACTAGGCCGTGAACTCCGAGCTCCCGGTATCGCTCACCGCGCGCGGCCCTTGTCACAGCGGCCCAGGGGACATGCGAAATAAACACAACACGAAACAGAACGCTTTGCCCGGGGCCAAACGTTTATTTGGGTATCCCAAAATCGCTGGCTGCTGGATGCTTGATCTGCGACCCTTGCCGTCTGGCTTTGTCGTACGGCTGACGGGGCAAGATGGCGACAACGAAGAGGGAAAAAGGGAGGCAATTACCTGATGTCCTCTCGCTGTCGCGGCTCGCTGAGTCTCTATCTGGCTACGGCCGGTACCTGCCGATCTCGGCGCACTTGCCCGTTGTCCCATTCGGCCAATCAGCGACCGCTCCGGCGGCGCCTGGCGGTGCGCGCTTGCGACCGGTTTCGAGGAAGGAGGCGGGGCAGCGCTCTCGAGCAGACCTTCTGGCTATTCGCCCGTAGAGAAGGAGGAAAACGTCCGCTTTCCTGCGTTTCCACGGTGCGCCTGGCCGACCATGGAGGGGTACGGCACTCCAAAGTTCCCGCAAACTAGTATAGGACAAATGAGTTTTCCACGCGCTCGTCTCTGAAATTGGGCATATTACAGTAGTGAGAACAGAGAAATAAGTGAAAGAGCGACTGCCAGTGACTTCATAAAGTTTAAAAAAGAATGCATATTGGTAAGAAGCAGTGCTTCATTTACATTTCGAGTTATGTTATTTTCGGTAACGCTGATAATAGTAATTGCTGTATCTATTATAAACAGAGTATGCCTGTATGATTCAATCTCGACGAAGCATAATTCCTCCTGATACTAGGGGCAATGAAAAAATTTCGCATAACATCATGCGCGTTTTTTTTAAGGTGAAAGATAAGTGACACTGTTGGAGGTACATCTGTCGCTGCGAATGGGCTTCCAAGGGGAAAGGAACTCTGTCGCGCATCACTGCCGTTTGGTGCAGCGTCATGTTTCTAGAGGAACGGCGTTGTGTACTGATTTAGTCCTGTGTCGCGGATATTTTACAGTGATATTCAACTTGATTAAATGATTAGGCATTCTATCGTAAGGAACCTGTTTGAAAGTAGGCAAAATTTGAAACGACGCACGGTACAAGGCTATATACGCATGAAAAGTGGCTTCACACTAACCACGAATGGGTGGGAATCGCAACTGCAGTGCCTAATCCGAAGACTGGTTGTAGTAGCGGTTGTTCTGAAAAGGATAGGCAGCCTAGCTGAGCTAGAAGCACAGAGAACCTGGCCGCCACACATAACGAATTGATCATGTCTTCTAGACTTAGTGTTGATAACATTTGCGTCAGAACATGACATCAGGGTTATATCACGGTGCCATGACGTATGACCATGTCGGGTTTTCGAGGCATTCTATGCTTGTTTGCCACCGCTTCAGTACCAGTTTTCTGTGGCACGATGCTGTGCCCTTCACTTCCGTACCGTAGCCGCTTGCGAAATGATTTCACAGAGTCGTGCTTTGGTTCGCAACACCTCTACTGCTCAGGTAGATAATAAACACAGTGAAATTAAATCTCGCGGCTGCCTGGGACGTTCTTCATTCTGCCTCCTTAGGATCAGGCAAATGAGAATGCTTGTGAAGTGCACGGTGCGCCCTGCAACATGGCCAGGACCACATCTCATCGTGTTCGTTGTACAGGCAGGCTTACATCTCCCAAGCGGCTGACCTTTGGGGGCGCAAAATTTTTCGCGCCCACGTTGTGGACAGACCACTCTGCTGCCGGTAGGCCTTCGCGCTGGAGATAAAAAAGGCTTAGCGGTTGACTCGGGCTGCTGCCGTCAAAGGCACACTAGTCGGGCCTCATAGCTTGCAGTAATGCCAGTCGCAATTTGCAGCCGACAGTCAATCGCAAATATCACAACAAGAATCTTCCCCTATGGCGACACGCTGCCGCTCTCGGAAGCTGTATTGCGGCGGGAAATCACGTAATGATCGTGAAACAATGAAGAAGACCTTTTCTGCTGCTCATGCCCTAATCATTCCATGTGGGCTAGTAGCCGTCCACCCGCTGATTCGAATGGAGGATCTCGTCATGACTGCTTACGCTTGACGGTGGACGGCCGTGATTAGAAGTGCCTGTGGAAGCAATTAGGAGAGGCGGGCCCCATTTCTTTGTGTTCCCTGGCAGGCCTCGCCTGTGCGGAGATGAGTCGTCTGCTCTTTTAAGCCCGGGATACATGGAGCGTTTTTGAGGCGATTTTCGTCTGACGGCGCCGATTTGACGCCCGGCGTCGAGAAAAACGCCCGCCGCCGCCGATCAGGACCGGCTAGATTTTGACGCGGCGCGCACGCGTCTGACGCTACCGGAAGTGCCTGTCGGAGTCACTTCCGTCTGTTTTCGGCGGGAGCGCCAGCCGTCTCACCGTTCCTTGCCGTCCTTTGAACACTTCGCGCGCGTGCGCTGGTCACCACCATGGCTACGTCGGCGAAAGCATCACGCGTGGAGTTTAACGACAAACTTATAGGCGCGATACAGAAGCGTCCCATATTGTGGGACAGCACAAGGAAGGATTTCAAGGAGCAGAGGAAGAGGATGGCGGCGTGGGCCGAAGTGGCCACCGAAGTTGTATGTGACCCGGAAGGTATGGTTGCATTGCTACTAGTATTTCTAGCAAGACACAGTGCAATAACTTTGTTTTACATCCAGGTCAGACAAAAAGGGACGCGCGGTATATCCGCGCCGACTTACTTAAATAACCAACCACGTCAATGGAAGCCAAGATAAAATACTGGCATGCTTGTGCAATAAACAGCTGTCATTGATATTACAAAAGTATTTTATTTAACTGTTTTATTTGATGGTAATGTGTGGTAGTAAAACGAGGTTAATCTGTGCAATTCTACTTGCAGACAATAATCTACAGGGGCGGTGGAAGAGCCTTCGTGATACATTCACGAAGAAGCACCGCGCGTGGAAGACTGGTGCGCCAAGTGGCTCGGGAGCTGCTGATGCACTGCACGTGAAGTGGCCCTATTTCCACATGATGATGTTTCTAAAAGATCAGGTGGATATTGGCAGGTATGTCCCCAATGCTTCGTGGGTTACTTTTCGAAATAACTTACTTGCAAAAGGAGCTGAAGAAAGCCTTATGTAGCAACATAAGGATGCTGGGCAGGTAAAAGCATATTCTCAGTAATACCAAATGGCATAGAAACTGTTGTACAGTAGATGTTGAAATTTCTGTCTTGTTATGCACACACATTTGTTGGGCCCACTGCTAGGCTAATCAATTGCATTTGAATACGAGGCCTGTGCTTCCAAACAAGGAAATCAATAAAACATTCGAGAAACCAAATTGTGAAATGTAAACCGTGTGGTGTTCCGTGTCATCTGACGCTTAATTTTTCTTTCAGCACCTTCTCAAACAGCCATGTGCAGGACGGTGAAACTGCAGAGTCGGTCCTGGAATCGATCTACAGTGAAACAGAAGGTGCAAATTTACATTCCAGTTATGCTGCTATGCACCTGCAAACACTGTCGTTCACAAGTACCCACACTTGCAATATAATGAGCCAGCAGTGAAGTCTCTCAGATGTGAAAATAATTTATTTACTTCTGATGCTGAAACACTGCAAGGTGGTTTAGTTAAGAGCAGGAAGCGATCATTGTATGCACTGCATTCAACTTATGCTGAACACCATCTTGTCCTGTGTGAGCTCGGTCCTACGTGTGGGCTCTGTTCTGAAATATATGCTTTCATTTGAAGAACCAGCATGGGAAGTTTACAAATCATTTCTTTACTTTTCCATTCTTTAAAGCGATCCAAAAACCTTTCTGAGTGCTTAAAATTTGCAATTCTTTTCTTTATTCAAGATGGAGCAGAACCTCCAGAAGATGGTGCTTTCTCTCCACTTGTGCCCTCAAGAAGTACCAGCCCAGAGCCACACACACCAAACGGGAGCTCTCAAGCCAGCACCGCTGCAAGAACCCTGGCAGCCCCTCGGTCTTGCACAGGAAAGAAAACGAAAGAGAGGTCTCGGTGGCAGGACGACATTGAAAAAGTTGACGCCTTGATAACTGAGGACAAGGACCAAGCGTCAGTCTATGGGCAGCTAGTTGCCCACACGCTGCGTGCATGCCCGAAACATGCGAAACGGGACATGGAAATGGATTTGCTGCAATTCATAACGAAGTATACATCTTGTTTGCTGATTTTGCTGTTTCTGAATTTGTTGATTTGTGTTGTCCACTCCTGCCTAAGGCCTGATAATAAGGCTGGCAGTACCTGTAAAATAAATAAAAAAATAAATGATAACCCTGAATAAATGCACATCAGATAGTTTTCTAACAGACCTCGTATAGTGACAACGGGTGCTTTAAATGCACTATGGATTCTGTGGCACTGCAAGTCCAGTGTGAGCCCACTGCCACGCAACGGCACCTTCATTAAAAAAGTACTGGGCGAAAAGATTTCTTGTGTCCGCAGCACTTGCTCTGTAGTTTCTAGACTGCGTTGTTTCAAGGTCAAGCAGGCTACTTGACACAGCATCACTTCTCCACTGGCCTGGGACGATATTCCCATAATCATCCTCGGAATACAGATAGTCTGGTGGAGAGTAGGTTGTTTCCCGGGCAGAAGAGATGAAGTTATGGAGAGCGCAGCAAGCCAGGACAGCAAAGGTTGCATTTTCGGGTAGAAGGTTCATGGGCCCAAGCAAGATTCTCCAACGAGCTGTCAGAATCCCAAAGGCATTTTCCACGATGCGCCTGCATCACATTTTGTAAAAACATGATTATTTGCAGCTGTGCTTTAGCATTACACAAGTTATTTTACTTCAAAGAAGTTTCTCTGAGTGCACTTCATCTATTAGTAATTGAAAGAATATCAAATGAGAGAACATTTGCTAAATCTTGTTTCAAAGGTGCATACACACCAAACTTTAGTGCTTTATTCACTGCTTCATTGCCTTAATTCACCATAAGACTAAATAATGCTGCCTCAAAAGAAATTGTGACAATGAATGAAAAAAACGGGGACCATATTGCAGTTTTCTTGTGCCTCATGCGACCTGTGTATAACTGTAGTATCGAAGCCACCATTTGGCTATTTATGCCGGAACAGCGTGACTAAAGGAATTCATTTTTAAACTATGCATTGGTCGTAGACAAATACAATGTGGTGATTTATGTTTATAATGCCTCATGAATCATTACAAAGAAGAAAACACACTATCAAGAAAAGGTGTTTAAAACTTAGTTTTTTACAGGCCGGAACGAGAAGTATGTACTGCGGAAAACAATTTTCTCTTGCTTCCTTGTCACTCAATCACAGCATAAGATACTGTACTGAGCCATCGCTGGGCATGAAAAGCAGTGCAAGAACACTTGAGTTCGTCCTTTTTTTTCCAACAACACAAATAAAACAATGCCATATTTTTACAATGGCATTCAATACCTTGCTCTGCTCAGCCGGTAGTTGAACACCCTCTGGATTGGCAGCATGCCTTTGCCCGGGAATGGACGCAAAAAATCTGTCCTCAATTGGAATGCTTCGTCCTCGACAAAAACATGCGGCGCAACCTTCTGGCTTTTTGGAAGGCGTGCTGCTGCTGGTAGGGCCACGACGCCATCATTGAGCTTTTTTCCAAATGTGCACGATTTGAAGACTCCGCCGTCACTGTGTCGGCCTGGTGCACCGACATCTACCATCATGAACTTGTACTTTGCATCCACGATGGCCATCAAAACAATAGAGAATGTCCCCTAATAAAAGGAGAACATTAGACATGCATGAGCACCCCTTGTATATGTATGACATCTGGTTCAGCTTATGGAGTGAACAGTACCTTATAGTTGAAAAAGCTGCTTCCAGAATTTGGTGGTGCAGTAATCTGGACGTGCTTTCCGTCGACTGCTCCTACACAATGAGGATAGTTCCAACGCCTGCTGAATTCTTGTGCAGATTCCTCCCATTGTGCAGGCCCTGGCTCCTAAATGAAAAAAAAGAGCGAACCTGAATATTTGGGCGGATGGTTTGGAAGTGAGAGATGCTAAAAATGGTCTTGCTTTCTGAATTAGTTCATTTAAGCCACTACAATGCCCTTCACTTTTGCCCTTTTGGCTCTTTCATGCAAATTTAAGATTGCTACATCGCCTATTAAAGTTGCACAACCAGTGTCAGGAACAGAATTAGGCAAGAAATACATACAGGCAGGTAGAGCGGCTCCAAGTGCTTCCAGATCACTCTGCAGGCATTGTGAATCACAAGCCGACATGTTGCTGGTGCAACTCGAAATGTCAGTGCTATCTGCTTGATTGCCATTCCCGAGGATAGGTACCTGTGTACGATAAGAAAGTAGTTGAAAAGTTGTGTGAGAGCGTCACTGCAGTCACAAGTGCTACAGTACCGGAGGGTTATAGCAAGTCTCTCTTCAGAGCAAAGAGGCTCCCGGCAAACAAAATTCCTGCTCAGGTCACTGCGGACTATGCTGTGCAGTTCGTCAAATTGCTTCGGACTCAACCGATAGTATCGGAAGAACATGTCTTCATCTTTCTTCATGACTTGAAACTGCAATGACAACAGTGAAACAAAAATTACCAACTGACACCAAATATTTACCCCACCCTTCATCATTACACAAATGGTAGGTGACGTACAGAGATGTGGAGCTTATTTTGTGATTATTAATATTGGAGTGGGCATTTTTCTAGCGACGCGGACCACAGTTTACATCGTCCCGTTTTATAAAGTCACACCGCCAGCCTCTCTACCAAGTACTGTTTCTTAACAGCGTGTGTTGACATTAACGCAAAATCGGGAGTGGTACACACCAAGCGTAACAAAGTGACTTCCGAGTGCATTCTGAGCTCTCGGATGCGAATCTTAATCAATGCGAAAACGCCGCAGGTGCTGAAGCAAAACTGGTCAAGGGTACGTTGGCCTATGCTGCCGACGCGGCAACCAGTTTCTCAGGCATATGCGGAAAAGCAACGATAGAGAATGCAGCCGCTTACAATGACACACCACGGAGTTCCTGGATTCATCGCAATTAATACAGCTCGTATGAAGCCATTCGTGCACTTTTAAAAGTGATAAATACATAACGTGGGTGGCATTCAGCTGGCATCTTAAGCATGGAAAAAAAGGAAAATATGCTAGTTATGAATTACGACCTCCGACTGGCACAAAATTTGATTATGGCAAGCACAAGCCGCAAAACATTCAGCTGGGCGAATTGGTACAGATACATCATGTAAAACATAGCAATAAAATGACGAACACAAGAAAAAGGAAGGAAGCAGGTAAGACAAAACGAAGAGTTGGGGGTAGTTAAAGTTCCCGAACGCACAACAGGAGATCGATCGCTACAGACCGACAAGTTACTTACCGCGGTGTGGTATTCACCCTCCTCCTTTCTGACTTGCCAGATGGGGTGCACCCAGAATTTCCTCTTTCTTTTTTTCTTTTCTTCTAGGTCCCTCATCTTCATCAGCAATAATCTTTTCTTTAACAACAAAAGACGCCGATGTACCCCCATGGACACTGGGTTTGGTCACAAGAATAGAAGCGGCGCGTTCTCCCTCGCAGTAACGCTTCCTGCTTGCCGTCCGCGCGAAGTAAATGAAAACTCTTTTTAAAATTAGTTTTCAGCAACGAGAGCCACTAGCAATGTACAGAACGAAGCTCAGATAGAAACTCTGCGCAATCCGCAACGGTCCACAGTTTCAGTCGCACAAGGTCGCCAGACGAAACATTTCCGGCCAACTCTCTCCGCTGAACATCCACAAAAATATCGATACAATACTAAACATACCTGGTAATGTGTATAGACATATTAGTAGGGCATTTATTGCATAATTTATTAATTATAACACAAGAAAACAACATATAAGCATTGTTCGTTCATTTAGTGGTAGCCAAAACATTTTTGCCTTGTCTGGCCACACTGCGGCGGCGTTCGCCGCTCGTACGCCTCATGTAGCCTGGTCGGCGTCCCGCCAGCGCGTTTTTTTTTCGCGCGCGATAATCGCAGGAGAAAAACGCCCCATGTTGCCCCCGCTTTACCTCGCAGCGTTGGGCGGAAATGTTGCCAGACGAGTGGAATTGTGGAGGGGAGCATCGATTTCCCCCTTCTTCATGCCTCTCTATGGGAACGAGCATGGCGCCGCTGCCGCTGGGACGAGATGGGAACAAGGGCGCCGGCTTAGGAGGCCGAATCAATTTGCCGGAATTGAGTGAAGATTTGATCGGGGCCGAGGCGCCGGAAGCACGCGCCGACAGTTTTTCCGGACTAGGAAGACCGAAAGGCAGTGAGTGGACAAGCGGGCCGAGACGTTGGCCCGCTGGCTGCACGAGAAGTCCACTTCACTGGCAGTCACGAAAGGAAATGCTCCGTGTGTGTTCGGGCTCTGCTTTTCCGGTGTTTCCTCTTAACGCGTAGGAATTTTCAGAGCTTCGTGCACCTTGGTCAGTGGTAAGTGCCGGAGAGTCCTTACAAAAATGGTCCGTAGACTGTCTACAGACAAAAGTCTACTTAAATTGTATGGCCATAAATCTATAGATTGTCTATAGACTGCATATAGGATTTGTATTGCCTATGGACTGTGATTAGGGTTTATCTATAGCGAGTCTATGGAATTTATAGACAGAAGTCCGTGTACAGTCTATAGACCGTCTAAAGAAATTTTTGTAAGGTAGGTAGTTCCTTGTGGAACTGCGTAGCGTGTGGAGGAGAGCAAGAATTTATTTCAAGGAATCTCAAATTGTCGACGCAAGGCCCATTGCTCCAAGCAGTCGCTCTGCACAATTATACGTTTGAGGGAGTGGGTTACCGTAACCTATGTTAGAGAACATAGAAAAGCTAACATACATACAGTGCACAAGATAAGTACTGCCATAGCCTCCTTTATACTTTCTGTGCCTGTCAACGCGCCGCGCGAACCATACAGCGGCGCCGTCGGGTAAAGTTGCGCGGCGCTGCCGCTCCCGCTGCTGAGGGCGCCACTGACGTAGGTGTCGAGGCGCATTGGTGCGAATGCCGGCGCTAGGATGGGAGCGCTGTTATTCGCTCGCGGGATAACTGCTACTAAGCATGAATCGTACAAACTCGTTATATTTACTCGTAAAGCAGACATCCTCTAAGCATAACAAGTGATCACGTTTGTTGTTAGCCAGTAACACCAACGCTATGACATGTTATGTGAGGCAGTTTCAAGATACGTGGGCATGGCTCGAAAAACTACATGACTGCTTCGCTAGCGTAAGTGGTTATAGTACAGTTACAATGCTAGTCTACGCTGCGCTAAAACAAAACTTAAGAAGAAAGGCACCAACATTTATTTACACATTTCACAACAGCCGCTATGCTACAAGAGTAGCTACTTTTACAGCTTCATTACTTTTCGTGAGAGTGGCTTCTGCCGAAACTGTCACTTCTGCCAAAATTACGAAACTTATGCCAAAATTACTGTCTTCTTTAAGCCTTTTCAGCTCCATTTTATATTTATCTACCGTGGTGCGAAGCCTCTCTATTTGCTTTTTTAAGTCTCTCTCCTTCCTCTTCCACTTGATTCTTTCCACTGCCAGCCAGTAGGAAGATCTGATGTCAGCTTGCGTTGTTTTGTCGGCGCGGACAAGTTCTTCTTCATGCTTTGTACAAGTGGCTCTTGATTGGTGTTGCGTCACTTCAAAATAGTTGACACTTGTAGTTGGAGCGGCTTCAGAGACCTCACTGTCAGCATCAGACGCCGGCATTTCCACGTTCGTGCTTTCGTCATGCTTCATGAGTTTTTTCGCTGGCTCATCTTGGCTATGGTGGGGCTGAAAAGCTGCTCTTTTTCTTCCGCTTACACCTTCAATACTCGAGGTTGCAAGTACGACGGGTAGTCACTGAACACTGATGGTACAACTCCCTTTTTCAGACGGCGCCGTTTGCCCTCTGCGAAGTCAGAGATTTTGAAATGTTTGCTGCATACCCTTGAATAGTTGGAAGTGCAGTTAGGTACCCAGTCATCTCTTCGTATTGCTTTCAGCCATTGCTCACGCTGTGCAGCTTCGACGGGGATCTCATGAAAAGAAACGCCGGGCTCCTTCTTTTTACTGTCCGACCGGCACAATGGTACGCAGCAGTATGCCATTGGGAGCTGTAAGAAGAACAATTTCGGTATCAGCTGTTACATTAATTGATTCATCGCGTCCTGCAAACAATTTTTTTTTCTAACTTGAAAAACAAGGAAAACAAACATACGCGTTGCATCTTTCGGTTGCGCTCACTCCAAAGCAATGGTCATAATAGGTAAAGCTTGTGTTTTTATTTTATCAAAGAATTTCACAATTAGCCGATACATTGCAAAAAAAAAATACTGCCCTGGAGCACATGTAGCATACCACACAGACGAGCTAACCAGGGAAGAAATTAACACCGCAGACCAAAGAATACTAGCGCACATTTAATATTATTGCCTTACTGGCGCGTAATAAACAGTTTATGGTGCTGTCGTTATTTTTCACAGGCCTCAATGCGGCTGAATACGAGTTTGGCGGTTCCCGATGCAAGAGAGGGACACAACGATTGAGTTGACAACATTTTAAACTAATATAGCTTTCCATCGTTCGGTTAAGCTCACTTTAAAGTAGCCACCATAACAATAGGTAAATCTTCTGTTTCTATTTTTTCACAAAATTTCACAATTAGCGTATGTTGTAAAAAAAAATGCGCAGGAGCACATCCAACATACTACGCAGACGAGCTAGGCAGAGAAGCAATTAGCATTGGTGGTAGTGGAATTTTTATTAAAAATAATACAAAAAGGAGCATTTGCAGTCCAAAAAAAAAAACACGTGCACATCCCGAATTACTATTGCAGTACTGACGCGTGATAAACGCAGTTTTTTGTGCCGCCACTATTTTTCACAAGCCTTAATGCAGCTGAACACTACGCAGCGATAGCCGGAAGGATAAATCAAAGCTGGCACTCACCACTTGGTGCAATGCTGTATTCCTGCGGCATCGGAAGGCACAGAAAAGTGGAAGTAAGACCTTGCACACTGCAAAAAAGCCCACGTAACGACGACAGAGCAACAGCACGTGGCACGCGGCTATCCGGGCTGCTGTGGGCAGGCTGTGGGTGCCCCAACGTCGCTGTCACCATCTCTCGGCAGCCAGCGGCGTAACTTCTCAAAGGAGGAGGAGCGGCGACGACGGCCGCGGAGCGCGGAGTTGACAGGCACAGAAAGTATAAAGGAGGCTATGGTACTGCAAACGCAGAGCGTTTAAGAAGCCAGGCATGATGGGGTTGACGTTAAACAGCGAATTTAAGGTCGACCCTGGGCTGAATATGCTGCCCTCAGTTAACGACCGGTTGTCGAGGTGTTCCATTCCTCAGGTACACAGAAGGTGAGCGTCAAATATGCGGACAACTATTTTAGGCAGTTGGTGTCAGACACTGTTCGTTGAACCAATATAACCGATACGTGCTGCTGCGATGCAAATATTATGTGGTAGTTCCTTTTGCGATAAGGTGACTACCGAACAAAAATAAAAAAAAACTGATTTGCTTGTTTGCGCTGATGACATGAGTAGTGGTCTTCTGGGTATCGAGTGAAGGGGAACGTGCAGCTTTTATGTTCTTTATTTATGTCGCCTTTATTTGAGCTCTTGAAGCCTTGTCTTCCTTACGGAAGTTGTTCAGCTCTTCCTACTTGTCTATAGGACGCATTGCTATGTTTCGATTTTTTTTCTCTCTCTCTTCCATGGCACAGCGCCCTTAAGGCTTTCGGCCGGATGATGAAATTGCTTTCTGCGCGGCGCAGCCTAGCGGCGTTTTCTTTTTCCCATTTCTTCCTTCCTCGAGTGTATTGTTTAGCACATCCCTCGTCGCAGCTGTGGGCTTCTCTTCTTGAGGTCCGCCCTCGTTTTACATTTATCATGTCGTCGGAAGAGGGGCGCGAAAAAGCCCCCGCTATAGCGACGCTCGCCGATCGCTCCTGATTCGGACGCCCGCTGCACAGTGACCGGTGACGCGGCTTCATTTATTCTGGAGGGGGGGGGGGGGATTTCCAGGGATATTGTTTTTTCATTGTTTATTTCTTTTTTATTCTTGGATGCGCCTCGCCGGTGCGTCTGGTTTTGTTTCACTCTCCCCGGCAGAGCTGGAAGCGTGTTTGCTTTTCACAACACACTCCACGGGGGTTGTTTTCGCGTTGCGCGCTTTTTTCTCTTTCTTTCGTCCTTTATTTTCTTTCGGGCGCTTCTTGTGCGGACGAGAGCTCTTACGGAGATGGCGACGCTGGGTCCTTTTCTGAGAACGGCGGCGGGGGGACTCAGAGAAATGAAGCGACAGCGCAACAGCGCGCTGCCTCTCATCTTCTGGCTTCCGCGGTATGTGTTTACGGGGAAGTAGAAGCACATAACGCGGTAAAAAACAGGGCTCGCGACTCCCGCGCAAATGACTCCGGGCCGGAATTGGTATCTTTTTTTTTATTATTTCTAGCATGAATGATACTAAGCGAATAACCGAGCAACACCTGAAAAGACTGAAAACAACGGTAACTTTCAGCGCACAGTTATTTTTTTTGCACCCGTTCCTTATAACCGCTTTATCAACGCAGCTATTTGCTTTTTGCCTTTTCTTTCCTTCTGTTCTTGTCTCCTCGCCGCTTGTAGAGCCCACGGGAGGAAGCGACGAGCAAGATGAAGTCAAACAGCAGGCGAATCCAGCTGTTCGTGGATTGCGAAAGGTCTGGTGCGGTTTAGACGCATCACCCCGGGGCGGGGACAACCGGATTAGGTTTGGCCGCCCACGCTGCGAGTGCTTGATGCAGCGATCATACTGCGATGGCCGTCGCCACACTTTATTATTATCTTTTTTTTACTGACGTTATGGCAAATGCCGCAGAGTCAGATGGAGTGACGAGTGCAGTAAATTCTTTGGAATAGCTTGGCACAGAAGCAGTATAATTTGGGGGACCTTTGGAGGTGCTCTTGTCCTGCAGTTGGCTCAAGTGTACGGTAACGATGATTGCTGCATTGTTCTTATGCTGCAGTTACAGCCTGTTGCGCTATTACGTCGCTGTCATGGAAGTTCGAAAGCTATTCGAAAACTTGAAGTCGTGCTCCATTCGTTTAATCATTTCGATTACTCGCTATTTAATTCGAAAGCGTCGAATATTAGCGAACCGCTATTTTATTGCATTGCTCGTAGCTTTAATCGTAGCTTACAGTTAGACACGTGGTCTAATGCCCTTTTAGAACCTATGAATATCATGCCAATTTTGTCCCTGTCTGTCTAAAATTGCTGCGACTTCGTGAATAGTTTCGAGGGGCTGTGCTGTTTTAGGTACCCCCTTCCGAAACAAGGGCTGAATATAATCAGATGTTCTGTTCTCATCTAGAATGACTTAAATATGTTTAAACAGAACTAGCACAAAAGTTTTTCCACCTGTAGACAACAATGAAATCGGTCTGTACGAAGTTATAAGAGACCTGTTTTCTGCTTTTCGTTCTGGGGCAACCTATGGAAATTTCCATCCATTCGGAAGATTCTGCACACGACAAATATTCGTGTGGCTTAGAATGAACGAATATTTCGAGCGCCACTCGGCGTGTCTCAGGAGAAAAGCGGTCGGTATGCCGCTCATTTCAGGCGATATTTAAATTTTGCAAAACTGACTGAACACCCCCTTCAGTCAGTGAGGTAAGTAGGTAGATTAAATCTTTGTTTCTGACCGCCATCATTCATAGATACCGAACAAAAAAAAAACTAACTCAAAATACTTCTCAGTCAAAAATTTATCATGTACGGTCTCCCCGTGTGTGCAGAAAGCAGACGGGGGCCGCTTCTTCTATAAAAAGTGTCGGCGAAGCGGAGCACAACAGAAAACTCTGATAGCGTTCCTTTGCTTTTCTGTAGCTCACATTTAGCTGCAGACTGACGTTGTAAAGCTGAGCAGTATTAACCGCTTTGGGACACTGACACCGTTTTTTTTTTCGTTTAATTTTCCGTCCTAGATCTGCTGTTGTATTTTCTTGCCATAAAGTTGAGTTATCGCCGTTGTATATTGAACTTCATGGGAACAAAATCTTTGAAGCTGTTCACGACAATGTTCTAAAAGAAACACCATAGGTCGTTCGCGCAGCACATGCCTGATTCACAAAGAAAAACAAAAGGAAAGAAACGAGGTAGCCATGGCGTATGATATGTCGACGTGTTTAGCGCGTGGCAAGTTTGGAACGAGGCAGATTTCTTCATTTTATGGGGACAGCTCAGCTCCACAGTTAAGGGTATCATTCTGTAGTCAGAATTCCCGTGAAAGTGTGCATTTCTGCATCAGGACGAATCGCTGCATTCCTCCAAAGAACCAGATATAAAATTGACGCTGTATCGTTATCAATTCAGGTGGGCTCGTTTACTAAATGAGCTAAGTTATGAAACAGTACGAGGTCTCATTATTCACTTCTCATAAGCGGCACTTTTATGACAATGAACCGCCAGGCTGGCCATTGCATTAGATTTTTTTTTTCTGAGGAACATGGCAGTAGAATTAACTACCATTGTAGCTCGTTCCCAGTTCTCATGATAGGACACGCGTTTGCGCGTTTAGTTCCGCAAAGTCAAGCTGCGCTGAGGGCACGGCGTGCTCATCGAGAGGTGCCTCGCTGCATCTTGAACGCGGATACGCATTTTCTAAGAAGTGCTGTGCAGTAGGGGTTGCGAAAACTTTTTCTTGTACTACGCTACAATGCCCGCTCGAGGTATTCTGTCTCGGTGGATACAGAGGACGGTATATAGAACGTTGTGCTTAAGCAGCGAATATTGGTCTTTCGTTTTCCAATGGAGCACCACTTTTTCAAGAAAGCAGGCAGGTATGAAAGAGTAAGTAGTTTGCAGAGTGGATTACTATCAGTTTTTTTCCGTATGCAAATGTGCAAATTAATGTTCTCTGCAGAAGATAATAAAACCGCTATTTTTCAACTGTGAACACTTATTGAAAAATTTTTAACAGCCGGTTCATTTTTTTTCACGCTCATATAGCTCGCAGCGAAGCCCCCAAAGAAGGCGCTTTCAGGCCTCGTAGGCTCTCATTGTCTCAGTCATCGCGCCGGTATACGTTTGAGTTCGTTGCACTGTGGATCGAATGGATTTGTCCCGAAACAGACGAGAGAATCCGGTTTTACTGTTCCTGCCGTCTGTGCATTCTCGATAAACAGTAAGTTGTTTTGCCAAGTGCACAGTGAGCTGTGTACTGCTTCTCTTCGCAGCCCGAAATGAAGCCCCTTCAGCATACAGCGCGCAGCTTTTTGACAGAAATACTATGTCCGGCTTGAATGGGAACAGGAAATGAATTCTTTTCTGCCGTTATATTTGAACCATTGTTTACTTCTCTTGGAGACGCGCTATTATCACCTTTGAAAATAGGTTTCAGCATTCAGTAGCGATGCCGTCGTGACGGCCGTCGAAGCTTCCCGTTGACGGTTGTGTGCGCTGGTGAAGTGGGGGGGGGGGGGGGGGGTGAATGGGTGTGTGTGTGCGGGTTTGGGTGCTTGAACGGGTGCATGGATTGTCGCGTGTACCACACGAGACAATCGGACAGAGTCATTAAGGTTCCATGTTTTATTTATCGGCCAGGGTTTTCGTTTCGAGATCTGTCTGTTTTGCAGCCATGTGACCCCGCGTGAGGTTTTTTCACATGGACAGCCTTGCATAGACGCTGCGCGGCCAGACGGGTTGAGTCTCTCGACTGTCCTGACTAGCAGTTCAAGAAATACCGTGAAGCAGAGAATGTATGCATAATGCTGAATGCAGAATTGAAACTGGGGCGGCCAGATTCAGCAACTGTGCCAAATTCTGTCACAAGTTATTGAGAGTGACGTCAAAATGATGAAACAATGAGACGTCCATACAAAAAAGTCCTATGGGCGTCTATGGAAAAAACTATGTCCGTCTATGGCCTTTTATGAACGTCTATAAGCACCTATAGAGGTGCTTATTGCCAGCTATTGAAAAATCTATGCCACTAAAGCTATAGCTTTGGAACCATAAAATTGTCTTAAGCTCTCTATAGAAAAATATATCAGCCTGTATAGACAGCTATAGACAGAAACAGGAAAGGTCTATAGCTATTTGGGCCAAAATTCTATAGCCGGCCATAGGACATTTTTGTATGGCTGCCACGTGACGCAACGAGGAGTCAGCCAATTACAGCAGGGCGGCGCCCCGAGAGCATTTGAGGGGCCGCCTGCTAAATTTTTGTAAAAAGAAATAAGAAATGAGCAAAGATGAAAATAACTAATATTTTATTTTGCCAAAAAATTGTGCTTAAAGTTCGCAAATATTAAGCAAAACAAAAAGCGTTCGAAGTTGTGCTATTAAATTGGCTGGTGGGCAACTTTCAGTGCCGTGGGGGTGTGCTGACTGCGGTAAAAAGGCCGCTTTGCACGAAAGCAGCTGTTTCACGCCGTGTTATTGCTTTTTGCGCGGCGTCTGGAATCGAGCTACTGTGCGGTCGACCTAAGTGCGCAGAAAAATTTCAACGAATGGAGTGAAGGCTACGTGACTACCGAGCGAACTTGCAAGGAGCACACGGTACGAAATCGACGACGACAACTTGTTGAAGTCTGTGTTGTTCGGCTCTTTCGATCGATGACAGAAATGCCAAAAGGTGAGGTGTTGCAGTATGTGACGAGTGGTTGTTTGTTTCTTTCCCCTTGGGGAACAGAAGGCGGCCACGAAGTGCCATTTGCTGGGAAAAATAAAGTGCTTTGCCAGCATAAGCGTGTCTTTTATATATATATATATATATATATATATATATATATATAAATATATATATATATATATATATATATATATATATATATATATATATATATTAAGGAAGCCAACAGTCACCGAAACCAAGGGGCATAGGGGGATGTTTTTAATCTTTTTTTGTAGTGCCGATCAATCGGTTCGGATCCCACCGACGGCATGGTTGTTTTTTATTCTGCTTTATAAGTAATTTTCTTTAAACCGATTGATCGGCACTACAAAAAAAGATTAAAAACATCCCCCTATGCCCCTTGGTTTCGGTGACTGTTGGCTTCCTTAATATGTTTGTCAAAACGAGCCCCTCATTTCCTTTACGTTTTCTGCTAATATATATATATATATATATATATATATATATATATATATATATATATATATATATATATATATATATATATATATATATAAATATATATATATATATATATATATATATATATATATATATATATATATATATATATATATATATATGTCACAGAGGTGACGACGGCACCCACCCCTTCTGCGCACTAACTTTACAAACTGCCTCCAACACCCGCTGTGCGAATTTGCTCACCGCCGGTTGTGCGATGCAGACGTACGCCTCATTACTATTACCAAGGGCAGCTTGAAAGCCGCCGGTAGCAAATAACCGCAGTGCACATAGCACCTGCCGCCGCATCGACAACGCGCTCGCAGGCGCACCTCCCAGTTCATCGGCGACCTCGTCACTGCCACTCCACAGTCTGCTTCTCCAGTCGAAAAAGGCGTCGAAACAGCTCACCCGGCAAGCCAAACGCGTCTGCGTGCGCCATCCTTCGCAGTTTCTCGTGCCAGCGCAGCCGCCTCAGTCGTATCGCCGCGTGCTCCGCCGCTATTTTCTGTCACAAACTCAACGGTCAAATTGACGGCCTCGAAACTGTCGCAAAAAACTGTCAATTAGCGGCTGCATAATTAGGTGTGCAACGTCACTACTTCTGCCACATCCGTGACGTAAACTGCAGCCACCCATGACGCAAAAAAGCAAAATGGCCGCCGGCCACGTCCGACCTATCGATAGGAGGGAGGCTTATTGACAACCTTTTGACAAGTTTTTGACAATTTTCCTAATTGACAGTTGCGTAATCTGACCTCTGGTCTCGAAATGTGGCGCTAGCGTGTGGTGGTCGAACGGCGTGTTTGGCTTTTGCATTTCCAAACAATGCCTAAGCACATTTCACTCGTGGCGTTGGGGCAACTTCCTCTCCTTCGCGCTGTTCAAGGGCAACAGCCACGGCGTTCTTTTTGGCCAACAGTGCAATTTTTTACCTTCTTAATGCCAATGCAACGCCTTTGTGCGAGTGGAAATTGGACGAGAATTCACTAACCCGCCGCGGTGGCTCAGTGGTTAGAGCGTTCGGCTACTGATCCGAAGTTCTCGGGTTCGAACCCGACCACGGTGGCTGCGTTTTTATAGAGGCAAAACGCTAAGGAGCCCGTGTGCTGTGCGATGTCAGTGCACGTCAAAGATCCCCAGGTCGCCGAATTTATCCCGGATCCCTCCACTACGGCGCCTCTTTCTTCCTTTCTTCTTTCACTCCCTCCTTTACCCCTTCCCTTACGGCGCTGTTCAGGTGTCCAACGATATATGACACAGATACTGCGCCATTTACTTTCCCCAAAAAACCAATTATTATTATTATTATTATTATTATTATTATTATTATTATTATTATTATTATTATTATTAATAATATTATTATTATTACTATTAATAATAATTCACTACCAGTATACGTCCGAAATTATGTCTTGTGAATGAAGGCTGGTAGGACGCAGTTAAAGGCGCCCTTGCTGCAAATATTGTGTCCAGCAGAAAGCAATAACACTGCTCACTTCTCGAAGGTGGCTCTCCTCTCGTAAGTCTGTGTTTGTGATTTGTCGCTCTTATCGGGAAAAGCCTCTGTGCGCCGCTGAAGGGGCTGCGTGTGTTAATGACAAGCACGGTATTTCCCGCGGACATCACGTTGGCGCTCGCTGCGCTCTTTACATCGCTGCCATACTGCTGAGTCTAAAAACCCAACAAAGCGGCCTGACCGCCACCCTGTCATTAATCTCATTCCGAGCCGTGCCACTCTCAGCGCTAATCCTGCGAGCTTAGGAAGTTAGCTCCGAGCGGAATTGGCCATCGTCAAGTGATTTACTGGTTCAGTTGCTCAGAGTTCAACAAATCACCTTTACCACGACCAATTTATTGCAATATTCTTTTTCCACCGAACTAAGGCTGTACCGAGCTATCCGTTGACCACACTCAGTCTCTGAGCATGACAGAAGAAAATGTCTTAAACAACGAAAGGAGCACCTCCGACGCCGCACACGTGCTCTAGTCCCTCCGTGTGCGGTAACCCTCCCCCGTGGTCTTACCCGTGCAGAGGAGGTTGCGCTTCGGAGGATACGGGTCGGGGTTGCCCTAACTCCAGTTGTGACACGCAAGTGGCCGCATTTCAAAGATTTATATCCCCGCCCCGGGTGTCCAGTCTGCAAGGTCAGCGACTGTCAGGTGGACATCCACCACCTGTTGTGGGTTTGCCCGGCGCTGAAGCCGACGAGAATTCGGCACCTGGCGGCGGTGGGTCTCTCACCGGACAATCCGGATTCCTATATTGCCTGGACACAGGGTCCATATCATAGTTCTCTGTTTGATTTCATTAGATCAGCCAACCTTTTTTCATTTATTTAAGCATCCTCCTCATCTCTCATTTCATAACCTTTATGCCGTGAGGCAATAAACATAGATTGAAAAAAAAAAGGTATTTACAGCTAATAAATGTATTTTTTCTTATTCTGCTTGTGTTCCGTTTGCGCTTTTATATTTATGGATTTTCTTTTTGCCGACTATGAAATGATGATCCATCGCTTGGCGCATTCATAACCTTAGGAGCTCGTGTTTCCCTGGGGAAATATGTACGTTTGCGCGCAGGGGAAGAGTCATATTTTGAGGAATTTTTCAAATAAGTGGGGGAATTGAAACTTCTCTCATTCAAAGGGAAGTTCAGAATTTCCGAAAGCGGCTGTACTTTTTCGCCACCGGTGCACTAGTCTCACTGTGAGGGCGGCTGCCCTGCCTCACCCACCTTAGAGCACGGACCCCGCGCCATTTGATATGTGGGTGTTTAGCTAGGTGAGCGGTATTCTGCAGAGCAACCTCAGTGCAACTCCCGGCAACCTCACTTAAACCTCCACGTCTGCGGATTCGCATAGTTGAGTCGGAACGTCGTGGCTGAAAAGAGGAATTTTTGGGTTTTACGCCTGATGCGTTTGGCGTAAGTTGAGTTTCCCCTTCCGGTGGCGATGAGAGGAAACTACTTGATGATGAAATCGGGGTTTCTTGATGACCCGGTGGTTCTACTCGCAAACATTCACATTACTCAAGGAAAGGAGAAGGTTAACTATTTATTTACAACATAGGTAAAAAAACGAGAAGAAACAAAGCAAGGAGAAAACTATTTACGTGACTAAATCGTGGATCAGACGAATTCAGCCCCCGCTCAACCCAGAGCGCTTGGTTTTAAACCCTCTGTCTCCGCCCTTAGCGGGGACAGCAACCAGTAAGATAACAAACGACCCATCTCGCCAATCAGTTGTCAGGGAAAGGAAAATAAGGATTTCCGCCAACTAATCACAGATTGGGGAAAGAGTGCTGATTAAACATTTGGGAAAGGAGAGGTTGCAATCAAATAGACAAACAGCACAAACGCGACCACCCTCTCACACAGCACCCACGGCCCAGCCGTTACCACTTTCCTATCTCTTTCGCACACGCGACAAAACGATCCCTAAAGTGTTTACAGAATACACCGCACGAGACGAACACAGTCGTTACGGGAATAGTGGGTTTCCGCTCACTCGGCTAATACTGAGCCGTATCTCGTGCGCCCTCGAAACCTCGTCAACCCCTTAACAACCACATGTCGACAGCTGTACATGGTTAGCGTTTTTCCCGGCGGGTCATCCCCGTGACGGCGCGGCGTAAACGAGGACGTCCGCCGCACGAAGGGGAGGCAGGGACGGGACGGGCCCCTTTGTTGGGGACTTCCGACCCCACTGGAGCGGCCTTCCTTGCGAACACAAGACCAACGAGTTCGCGGAATGGTCAGCGAACTCCTCAGCGTAGCTTGCAGGTCTTTCAAAACTGAATGATATCTGCGGACATATTTGGCCAAAACATTTGCTGTCTCTTGCTTTCATCTTGGGTACTCCGACGGGCGCTTCGTGAAGAAGCTGCAGTAGCTCTGGCCGCTTCGACTCGGGCGCAATTACCTTGTTCCTGCGGAAGAATACCCCTGCATGTCCAGTACGGTCTTGTCGGCTCTGGGATGCCCCGCTTGCTATCTGGCCACGCAGTTTCTGCATAATCTCGGATTACGACAACTGCGCGATCCTCGGTTGCAGCTGCAAGCAAATCTTTCAGGTTTTGTTATGACGCTGAAACGTAGTAAAGCAGATTCACTTGAAACAACTCAATTTCTTCCATTGTGGCCTTACTTGGAAACCGCGACAAATTGTATGGTAGAAATAGTTCTTTACCCGATTTGTACAACAACGTTATTGCGTACCGTTACAAGCTGAGCCCCATGTTCGGTAAGCGAAGTGCACACTGATGTAGTGGCTTGTTGAATATTGGTATCAAAGCTCGGTGATCTGTTTCGACGATTACTTCTGCGTGACCAAAATGTAATTGTGGAACTGTGTGCATCCATGGACTACTACTGCAAGCGTTTCTGTTTCTATCTGCGCATAGCGTTGCTGTACTTCTGTGAGAGATCGAGATGAGAAAGCTAGGGGGTGGTCATCTTGTATGAAAAGAGCTGCTCGCCCGACGGCTGGCATTAAGAGAAAGAATGGTTTCTTGAGGTCCAGGTGGGAAGGAACTGGCGCTGGTATCTGAATGCCTGTCGAAATGTTTCAAAACTGGCTTGTTGCTTTCCTGTTGAAACTCATTCGTTATCTTTTCGCAGTGCCCTAAGTTGCTCCGTTAAGACGGTCGTGTTGGCAATGAAATGCTGTACAAAGCTCGTTCTCAAAACGGTCTGCAGTTGCTAACTGTTTGTAGGTTCTGGTATCTCCACGACGTCTTGCACACGCTCTGGGTCGATCCGCAGGCCTTGTGTCGTCAGGATATGCCCAAGTAGCGAAACTCCAGCTGCGGAAAGGTGCATTTTTTTAAAAATAAAGTCGCAGGTTGTGCTCACGGCAGCGCGTTAGAAAGAGCAATAGGTTGCAGCCGTGCTCGCCCTTTGTCTTGCCCCAGACCTGTAAATCATCTGTTTCACAGCCACGCCGGGTGGGCCTTCTAGTAAGCTATGAATTGCGTGCTTGAAAAATTTCTTCTGTCCAAGAAATTCTAAAGGGCATTCAGAGGAAGTGGTACCGCCTGTATGGCGTACTCTATGGCGTATTCATGGTGCAAAGCTTGGAACTTTCTTCTATTAGCTTAATTTACCCAAATCTTACAAAGTAGCCGTGAACGCGTTCAATGTGGGTATTAGGTCGAGATCCTCATTGCTCTGCAACACAGCCATCTTTCGAAGCAGCAATGTTCTACCCGTCCAGCAGCGTCGCGCTTGCTTTAATATTTCCCTCAAGTGCTCCTCGAGGAGAAAGCGACAGAAGTGGACACGTCACCTAGCGGCACTGGGGTCCACTTTTTCTCTCTCGCGGCAAGGCGTTCTGAGCAGGCGGACGTTAGCCCTAGCTCAGATGCCGGTACAGAAGCTGCCTACTGTGTTGTTTTCTCAACAGTTGAGACAGTATGCCTGCGTCTCCATGGCGCGTCGGGTCGTCTCCTAAACGTGCAGCGGAGCCCATGAAGTTTTTCTTCCGGATCAAGACTCAGGCGACGCTCTTCAGAGGATTCATGGGGTATATCTGCGCACCTCTGCCCTACAGCCTTGACGAAACGATTCCAGCATTGTTACGGCCTGCTTTGGACGGATACGGTTTACGTCTGCAGTGACCGCCACACACTATTCCTCCGCGACAAATAATTAGTTGTTGAAGCTTTCTTTTGCTGCTTAAACAAATAGCTAACCGTCAGACGACGCTAACTTAATTTGATGCCTATCGCTCGTGTAATAGAGTGCCACATTGCAATGTTTATTTCATGTGCTGATGTCATTGATTGGCGGACTTGTACAGCACCTTCCGGGCCATGGGAAGTTGTCGCCAATTGCTGTTTCTTTAATTCTATCCTACTAAATCACGATTCCGTGCACCAGCATCGAGCATATAATGTAAATCCAGCGGATTTAAAAATAATTTTGTTTCTCCTCCTCGTGAAGAATGAACCCCCCCCCCCCCCCCCTACTCACCTACCCTGCACCTAGCGCCCTTGCAGGAGCTCGTTATGGTGAAATAAATCGTGAAGAAACAACCCCCACCGCCTTCCTATTTTCATATCGCCCACTGCAGCTCTATTTTTGCCAAACCAACCTTTTGGCGTCGCTTTTTTGTGCTCGCGTCATTGCATGATGTTAAGAAGACATGGAAAGGCTGCTTTCGATCTCTTTCGCTTCGCATTTTCTGCGCGTTTCTTCAAATGCGCGCCTTCTTTGTCTGCAGAGAATACCCTAGAGTGCGCAGGCAAAAAATTATACTGAAAAAAATTCACGAATGGGCTGTGTTTTGCATTATTTTGTTCTCTTTCTATTTCTTTGCATTTCTTGCCACGCCATTGTCATCTCGTGGCTGTGCATATTCTCGTTGTCTGGATTGTGCACAGAAGGATCCTTGGGCACCAGCAGCGAATTACGAAGGCATGTATACAAATAGACGGTCATGAATTAAAAATAAACATCATTTTCTATATTAAATCAGAGGGTATCCTATATCCATCCCCCCTCCCTTTTTTTTAACACTATAGAATGCGGCGCGTTGGCTCCTGGCGCCATTATATTCGCTTTGCGCGTTTCGGCGAAAGGAAGCGCGGCCCTGATCAATGTCCAATTCTTTCACTCGCTCCTTTCGGTGGTACCAGGTTTTCGTAAAAGAAGCAAAATTCCAACAGATGGAGACGATCTATCTTAAAAACAAAACCTGGCTGGCTGACGAGCTGCCAGCTCTTGTGCGTCTTTCTTGCGACTCACTAGAGTGGATATATCTTTCTTTTCTGTTCGCCTCTTAGGCTTCTCGCAAGCACGTTACCCTTGCACCATTCTCTTTAAGTCGATTTTCTATGCTCCGTTTCTTGTGCGTCTCAATTAAGGAGCAGCTGCCTTTCATGAGGCGAATAATTGTGCCGGGCCAAGGATTTTAATTAGCGCGATAGATTGGGCAGGCGGCTCTGCTGGTGCGCTCCAGCGCACTACAAACGGCTTGCCCTGTTCTGCTTATTTTTATTTGCTGTCTTAATTTCGCTCATCGTTGGAGTGAGAGCTGACGGCTTCTTCTTTGGCGTCAACGGAAGTATTCTGCCAATCCTTTCTTCATCCGTTCACTCGCTCGCTCACTCATGTCGACTGTTTATTTGTAATGTGGTGGAATGAGGGCTTCACATAAGAAAAAAAAGATGAGAGGTAGCAACTCTAGAGTTAATTAGTAAACGCCACGGACAGACAACGTCAAATGAAACGCGAAAAAGACGATGAAAATGGAAACAGCGAAACGAACATTTTTGCTGAAGCAAAACGGGTACTAGTGCACTTGATTTGCTTTTGTACGCTGCGAAGACCATTGTGTGGGAGTTTTATAGAGCCTAGCCTGGTCTTCTTCCCGTGAACCCAACATTTTTCTGTTCGTGTGTTCATGCTTCACTTATCCTTTTCGCGTTGCATTTGACGATGATGATACGTATCTGTGGCAACTCAGCTCTCTCTTTATCAGCAGAAGGGGGTTGACGATTTCTGCACGAGAAAGTTTATTGGCTTCGTCCCATTGATTGCTTTTAAGAAATTAAAGTACTGCAAGTGTCATAAGAGAATATGCCTTACGGCCTTGAACGCTTTTTGTGCAGCTAGCTAAGTGATGGTAATAAAAGGCAACAGAAAACGTACAAAAATCAGGAACTACAATGTCCTGCACTTTAAGTCTGGTTGCACCTACGGACCCACTCAGTAGCTGGAACGTTCCTGCCAACAAGTTCCACTTATATAGGTGGAACTGTGGTTCACTTATTCATAAAATATGTGGAACATTATTTTTCCAAGATGTTCGCTTGAACGGTACCTCGCATATTACTATATGGAACTAAGTTTCGGATATTACAGCGAAGAGCTGTTTAGGGAGCTCACCCACACCGGAGATAGGCCGCTAGGGGGCCCGAGTGAGCGGACGCGTTTATTATCGGCTCCGCCAATTTCTGGTTCCTGTGCCCAGCTAAGTCCATTCTAGGACCCACCAAGGCCCTCAACGGATCCTGGAAGGTTCACGGACCCCAATCGCTACCATCTTTTGGATGTGCCCAATGACCTTGGTGATCTACCTCTTGAAAATGTCTCTGGCAGCCACGCCGCTGCGCTAAGCCTCGCCTCATCGAGGCGAGCCTCGCCGGCGCGCCGCGTTCCTCCCTCCCCGACAACCATGGAGGAGCCCGTGGATGGAGAGACCTTGAACCCCTTGGACTGCCACCCTGGTGAGTGGAAAACTGTGCTCCATGCATACCGTGATCGGACCACGGATTCGAATTCGCCCCCAAAACACCCGGTATCGGCCTCCGTTCAACCTAAACCAAGCGCCAGCAACGCCGGCGCGCCACCGGACGCTGCATCTGGGAACACCCGAAGCGCGTTCAAGGAGACGCCGCAGCTCCTACGCATGACGCGCGCCGTCGTCCATAGAAGTAAGCAACTCGCCGCACTGCCGGCGGGAACCATCAGAGTCGTCTTTCGCCCGCGGGCCGGCCTCTCGCTGGAGAAGATCCCGGCTCCCAGTATCCTGCAGGCACTTCACTCGACGCTCAGCTGTTCAGTGATTGGCGAGTTGCACATAAGAATCCACCCAACCAACAACACCTTCACAGTGGCGACGGTAGCGGAGGCAACAGCTCTGGCATTGGTCAAAATTCAACAAATTACCTTAGCTGGACAACAATACCCGGTAGCCGCGTACATCGCGGCTCCTCCAGCGGCAGTCAAGGGCGTCATTTCCCGGGCCTACTGGAATGAAACACCAGCGCAAATCCTGACTGACTTACAGTACAGAAACCCGGACGCTAACATTATAGCGGCCCGACGCATGGGGAAAACAGCGTCCATCTTAATAACTTTTGCCTCAGGTCCCGTGCCTCACACAATTAAATATATGTGTGTGGTACACCGCTGCACCAAATACAAGGGTAGCCCCGATGCCTGCACAAACTGCAGGAAGCCTGGATACAGGTACGACGTGTGCCCTCTCCCGAAGGCTGGACACTGCCCGCGGTGTGGCGAGAAGCACACCCCTCAAGAGACCCCATGCACACCAAGCTGCATTCTTTGTGGTGGTTCCCACCTTACCGGTACCGGCTCGTGCAAAGCCAGGACCCCTCCACCTCGTAGACAGACCGCGCTGAAACCCAAGCAACCAGTGCCCATGCCAAACGACTTCCCACCGCTAGTACCTTATCAAGATCGCCAGCGAGCCTGGACCAAACCCACCAGTACACCCCAAACCTCACAGCGGGAGGAAGAGATAGCTCTCCTGCGGGAAGAGGTAAGGCATCTTAGGGCAGCCATTAATTCTATCCATCCTACCGTTTCTCCACCCACTTCTTCACCAACACCCCAAACCTCTTCACCTACACCCCAGCCCTCCACACCCCCTCCACAAAAGAAACGCAGACCAGAAGACATTCCAGACATAGATTCTAAATTACAAACCTTTGCCCAACAGCTCGAAGCCAGTATTCTGGCTCAGACTCAAAATTACATTGAAGCCGCCATCACTAAGCTTACAGAAACTATTATCAGTCAATTAACCACTGCCATTCTCCAACAAATTCCACAAATAATTGCTGGAATGTCTTCACATATCCCAGCTAGCAACCCCATAGCTGCTGCCATCCTCCCCCCCCCCCACCCTCCAGCATGGCCCAGTGGACGGGCAATAATCTCCAACTAAGCATCCTACAATGGAACTGCAGGGGGTTTCGTCGCAAACGAGACCCCCTGCAGCAGCTCCTCTCTGCTTCCTCCACACCCCCTGATATAGTAGCACTTCAGGATGCTGGCACAAATTGATCGCTGCCAGGATACGCTCTGGTACCCTCTGACACCACTCCAAACCCCAGGGTTACCACATATCTCCAACATTTTGTACCATGCACTTGTCATGTACTAACCTCGCCGGTAGCTCACACATTCCTAGAATTAATCCCCTCCACTCACAGATCTCATCCCCTCTTCATCCTCAACTGTTACCTCCTTCCGAGGCAACCGGTCTCAGATTTAATCTCTCTAATTAAATCCGCCTCCAACGCTGCAAAAAGGAATCCCCTCATTATATTAGGGGATTTCAACTGCGCACATGTAGACTGGGGGTACACACGCACTAACAAGAGAGGAGCGGAATTGCGCAACGCCCTTCAGATGCACGGCCTGTCCATATATAATGATCTGAGCACACCTACAAGAATCGGCAATAGTGTCACTGCCGACACAAGCCCAGATCTTACTTTTGGTCGCAACCTTCCCACACCGGAGTGGACAAACACAAATGAGGCCCTGGGCAGTGATCATTATATCATAACTATACAGCTTGATTTCGCCAAAAAAGCTAAAAACTACCGTGTCCGAATTACCAGCTGGGATAATCTTCGGAAGCACAGAGAGGCCAAAACATTAGAATCCCCATTTAACCTCCACACATGGATGACAGAGCTGAAACACGATGTCCAGGCATTCACGCAAACATTAGACGCCACCCCCGAGACTCCCGTTTCAGACAGTCGCTTAGCGCACCTACTCCAAGCTCAGAACAGTATCCTCACACGCTGGAAAACCCAGAAGCAAAATCGGAAACTTAAGCTAAAATTAGCGCAACTACAGAAACAAATAGAAGAGCACAGTGCCGCACTCAGTAAATCTAACTGGCACCAATTATGTGACGGATTACGCGGTAATCTCTCCTCCACCAGGGCCTGGCATCTTCTACGGCATATGATAGACCCCACTGAATCTAAAAAGCAAACACGGCTTACACTCAAAAGACTTACCCATAAAAATCGTCAAAATCATCAAGCACTGTTACGCCAACTACAATCAACTTATACCACTGTGGGCCAAGCTGTATCATATCCCGACTATGTAGGCCCCGATCAACCCTCCCTCGACGCCCCCATTATCGAGGTTGAAGTCAGAGCAGCCCTTATCAAGTTCCGAAACTCAACCCCTGGGGAGGACCAAACCACAAATGTCATGCTCAGAAATCTAGATGACCGTTCAATTTCCCTTCTCACCGACTACTTCAATGAGTGCTGGGAAATGGGGGCGCTACCCGCTGAATGGAAGCACGGGAAAATAATTTTCATTCCTAAACCAAATAAGCCCATTAACGCCCAAAACCTCCGTCCCATTTCGCTGACTTCGTGCTTGGGCAAACTGTTTGAGCATGTCATCCTCACCCGTCTCACGCAACACATGGAATCCCATGGACTATATCCCCATACTATGGTAGGATTTCGAGCCCACCTCTCGGCACAGGACGCCCTACTGCAGATTTCACACGCTATCCTCAATGACATGTTACGTCACACCAGAGCAATCCTGGCAGTCGATCTCACCAAAGCATTCGACAAAGTTACGCACAGCGCCATCCTGCAGGGCATCCAACAGCTGCAGTTGGGGCCTAAGACCTACAACTATATTCGGGCCTTTTTAAACGGTCGCACAGCCTCACTGCATATAGATGATATACAGACCCCCCCTTCACACTTGGTAATATTGGTACCCCGCAAGGAGCGGTGTTATCTCCCTTCCTCTTCAACCTCACCCTCATCCCCCTGGCCAAGGCTCTCAGCCGCATTCCTCACTTAGGACACACACTTTACGCGGATGATATAACGGTTTGGACCACATACGGCTCGGATGGCGACATAGAATCGACCCTTCAGGAAGCCGCCACAACTATAGCTACTCACGCGGCACACATTGGGCTTGAATGCTCCCCCACAAAGTGAGCACTCCTCATAATCCGCTCGCGGCGCGTCCCTACCTCCTCCATCATGATCTACCTGCATGACACTCCCATACCGCAAACACCTACCCTCCGCATTCTTGGCCTGCATTTACAGGACACGGGGGAAAACAACCTTACCCTGAAAGCACTAAAACAGTCCGCTTACTCCGTCATCCATCTTCTTAGAAGGGTTTCACATTCACGAGCCGGTCTAGACGAAGCAGACAATCTCAAGGTGCTGCATGCCTTTGTGCTTAGCCGCATTCTTTACGCCACTCCTTACCTGAACCTCTCCTGTGCGGATAAAGACAAGATCAATGCTCTAATCCGCATGGCTACCAAAAGCAGCGCTAAACCTACCAAAGAGCACTAGCACGGACAGGCTCTTCAAATTAGGAATGCACAACACTATACAAGAACTTATAGATGCACATCGCTACACACAGTACCTTCGTCTGGCTGGCACGGAAACCGGACGATATATACTGGATTCTCTGGGAATTCGCATACCGGCACACACGACAGACTTCATCTCTCTCCCTCGCGCCATACATACCGCGCTTATCCTGAAACCCTTTCCTAAGAATGTCCACCCTGAATACCATCAATCCCGCCGCGTCGCGCGAGCCAAAGCTCTCCATAAAGACTATGGCACTTCAGAGGATGTGCGCTGGGTGGACGCCGCGTGTGATCCAGACCGTTTAGTAGCTGTGGCTTACCATCCAGCAGCCCCCCCCCCCCTCCATTTACCCATTTCATAGACCCCCCTTGTATCCCGGAAGAAGCAGAGGAAGCAGCTATAGCAATAGCCATTGCCCAAACCAATGCGGCTTATATACTTAGCGATTCCGAAACAGCCGTTCTTAACTTCGCCCGCGGACGCGTCCATCCTCCCGCGTGGCAGATATTGAGAATGTGCACCCTACATCCCGATAGGCGTATTGAGCTCGTGTGGGTGCCGGCTCACTCTGGCAATCCCGGAAATGAGGCCGCCGATAACATAGCCGGCGGACTTATTTGCCGGGCAAATGGCGACCCCAGCCGGGATCTCTCAAGGGAGCGGGCACACACGTTTTCAGAACTAACTCAACAAGCACGCCTTGCCCGTCGACTCTATCCCCCTCCCCACCCCCGCCTATCCCACTCCCAACAAATCCTCTGGAGGCAACTCCAGACCCGAACTCTTCCTACCCCTCAGCGTCTCTCCTACTTCCGCCATGTTTCCCCAGAGTCCACTCTCTGCGGAGCTCCGCACGCCACCCTGGACCACATCCTCTTCGGCTGCCCTGCCGATCCTCCCCCGCAGGGACAGCCCGCCATCGGTACATGGGAGGAATAGGAGGCCCTTCATGCGTCGCAGGACCCGGACACGCAACTTCGCTGTGTGAACCGGGGTGCCAGTGCCATGGCCCTACGTGGCCTGGACACATGCGCGTAATGTGAGGGCTGTGCGGTGGCCCTGAGACCTTGCACGGTCCAAACTCGCTTGCTTAATAAAGTTTTCCATCCATCCATCCATCCCACACCGGAAGTTCAGTCCCGTCCCCGCCGCTGTCTCGATTTGCCGTTCCCAGCCTCACGATCGTTGTTAAGCGGCTTCCGCCAGGCACGCTTGGCGAGCGGTCGAGCGGATCCGCCTCGTCCGGCAAACGGATGGAAAGTTGGTCAACTTCAACTTTCGAGCGGGCGACCGGGTCCGGCCGGCGACCGGATTGCAGCTATTGGCTGTTTTCTCCATGACATCAGTGACGTCTCGCTTCTGCCTGGGCAAGATGGCCGTCCATCGACTGAACTGGGGGGCAAGGCCTAGGCAGGGGCAGTTATGTTGCGAAGCATATTATATTGGCCACCTGTTGGTGTTACGAGTGTTCAGAGCGACTGTGAACTTCCCCGTGTGCAGCAGTGGCGAGCGACAGTAGTAGTAGTAAGTGTTTATTGATAAAAATATTAAAAAAGGAAGTTAAAAGATTTTTGCCAACCCCGGCATGTGCCATCACTGTGCCGGCGGCACCTGAGCTGGGAAAGCGGAAATAAAGGAAAGCAGACAGTATGATGAAGAGAAATGAAAGAGGTTAGGGGACAGCAAGAAAGAGCATAGGGAATGGTCATATTTACACTATTTACAAATGATAACAATAAAGTTGTCCAGGTTGTGCGCGTGTACAGACAAGAAGGAAAAATAAAATAAAACACGCGCACAACACTTTGCACACAACAGCTGTGGTGGAGCGCCCAGCTGTTAAACGTCCAAGGTAGTGCACACAGAGCGACAGTTCCCCTAGTTGAATTCTGTAATCATCTACGCTGATGGAGCTGACAGAGCGCCTCTTCAAACCGACGTAAGATCTGTGCAGTGGCGGTGTCACAAAGTGTTTATATGGAGCTGTTTGTGGTTGTTGCGAGGATCATCACGGACAGCGGCGAGTAACAGCTGCCGCACGGTGAATTTCTTGTGCGTGCATGAGCTGCGTAGCACAGTGACAAGTGTCCGCGTAGTGAACGTGATTGCGATCGGAGCGAGTGCTTTTACGTCAAGGCAGCGAAATGTGCACCTGCGAAAGCTCACGACGGACGCCGTGCTTTCCGAATGCTGAAATGATCGTGGCGTTGCGCAGCTAGTCGCATTCGTTGCGATTGTTGCAGTGATCGCGACCACACGACGTTATTTCTGCTGCGTATCCATTAACATTTTGATCGTGATTCGTGCGGGCACTGTGCTCGAGTATTGCCGCGTGTGCGACGTGACACGATCTTGGCGGCACGGCCGTCGGACTGTTTTCTGCGGCGACGAAAGCAACGCCGCCATCCTTTTGCGTCTTGGTGCTCCATTCAGTACATTTTGTGATTATGAGTGCTTGGGTTACGAGTGGCCGGCGGCACTGTGTGACTTGTGTGAAAACATCGGTGTGCAGTGCAGATGTATCTTCGGGGCGTCACATCTTTTTATTTCCTGCCGGCTGTGCGGACGTTTGTCTGCAATAAATATTTGAGCGATGAATGGGTGACTGAACGCTTGTTCTAGCCATTTCTGTTTAGTTTGTGACAACATGGTATTACGCGATTACAAACAAGAAACATTGCCGCATTTAAATCATGGCTAGTTCACAGTGTAGAATCTCTAATATGTGTTAACTCGTGAGTCTTCTTTTCAATTAGAATTGCACTCTATTATCCGCAAAAAAAAACTGTGGCAGCAGCTTATAGGGTCAAAACTGCCCACAGAACGAGTCGCGCATAAGGAGTCTGGATGAAAAAAAAGTATATATTAAGAAAATCTTCCGCATTGCTTTTTTTCTCTTTTTGCTTTGACAAATACTTGGCAATATGAAGTTGAAGTGGGATCTTGGTTTCCATTGTAATCAGAAAAGTGCTGTGATCTTGAAGCGCCTCATGGGCCGTGACACTGTTTGTTGTTGATTTTGCTCAGGGTCCCTTCCGATCGGGAGATCAGCGCTACGAAAGTGGCTGATGTGGGCACAATGCTATTCTAGCAGATTACTTCGTGAATTCGGCTTTACTTGTGTTAAGTAGTTGTTCAGCAGCACTCACTGGGACAGCCGCACCAGTTTGTTTAACAACACATTTTCGAAGCCTTGAAAGGAAGAAGGAGATGTCATGGATGGACATACACCCTGCTACCTTCATTTGCCTGTGACTGCTTTCTAAGGACATGATTACTTGTCTGCTGAGTGACGGCGATGGGGAGCACAATCAGCTGTGTGTCGGCAGTGTAGAGCGCTTCCCATATTTCATTACTGCTCCTTACATTTTACACTAACAAATATTGATTTGCTGACATATAGGTGCATATCTGCACCTTCCTCAGTGATCGCCTACGTTACGTGGCCCACTTATTTATTCACATTTGTACGGTAACGACAGTACCATTCGTGCACACATTCAAAGCTACAATAACAGGGCTTATTTCAGTTCTTTGAAATGTGCTAAGCATTGCTGCATGGTGGTTGGTTCTGCAATACCGACGTTGCCCTGTTTCTGACAGTCCTCTACTATCAATGGAACCGTTGACCTGTCAAGGCGAAGACCGCATTTAATTTGAACCCATTCCTTTACTCCTCGGATTGAATGAAATGGCTGTTGATGCTTGCATTAGCAGATTCCGCGCTTTGCACCGGCGCCTAGTTCTGTTCTTGCCCGCTGCACATGCCTGAATCAGGAGTGTTGCATTTTTATTTCCTTCTGTGGTGTACTCAGTGTAAAAAGTGGTAACCTAGCATTGTGTGCTGCGGGTAGGCATATGTGAGGTTATTATATAAGCAAGCGGTTGTGTTGTTTTATATTTAAGGAGCTGAATTCCTTTTGTAGAATGAGCAATCTAAGCCAGGCTGTGAGTCACCGAGCCCCGACAGTGATGCTTACACTAGGAAGAGAAGTGCTTTGGCAGCCAGAACTTGCATGAGCTGGTTACCCATCAGTGTGCCTGGCAGTCCACAGGTTAGCATAACATTCTGTGCAGACAGTGGAGCAAGCATTGTGATGGCAATTCCAGTGTGCAAGAGAGGTATATGATTCAGGCAGCGTTTTATTTATGTGCTCAAATCCAAAGTTTTATGTCTTTCCCCTCTGCACATTAATGGGACAAGAACACATGCGACAATGGGCTGTACGCATCTTCACTCTGTCCACTCTGGTCAGCAAGCTTCCATGTTAGCAACGCGTAAGTGCATTGAAAATTTTTTTGCCCCAAAAACACTGTCAGTAGTTTGAGTCGATATTTACGAGGCCCGTAGTAATGAGGAATGGCTGTGATGTGAAATTTCAGTTAATTTTTTTAATTCTGATGATGACAGGCAATTAATCTGTGTTATATCTGTGTTATTTTGAAATGTGACTAAACAAGTACATTTATCTTGCCAATTATGAAGATGATTAGAAGGATGTGTTGTATGGCACAGCAGTTTGTTGGTTGAATAGCAGTTGGCTTTACCTGACACCACTTTAAACATCAGACTGAAAAATGAGCCTTGTACAGCTGGTAAAGGTATGTTAGAACAAAGACGACGGAAAACAACACCACTGCACATAGTAATAATTCTTGCTCTCTTGTCCTCGTCACTTAGCGCAGTTTCGACATGCCAACGCACCACCGGTTCAGCCGATAGTACACCCGTATCAAGTTTTGTGAAATTTGCAGCAAGCATCACCAGGACAGGATGCGCCGTGTACGCATATCTAGTGCGTACTGTGCAGATAGCTTCCTGCCTCATCATAGCTTTGCCCCTCTATGTTTCTTACCCGTCAGCAGCCAACACCTATGGCCCTATTTTGGGCCATTGTCATGTGCTGCAAATCACCAAACACATTTTGTACTCTTGCCCTGCTAGATTGCTTTGGCGCAATAAGTTGTTTCATCAAATTGGCAAGCTTTTAGGAAACATTCCTGCAATAGCCAACTTGCTCTTGCTCTTCACGACATGCACCTTGACTGCAGTACCCCCTCGATGCTTTTTTTTCTTGGCTTTGAAAAAGCATGTTATTCGATTATTTACGTATGGCTTTTTTTATCCTGTTTTAACTTGTATACAATAGCTCTAAACCGGATCAAAGCTTGAACAGCCAACCGTCGGCAGATTTCCCTTGCCAATTCTTATGCGTCCTGCCTTTTCCTGCAATCTTGGACGTCCCCCAAGGCATTGCCCGTGGGCTTCAGCTTTTTACTACCTACATTATGACTTTCCCTTCAGTGCTTGTTACATGCCTTCTATGATGGGTATATGGGGTCTGCCATCTTGCATTATATACACGTGTTTTAGTTCTCCGAAACAAGATTTTGCATGCTCTAGAATGGCCTATTTGCTAATGTTACTAAGACTGCACTAATATTTTTTTTTATTGTCAGCAAAACTACATTTTGCCTACTTATAAGGCCTTACCGAGAAAGGTATATTCACTGTACGCTGGTTCAAACACTCAGCCATTCACATCGCTCGCAATGTAGCATGGTATCACCTCATAATCCTTATACGCGCACCAACAACCTAGGATATTTACACCATAACATGTACTTAGCATCGCCGTCTTCCAAGTTACTTGCTCTCAGATCCCCTGTGTGGCATCAACTTGAGCGTTCTAATGGTACATGGCACAATTCTAACTTAACTAAAATCCTAGAATGATTTCCGACCTGAGCCCTTGTTTTATTTTCTCAGACTATTGTGGAAGCTCCAGTGTCACAGCACCAAAGGTGAATATTCAAATTTCTTCATGTCGTGCAGAAACTGCAGGCATTTTTTAACTCTTTACCGTCACATAACCAACTAATCTCTTCTGACTCATGGTTCATTCTGCAATAGGCGCTCAAGTACTGTTGTGCCTCAGTTAGCTAATGCCTATGCATTCAAAATTGATTTTTGTTTTTGCCACTGAAGGCTTGAATTGCCTTCCACCTCACAAGGCTTACTAACCTCTTGTCCTTTGAGCTGGCCACTGCAGAAATCCACCCAGTAAATAGTGATGCTCAGCCACTGATTAAAGTGATTCCCCCAAAGGAGAGAATATTTGTAATAAGGGAGTAATTACTCATTAACATCCACACAAGTGCAGCCATAAGGCCACAAAGAAGAGCTACAAAGCTTTCCTTTGTAGCCGTATGGCTGTGCTTGGATGCTAATGGTTGATTACTTCTTATTAGTAAATTACAAACTCATCAAGTTCCTACCTGGTACATCATGCCAAATCTCACCGCTCAGGTATTGTCATTTAGTACTGTTTAGGTATAATACATGTTAAAATAAATTGTTCTAATGAAGTTCTTAGTCACTTGCTAGCTCGCCAAACCAATACAATGCTCTCTTATGCGTAAGAGCTTTCCTCCCAATCTATTTCAAGTAATATTGGTGCAGATTTACACAATAGTTTTGTCTGACGGTATACAGTTGCATTTACGCTAACTTGCACACTGTGCAGACGCTACGTCTAGCCAGCTGAACCTGTGCACTGAAAAGCTACGGATGCATTATTGTGCCTATCGGTGTCGGATTTTCTTGGTTTTTCTTTATCGTCTCTTCAGCTAAGCAATACACCGCCTTCATAACTTGGCTCATCATAACATGGATCAGTGAGAATGCTGCGAATGTATGTTTGTGCATGTGACATTTATATATTCAGGATAGTGTTAACAGGGCCGTTGGTTGATATTGAACAAAAAAGCCGTCAACTTCTAGATACAGCAAAGAGACATCAGTAAAGACAAAAGACATCACTGCTTTTCTGTTCTTTTTCTCGGCATTCTTCGGCCTAACTTTAAAGGGACACTGAGGAGAAATTTAAGTTGGCTTGTATCGATAGAATACCAGCTCCTGATCACAAAAACGCCGCTCTTACTGAAAACAAAGCTCTTATAAGGTAGAAAACATCAAGAACCAAAATACAGGTATCGCCGCCACAGGCCAAACTCGCAAGTACAAGCGTGGTGACGCCATAGAACAAGTGACGCCACCTTGGAGGAATTTTCCATCCTACGTGGGGGCGCGAATCTCTGAGGCTGACAAAGGTAGGTTGCGCGGTTCAATATTGAAATAGGTTTTGTTTTAAAACCGATAGTGCACTTTTATAACACAAGGAAGGCAGACAAAAGACAACCTGAATGTTGGAAGCAAAGAAAGCCGATGCTTGGCGGCGGGCGCCACAGGCGGCCAGGAGAGTTCCGATTTTTATGGCGCTTCGCGTCTGTGAGCTTTGCGTGGCCCGTGGTCTTGTTTTTGACGCGCCTCGATTTAAAAGCGCCGAACAGCAGAGGAACTCCAAGTGCCGCTTCAAGTGCTAGTTAACCTTTGAAGGAGCCTGTTAAGGCTGGTCATATGATCGCCACGGTCGGTGAAAAACTATGATGACACGATGGTCGGTGATCGTACAATGCAGCACTTGTGTATTCGCACGCTCACCCGGCGAAACATTCACGGTTTTGCCAGTCAACTTCAAACTACTTAACGGAAATCGTTTTTTAGGGACGGGGGACAAGGTACAAGGCAGTTCTGAAAAATTGCTGATGGCCTAGCTCTGTTAGACCAGGATATACCTAGCGAAAGCGCGGAGATTTCTGCATCAGAAGAGTGCATTAACTAGATGCGCCTCTATTGGTAGTTGCAACGAGCCGTCGTAGCGAAGTGGAAGCGTCTCCGCCTCAAGCGCCAAAGGCCCTGGTTCGATTCCGAACCTCTGCACAGGATTTCGTTTTTTATTCAGTGAGTGAATGAGTGGGCGGGCGGTTTCAGTAGCTCTCATAGATGCCGCCACCGGATACGTTGGTTAGCGGTTAAGCTCAGGCTCTGTTAAGGCGCGTTTATGCACCGGCGTAACGCGCGCGCGCGCGCTGCACGGCGACGTCACATCGGCCAAAGCGAGACCCTCTATACTCCAACTGCGCTTGACCGCCGACGCGTTCGGCGGCTTCGGCGCACTCTGACCGCACTGGCCGGGAGACTTGGAGCATGTCTCTATTTCGCGCCGAGTGCGCTAGCCGCCGCCGGCCTGGCCAGACTGATTCGGCTCCTCGACGAGGTGCGCGTTGTGACGGAGTTCAATAGCTTCGGCAGTTGGGCGGAGCTGTTCTTTTCGAGCTCGGCTAATTTAATCCATCCACAGTACATATCTGAAGGTACATGCAAGTGGGCGAGAGAGCCCGATCCCGTGGACCCGTTGGATCTGGCGGATGCCGTTGAAGCGTCGTGCGCCGGCTTTAGTTTCAAGCCGCCAACTTTAAACGCGACCGCCCTTGAACACACATCCGTTTTTTGTGGGAAAAAAATAAATAACTTGGCCCTTGCAACCGTGGGAGACCTCGACGCCGCCTGCTGCGCCGTGCAACCGTGCCGTTCAAGGAATCACAATCCTTTGGCCCCAAAGCCCCGGCCAGCCTCCGATGGGCGCAAGGCGCCGACCTTGTCCTGGCCCCTCGCGACTCCCCACACTGGGGTTATGATATTTAATTTGCAGCGGCTGCTCACTGAGGAAGGGGGAAACAACCCCCGGCGCCTAACCTAACCGTGCTCCCTCAAAAGCATCGCGCGCTCTGTGGGGCTGAGGTCGCTGAAATGCAGGCCGGAGTTTTTACGAGAACTTTGTCATCGGGCTCGGGAACGGGATCCATCGTAACGCTGGCAAGACGCCGGTGCAAACGTAAACAAAGCAACGGTAGCGACCACCGATAGATGCCTTCAACGTGTGGCGGCGGTAGCTTTCATTTCGGCAGCTGCTAGACCGCACCGCTAGCCGCTAGAAATTGCAGTCTCTCCGTTTACATCACGTTCACATCACTTCGTCCTGTGACGTCATTAGAGTTCTCAGTGACGTCATAAGAGTTATCTAGTTTGAATCGGAGCGGTGGGAAAAACTTTTTCAACTTCGAATCCAAATTTCTTTGAAATAAATGCATCTTTCGTTCCCGGACAAGCGGCAACAAAACCATGAAATGCCGAACTATCAGATTTTGCTAACAAAAAAAAATTGATATGGTTCTCCTCAGTGTCCCTTTAAATTGGTCTAATACAAATTTCTGATGCCTATCGATGCCTCAATTAATTTCCTTTTTTGAAAACCAGACTGGCAGTGAAGCAGGTATATTTACTGAAGATGTTGATAGTCACCAACTAATAGCACGCTCTAAAATTCAGCACGTGTTGAACGGTATAAACATTGAGTTAACAGTAAGCAATGCTCAATTTTTTCTAGCTGGATTGCGAACTGGTCGCCTTTACATTCCATCAGTCTACATTTTACTAATGAGTGAAAATAACTCTTAAACTTTGCTTTAAAGTTGTATCAGAGAACATACGCATATATGCCTGTCACATACTTAAATGGCTCAATTTTTATTTCATTTTATTGGGAAACATCATAGACCTCATACTGGAAATCCAAGTTTACAAATTCTGCTTGAGTTGTTGGTGTTTGCTCGAGATAATCAGATTATAGGCTCATTGTATCCTGTTTCCCTTACTTTACAAAGTATTCTTTCCCAGCCTAAGCCAGGAGCCATTGCAATGTAAACCCTCCAAATTGGTTCTTGCATTTCTTCTACCTGCAATCCAGTTTACTGGCTGCCACATCTCATTATGTTTATAGTGATGAGAAAGACATGTGTAGAGTTCTATGGAATACAAAGGCACCCACTTTGTTTTGATTCACAGCGACATTTGAGAATGCTTTGGAGTTGCACAGAGTATATGCCAGCTCATTTTGTACTTGGCAACAATGACATGGCCTTCAGCAGAACTTCCCATATTTGTTTTCAACGCTGTAGTCTGACCTGTGCAACGGCAATATGAGCTCATGAAGGAATGCTAAAGAACTACCTGATGGCCCGCTGTCACTGTGCAGAACAAAGCCTTGCACTATAGCCAAGTAATGCATGTCAAAGCCCCTTTGAAGCCACACAGTGCTATTTCTATTTTGGCTTTAATAAAGGACTGAAAAACACTACAACAATAAGTCACTATTGTTGCGTTGTCACTATTCTGTAAATTGCAGAACTGCTTTAATTACAACTGATTTTACCTGTTCCAACTAGCTGAAAAATTCATAATTTCTCATGTGCATTTGTGTTTGACAGCACGGTGCTAAAATGTTAATTATTACTGCATGGACAATTCACACACAAACACACACACACGTACGCAGACACACACACGCGCGCGCGCGCGCACACACACACACACACACACACACACACACACACACACACACACACACACACACACACACACACACACACACACACACACACACACACACACACACACACACACACACACACACACACACACACACACACACACACACACACACACACACACACACACACACACACACACACACACAACTTATATATTGAATACACAAGCATGTCTTTTGCATTAACAGTCAGCTGACTGTACGTAGCTGAGGAGGAGGTTGTTTACATATTAAAGTGACAACTGCTCTGAAAATGCTGAGGAATGGCTGCGAGTGCAATTATTTTTTTTTCTCTGTCAGCAATGCAAAAAACACTGCAGTGTACAATTTTGAATAACTTACTAGAAATTTTAAGTAACTTTCTTAACTATTTAACTATTTGAAAAATGTGAATATTCCGGTTATAATTACGGACGGTTGTTAGCAGCCTGTACTATGGCCTGACCCGATCGAGAATTCGCAATAAGAATCCCGTCGTTGTACTGAAATCGTGAGGGCAGCGTAACTTTCAGAGGGGGCAGCCTTCTGGTATTTTGGCAAATCGTTGACCGTTGTGAAAACATTGCGATCGAACGAGGAGGAGTTCGCGATGTGACGCGTTTTTTTCGGTCTCGGGGATATAAATGGTCCACATGTCGTTTCCCACAGCATCGCTTCAGATGATCAGGGTTTTCTGCGATGTTGCAAAATTTTGTCATGAATTGGTTCGCGGCCGTAGGAGTCGGCCGCACCGAGATCCATGCCATATCACAGCCGACCACGACTGTACCTTCGACGAAAATCCCACAGCAAAAAAAGAACGTTGACGCAACGGATGTCTCTAGTGCGCCGCAATTAATGCGGGCAATTTTTACTGCAAGATATCTGCGTGTTTTGCTACAAGCATGCATGCCTGTTCCGCCGCACGCGATTAGACGACAGGCACTGCCGCGTCCGCCTCGCACGCAAGCGCCAACGCTATCGCACAACACCTTTCCGCTCCACGTCCGTCTGGAGGCCGAAAACGGGCGGCCCGCTCGCCAAGCGGGACTGGCGGAAGCCGCTCCAAAACGATCGTACGACGGCCCTTATGCGCCAAAAGACACGGGCGAACGTCGCAGTAACCGACACGCGCTCCAATAGAGGCTTTACGCCGTAAATATGCCACAGTTGCGGCATCGGCCTGGCCGGCGTGTCTCTGTATCTGCGTTTCAAGCAACACCCCCCTCCCACGAGCGGGAAGCTGGTGTGTTTTCGTGCCTTCATTTTGGAACACTCCCCATTCCTCCCCTGTTCAGCATCCCCGAAAAGGCAAATTGGATTAAAAAAGGCAACACCGCGCTGTGCTCTGCGGTTGCTGCAGCTCATTTGCGGTCGACTGGACGACGACGCCGCTGCTGGCTAGCTTCAGTGTGCTCGTTCCCAGAACCTGCTGCCCAGGAGGATGTAGGGTGAGACTGAAGAGCGGCTGATGGTGCTAAGTGCACATGTGCACTTGAAGTGCAAAATAGATCGGTTACCATGCCAGCGCTGTGCTAGATTTAGCGATATTAGAGACCTTTAGGGTCACGCTATCAGTTGGGGACATAGCGGGGGCCAGTGCGCGGGTGCAGGACAGTAAACAGAGGGAAGGGCGTTATAGTCCGGCACCCACGCACTGACGCCCCGCTATTCCCCTATGGCCTAACCGATAGGGTCACCCTATTCTAAAAATCTCTAGTATTGTAGTGTCGCAGCCGCTCTCCGCGTGTGTAATACTCTTGATCGCCGTTTAAACATGACGCTCTGAAATTCGTAGGGGTCGCTGTAGTTCGTCACTCCTCTTTGAATTCCTTCCGCGTGAAAAAGGCAGAGGGTCCCGGCCGGCTCTTTGAAGCCGCGACCGTTATGCAGGAGCCGAAAACATACCGGGAATGCCAACGCAGGGACAGCTTTTCGCTTAATTTTTCATGGTCAGCAACAGCTTATCCGATGTATTTTTTAAAGTGGAATGGCACCCCAATTATTTTCACCGAGCCGTTTCGGTGAACAGCTACCGGGTTTTCTAGCCAAAGTTATTCTCACAGTCTCTGAAACTTTATTACAGGTATCCTCTGAATGGCCGGGTGTTGGAGGGAAGGGGGGGGGGGGGGGTAACTCTTCACTGGTTTTGCTCAAAAACACAATGCGTGCAAGAAGCTATTGGGAGAAACATTTTTATAATAGAGTTAAATTTCTGCAGTTCTGTCACATTCAGACTTTTTAACACCCTGTGGAGCTTGTAGCACTGAAACAAAGCATGGATGCTGTTGATAATAATCATTTAAGCCTGAATAAAAAATATTTCTGCGATGATATCTGCATGCTGCATTCTGTCGACAATCAAACTCTGTAAATGACGAAATAATTCAAGCTACAAATGGGAAAACTAAGAGAAAATCTTAACAAATGTAAGGACCCACCTTTTGGTTCCGTTTCACTCTTTTGTGTCAGTCATTTCCCAGGCAGTCGTAGAAAAACTACTTGAGGGTAGCGCAATCGATAACTCGCGGCCGCGCCTACTCAACAGACGCAATATGTCTTTTAAAAAAGCATGGTAAGTCTCTTTTACAAGCCTACAGTCATCCCTTGAAGATCTTAAAGATACGACGTTCCCCATTCTTCGATACTTCGTGCCATTTTGACCTACTTGGCTATCTCGTCTTTTACAATTACTCACTTTTCAGTGTGTGCCCCAGGCTCACATTGTATTCTAGCCGTAGTGAGCGGGAATAAAGAGCGCATCTGTGATTGCAGTTTGGGTGATTTTTCTGGTATTTGGAGGAATTTTGTTTCACACCTTTCCTGAACAGGCGCAGATTTTATTTCCTTACAGAGATTTATTTATAACATAGCACCACATGCTGGAACGGTGTGAAAAAACATATTACCTGCTGGTCAAATTGTTTATGTCCCATGGCATCTGTTCCACTAAGCCGCCCACGTCTTACAAGATGTAAAAGAGCCATAACACGAGAGACGACCACTAGTGTAAGCATGATGCATTATTGTTTGTAATATGCATACAACGCCGCTACAGAAGGATCTCACTCATATACCGTTCACAAAACCGCTAAAACAAGGCTTCAGGAATTGCTCTGAAGTTCCAAATGGAACCTGAGGGATTGCCTGAACTGCGCGCTCGCTTGAGCTCTGCAGTTTAGGATATCTGCCCATCCGTGCAAAGTGGCACTAGGACATGCAGTGTGCAGACATGTAGTGCAACCACTATTGGGCTGTAAAGCATGTTAGAGATACTATAGGGTCTTGACCCAGCGCGTGCATTCAAAAACTCACGTTATTTCACCTTTCAACTTGTACAGAAGGTGGCGGTAGCGGACGCCAGCAGCTGCTGACTTGACTTTGTTGTGCATCTGTAGCAGTAACAAAAAGAGCGACTGATACGCGAAATGGGTGGCGCACACGCATTTTAAAACTGCGTTATGATTTTACATTCAACTTAATTAGCCATGGTATAGATGCGGTCATGACTGCATCCAAAAACGCAATTTTTTGTGCGTAATTACAGGATGCTTGCACCAACAAGCTTCGCTGCATGGGGCCGTCTCTCTTTTTCCGAGCAGAACGTCCTCATAAAGATCATTTCATTCCCTGTCCCCGTTTCGGAACATCGCGTAAGAACTAGCTGGCAAAAGTCTGAGAACGGTATCGAAATTAACTAATGACTCTTAGTGTTAACCAAACAGCCCTAACCTAATTGCCTTCCAAAGATGTCAGTATTATCCTTCGGAAGCCACAACTGCTTACTGAGCGGGTCGGCTATCTCTTCCGGCTCCTCTGAAATATTTAGGCATTCATATTTCCAGTCATCTCAGATGGTTTTCTCACATTACAAATATCACTAATGGTGCTAACCGCACTCTTGGCTTCCTTCGACGTTACCTAACTCATTCGCCTTCTCGCCTAAAACAACTAGCATACGTTACCCTTGAGAGGCCCAAACTGGAGTACGCATGTGCATTATGGGACGCGCATCACCATAACTCAACAGCTGCTATTAAAACAACTCAAAATCATGCACCCAGATTTATATTTTCTGCTTACTGCCGCGATACAAGCGTCACGAACCTAAAAGTTAAAGCCGGCCTTTCAAGCCTACAAGCGCACCTAAAAATATCTAGCCTCTGCTTGTTTCACAAATTCTATCAAGCCTGATCACCTAGCACTGCAGTCACCATGCCAGTTCACCGGACTTCCGGGCGCATCACCCACACCACTGGCCATTTATCCGCCACATGCCCGAACAAACACACATTTCAACTCCTTATTTGTAACGACTGCCATCGACTGGAACTTTCTTCACTCAAATGTGATCCTTTACTCTAACCTCAGCCACTTCAAAATCGCCATCGAACAACTTTTCTGTTAATCATGTCTAGCCCACCTCTCATATAAAACCCCGTTCCCCTGGGGTTTTGAGGTTTTGTAAATAAATAAATAAGAAAATAAACCAACGCAGCCCAAATATGCATTTTCACATTATTTTAAGGGTGCCCCTTAGTCATAATCTAAGCACTGACTGGATTAGCCAAAAGGGAGCAATGCATTAAAAACACTCTGAGTGAACAGAATTAAGAGCAATTTCTGTACTTACTTGCAGCAACCAGGCTTGTGTTCTATAATTGCGTGTTGTACCCAACATGAAAACAGAAATAAATTGCTAGCTAGTACTCACCATTTCTCAACTTCTGTTGCACTGCAAAACAGCCTAGTAGAGGTTGGCACTTTTCTATCACAAACGACCTGCATTTTTTTTTATGCATGCGCTTTCCAGAACACACTTTCGTGAGTGATATTGGTTATACCCCTGTCACACGGCGCGTGTAATGTCATTCGCAGGAAATGACAGGCAAAGTGAATGTCATTGCGACATGACGTTTCCTGTCTACACGGCGATAGGAAATGTCATTTCACCGATATTTGCAATTGATGGCGATGTTCATCGGCAAACTAGGATGATAACAAAACGTTACAAATTATGCTTTTTCCTTACGCATGTTCTGTTTTTATTTTTAGTAGTATAATGCTAAAGATTGACAGGCTATTAAAAATATATTGGAATACTAATGGTCAGCAATAGTCCATGACAGAGCCGCTTAACTATCCAAAGCAAGACAGGCTGAAAGCCACTTGTGATGCCTCTCGTAGTCAGCAATATGGCGAGCTGTGGAAGTGTTGGCGAAATTGTGACCGTGACGAATGATGAGCAGTTCAAGCGAACATTAATTGTTCTCCAGCTGTTGAAAATGAAACGTCGGAACCGGCTGAAGCGAGTGAGGCTTGCCATTGATGAATCCGCGAAGACTACGATGGATTTGGAACAGCGTTTGCTGGCCAATGCTTTTACGTCGGCCGCTGTTTGGGCCTCTAATTCATCAGGAATTACCCGAGAAAGATGGGCGTTTCCAAGAAATGAAAACTGGTTTGAGGACACGCTGCCTAGCCTGGGTGAATATCATTTTAAGCAGGCCTTCCGCGTGAGCCCTGCGACGTTCAGGTACGTGGTAGAATCGCTGCAGTCAGTCTTGCAGTGCCAGGTCACGAACATGCGCAAGCCCATTACTGTGGAGAAACGCGTTGCCGTGGGATTGTACCGCCTGTGTTCCAGCGCCGAGGGCAGGACAATTGCATACCTTTTTGGCATTGGCCGGTCCACTGTGAATACCGTATTCAGAGAATTCTGTCAAGCAGTTGTCAACAACCTTGAGAGCACCTGGCTGCACATGCCACGGCATATGGCCGAGCACATGCGGGCGTGTTACGCCGTCACTGGTTTTCCGCAGGCCATCGGCGCGCTAGACGGGTGCCACTTCGCCATATCACCGCCCAAGAAAGATGCAGCAGACTATTACAACTATAAGGGCTGGTACGTTCTTTTACATTGCCTTTGAATTTGTTAATAGCAGCGCAGGGACAAAACAGTCAATGAATGAAAGCGGCATTAACCAATAAATTCTTGTTTATAAGGTACCGCGACATTCAGGTTTCCTTTTAAAAAAAATGTCGATTTGTTACACAGAATCATATGCAGTATGTCTACTGAAATGCATAATGCTGCATCAGCTCCTTCACTGACAGATGAGCATTTATTTTTTCTGCACATGATAAATAGAACACACATCCTCATTTTTGTTTGTTTTGATTGATAAAAGCTAGCGTTTGTGCCTTTTTTCTCCTTCAAAGTAATGCAGTAAAGATTTTCGATAAACCTACCAACCCAAACTAAAATACTAGTTGCTTCAGGTAGACATTCCGCTCACAAAAGAAAGCGTCGACCGGAGAAGCATCATTAATTTGTGTTTTTCAGGTGGTAAAATACATTGCCTAGGAGGAAACCGCTGTAAATCCAAATATTTCTGTATATACACTCCTGTTCTCAGTATTTCTAAACTTGATGTTGACAGACTGATCAAAACATTTTAATTTACTTCAGACAGTTTCTGCACTATGCTGACAAACAGTTCTTACATGCAGGCACAGTATCATACTGCTGGCGATTGTTGATCACCAGTACCGGTTCCTCTATTTGAACGTGGGAAGCCCAGGCAGATGCCATGACGCCCATGTGTATGGGCGGTCCAAGCTGAAGAGAATTGTGGATTGTGACCGCTTCATTTCTCCAGTTTCCGTCATTGAAGGGACACCTGTTGCACCAATTATTCTGTGTGACCACACCTTTCCACTCACATCGCATTTGCTGAAGCCATTTTCAAATGCCCCATGCGGGTCGAAACCAGCTCTCTTCAACTACAACCTATCCAGGTCGAGGAGAATTGTGGAAAATGCATTTGGGAGAGTGAAGGCACGCTTCAGGTTCATTATGAAGAGAAGGGAGTGTAAACCGTCAAATGCAAAGCAGGCCATTAAGGCGTCCTGTACTTTGCTCAACATCTGCGAAGCCTTTCGAGACAACGTGGACGAGTAGTGGGCACAAGACATGCACACATTCAATGCACTGTACCAGCAGCCGTCACACAACAGTGATGCATGTACTGGAGACGGCCAGGACGTGAGGGCTGCACTTGCAGAGTATTTCTGGAAGCGGGCCCAGTAAATGTAGTGACCCATGAGGAGCTCAAGAACATACTTTATTTCGAATAAGGGAGTAATTACTCATTGGCATCCACCCAAATGCAGCCATACGGCATTGGGTGGATGCCAATGAGGAATCCCCCAAGGTGGAGTAGAATTGTGATAAGGGAGTAATTACTCATTGGCATCCACCGAAGCACAGTCATACGGCATTGGGTGGATACCTAGTGAGTAATTACTTCCTTATTACAATTATACTTCACCTTGGGGGATTCCCCTAATAATTTCCCCTAATCGTTCTAATAATTTTAAATAGATATAAAGATATAAATAACCCTACTAAGAAAGCATTGCATGAATTATTTCTTCAGAACTAATTCCTGACCTCTTCGCACCCAAGTACAGCTGTTCCCTTGTATGTTTTTGCAAATTTGTTTTTTGCACTACCGTATTTTCATTAATGATGATTTTTTGCTTTTTGACTGTCCTGTTTTTGTGAAAACTGTAACCTGACTATATGTTAGCTTTTTTTATTTTGTGTATGTGAAGATTTTCAACTGTATCTGCTCCTTTTTTTCTGTGCATGTAACGATTTTGAACTGAGTCTGCCCCTGTTTCTTGTAACGGCTGCCTTGGCCTCGTCAAGCTGTATACCTACAGCTTTTAGTCCAGGCAGCCAGCCAGAATTTTCTGAGAAATAAGTGCAATTGAATTGAATATGACCGTACTTTATTTCTCCAGGTATTTGAGGAGTGCATTCGTCAACTGTTTCTCGGTGGCTGTTGATTCCCGGAGAATTTCCATCTCCATTCTACTCAACTCCATTTCTTCTCTCCAGCTTCTTCTGAGGTCGGCGCACAACTCACGATTTGGGTTGACAAGATCTTGTAAGAGGCTCTTTTGTGCGGCATGCCTGCTTGGCTTCGCTGTTTGGTGGCTGTTTGGTGGTGGTGTTTGATGGTGGCTGTTTGGTGCTGGTGTTTGGTGGTGGTGTTCGGTGGCTTCGCTGTTTGGTGGTGCTGTTTATAATCTGTGGCCTGTGCTGGGTGCTGCCGGTAAAGGTGAAGAGGATGAGGGCAGGGCTGACGGTTGGCATCTCGATTCATATGGTGGTGGCGAAGGTGGCTCGGAGACTGCAGCCTGTGTCCTCGACGACTCGTCATCAGCTGGTGATGGTGGCTCCTGCTGCATGCTGTCTATTAGCTGAAAAAGAGAAAAAAATGTGTGTGAAAAGGTGGCTTGCAATGACTCTCCTGGATGTTACTAAGGAAGTGAAACACAGCTACGGGTTGCATGCATTCCTTCACCTTAGCATGCATAGTGTGCGCATTTCTATATCGAATATTCTATCCTACCCTAGCATTATGTGGCTGTGACATTTCTCTTATGCTCTTACCATGCCCAATTTGAATTCATGTGTACAGTTTTACCCAGCCACAAGGGGTGCTGAGGGTGATGAATCAATAAACAAGCCATGTTTATCATGTGCCATTCCTCCAGACGAACACTATAGATCAATGTGTCATATACCTGAGAATTATCTCTTACTGAGTTTGCAGAAGCCCTGCATTATTCTACAGACGTGTACTTACCATTTCGACAGAGACGTTTTCGTCATCCACTGTTTCATCCATCAGGCTGCTATCGTTGATGGGCAGGCGACCAAGAAATCGGGCAATTTCTTTGTAATAGCGCCATGTAATGGCACCTTGACCAATTGTCTTGCGGCTAAGTTTCCTGCAAGAAAGGTATGCGATTTCGGCAATTTCATTTATATTCTTGAGAGGACCCTACAACATCACTGGTACTAGAAAAGCATTTAACCGTTGTTGGTATGCTGTCTGGTAGTGATATTTGCCCAGCAATATATTGCATCCATGCTGCTTGCACAAGAACTAGTCAAATGCAGCTTTTCACATATTTCGACACTTTAGCAGTTTCGAATAACATTAATTTCCCGAGTCATGATAAGAAAACGGTGGTCGTCGGACGCACAAAGCAAAAATAAAAACACTGTGAAATGAACTAGTACTTCGAGAGCAGTCAGATTAACGGGTCTTGTAATAAAAAATTAAAAACAAATGCATTAACGATGCGTTTGCATACCGAGCTGTAGTAAATGTATCACTACAAAGTAGCGGCGCATGTGCTGGCGTGACAAAAGGAATCTGCGGACAGATTGCATCACAGATTACGTAAATTAAGCGCCGTGTGAACGGCGAGGCACAGGCCGATTGTTCTTCAGTGCCTCTTTTAAAGCGTGTGCGCGTGGTACCATACATTGCCCCGACCGCTGAAAACGGCACGCACACGGCGACGGCGCCTTGTAATGTAGATGGTTTGGTTTATGGGGTTTAATGTTCCAAAGCGACTCAGGCTATGAGAAACGCCGTGGTGGAGGGCTCCGGAATTTCGACAACCTAGGGTTCTATAACGCGCACTGACATCGCATAGCACACGGCCCCTGCCATTTTGCCTCCATTGAAATGCGACCGCCGCGGCCAGGATCGAACCCGCGTCTTTCAGCAGCTGAGCACTTGTAATGTAGGACGCAAGTTTTCACTTACCGGTACCTGTTTCCGAGGTTTTCGATCTTCGATTTTATTTCTTTGATTGACTTTTCCACACCTTGCGCGCGAAGACATTCGGCCATGGAGACGTACACCTGCAGGTTGCGCTTCGCCCGGCGCAGATCGCCGATATGATCTTCCCAGACTTTGAGAAGTACGGGCGTTTCCTCATCGGTCCAATGCGCCTTCGGCTTGCGATTTTGCGCTGACGAGGCTGTGCAGCTGTCTTCCATGGCAGATGGCACGCGAAAATGCAGTCACGCCAACCGCGCTTCGTCCGCACTGTCAATACCGAGAACGAGCTGTAAACAAACAAGAATATAGTTGTACACATTTCTTCAGACATCCTCGTGTACGTCAAAAAAAGATTTCAAATATATTTTAAGAGCAAACAGTAAATTTTTTTATTGTTTATATTATGTTTTCACTAATCAGTTTTGTAAATTTTCACCAAGTCGCTGTCGTCGAGATTACACAGGTCGCGCGTGCATGAGTTCGGGAAACTCATTCACTGGACGCATGTCGTTAGCTGTGAATCCCATTGACTGTGCCCGTGTAGCAGCAAAAAAAAACGCCATTCAAATGTAATGTCATTCGCTGCGAATGACATTACACGCGCCGTGTGACAGGGGTATTAGGCTGCCTGCAACCATCCATGCGATTACCAGAACGTGGGTATGAATCACGTGCAGCCCAGGAGAATATCACAGTTTAGCCAAAGGAAAACAATTTTTGTGAATGCATGTCGTATCAGCATTTCTTTCTTGTCTTAACTAGCATGCCAATAAAGTACGTTGATGCATCAACTGCCAACTCGAGGGGCAACTCATGGTTCTGGGGTAGATATATTAGCGTTGTTGCTTTGTAATGTACACAATGAACTCAGTGCATAAAACAATACAAATGACTTAACCGCGAAAAAAAGCGCATGCAAGGCACTGTCAACAGTGTTTAATTTTGAGTGGTTACAGGCTACATAGATTACAGTGCTGGTTGTATTGACTCAATTTTCTGGGAGATAAGTACGTGGAGCAATAGAAGGTAGCCAACACGTGGCAAGCTTATGTCGGCATTTAAAAAAACAAAACAAAATGTACTTAGTATGCTGGAAATCTTGGTCGTCATTGTCACAAGGTAAAATAAACGAATTAAGTACGCACCCGCATGTCCTTTCATAAAATGCGCTCATAATTAGGGGAAGCGCATTGAAATGATCGGGTGTATACATTAGTCGGCTCGCCATCTCTTGTCGCTTGTCTGCAAAGTGGCATGTAGCGTACTAGCTGCATGTAACTTCCATCGCGTGTTGATAGACCGACGCGGCAAGGTAACTGCGTATAGGCCAGATAAAGAGATTCAGGTCAGACAGAGGTAGGAACCAAATGCTTTCACCATGGTGTGAACAGATGTAACAGGCGCATTTCAGCGTGCAAAAAAGAGAAGCACTGCGGCATTGCAGCTTTGAAAAAAAAATTATGCGTAACATCATAAGAAGTAGCTTCACATACAACAGCAATGCAACAAACGCATAACAAAACAAAAAAATGTATCCAGTTGCGTGTAACATTGCTAAAATAATGGAATACTTCATGACATTCATAATGAACGATGTTTTAATATGGCAGTGACAAGCACTTGCTGGTACAAATGTATGGTATTTGGTGTCATTTCAACATGACCAGTTACCGATTGAATCAAAAATTGTCTCTTTATTTCTGTATGGCAGATATCATAGTATACCTTTCCTCTTTCACTCCCTCCTTTATCCCTTCCCTTACGGCGTGGTTCAGGTGTCCAACGATATATGAGACAGATACTGCGCCATTTCCTTTCCCCAAAAAACCAAGTATTATTATTATTATTATTATTATTATTATTATTATTATTATTATTATTATTATTATTATTATTATTATTATTATTATTATTATTATTATTATTATTATTATTATTATACCAAAGGCCCACATGTATTGCACGCTGTAACAAAAAGCCATCACTCTCAATCCCAGTAGCACTGCAAGTGTGGCTTGCCGACATGTTATTTAGGTTCCCTGATGTTTTTTTTTTTTAGGTAAAGCAGACTGATGTCACGAAGGGTATGCAGAAGGAGGTCCCGAAGTCCGGAGACTGTATAGGACCTCGTACTGTACTGGGACCTCTGCAGTGTCGTCTTTCTTGTATCATATATATGTCTCACGTGACCTGAAGTCCACTTTGCCGCCATAGCCACTGTTTGGCTGTACTAGTTTCTAGCAACTCTGATAAACTAGTTTCACTCATTCGTGAATTTACATCTCATTTATGGCTGCAGCTCACGTTTTCAAGGCAGTCCCTTGACTTGATGAATGCCTACTCTCGACTACATGCTGTCGTCTCGCGTGACCATGTCTGCTACATTGTTTGCATTTTTTCCTTTACCGGTTGACTTCGCTGTTATGTTGACGTAGCATGGGCGCATATTACTGAAATTTTTCTCCAAAATACAGTTGCTGATTTTGTCACAGTATGAAGGCCCTGATATCTCTCACCAGAATTCCGAGCTATTTGCACTTGATGTACTCTCCATTACGTGTACTCTTCATCATCCAAGGCAATCTCGATCATTTACAGATCGTATTAATGTCTATAAGGTAGGGCCGAAAGAACCAAATGGCATTCAGAGTACCAAATTTCGCTGCTTGAACTGAAAATAAGTCATTCACTGTGACAGCTAATGATTAATGTATATTCTCAATTCCCCACATCTCGTACACAACTCATAAGCGTGATGTTGGAATGCCTCACAAAAACGCAATTACGTTATAAAGGGCATTACAAATATGGTTGCAAAGTTTTTTCAGACAGAAAAAAAATTGCACGAGTAAATTTAGTGCGCCACCACATTACAACATGAATGCCATTTATTACACACCTTTCAAAAAGTGATGAATATGTCTTTAGCCTGCAAAATAAAATATAAGCAAATTAATCTAGCTAAAAGCATAGCAGGAGAAAAATGTAACAAATCTAATTTTTATGCAACACAAAAACTCAAGTATTTTCATTGCTTTTTCTTGGAGAGTGTACAAATGCTTTGGTTGTTGTGGCCTTTGTCAGGCAAAAAATATTGCCTTTTGCCACAGCATCTCAGACTACGTTTCAAAGAACTAGTTAATTCAAATATGTCATTAGGAAATACGTGACAGCTTCTTTCTTTGTTCATTTGCAAAGACCCATTACAGTGTCAGCTTAGTACGTTGTGAGCTGCTGCGAAGTGAAACATCGACCAAATCCGATCCGCACTAAAAGCTTAAAGCTCTTTGGGCTGCAAATAAAATGGCACACGGAAATTTGCGCACGCTATTTTCAAGCTGTGAAACTCCTATTTCGTCATGTTGCATGGCTTCACTATAAATAACAGTGCAAACCAAAGACCAAGACAGAAGTGAACACACACTCGCAGGCAACACTGTTATTAGTGAAGGATAAGAAACATCAGTGCTTCGTATGTGCTTTCGTCTCCTTGGTTCCATCGGGCTTTCGAGCAGTGATAGCCACGGCTTTCACAGTGGTACAAATTTCACGCTGCACTAGAGTCAAATGGTCGTCTTGCTTGTAATAATCGCTTCAATGCCGCAATTAAAGCGCTGAACCATTTTTGAGCGCGCGCCGCGCGGGGGGGGGGGGGGGGGGGGCGTGTCTACGTGGGGTTCACTGCAGTATATCGAACGAGCTCTCACGACCAACCACAGACGCATCATAACATACTCCCAAGCGCAAGAGTCACACATCACTTCTGTTGCGTCGCCACGCAGCCACAGCGCCAAGCTGGGCATCATTTATACCACACGAAAGTAAGCCCCAAAGAAACATCACGCTACGAACCACACAAAGCGAAAATGGCGTCGCGGCCGACTGGAGTAAATAGGAAGGGGAGAGAATGAGATACAGAAGAGAGAAGGAGATTACCTGGACCGCGGTTTCACGTAATAAAATTTAACTGGAACCAGCCAGAATCGAGAGGGTCCAAATAAGTTCATCAACCCCCGTGTTCCTCACTGCCTCGTGTCGACAAGAGAAATGCCCCCACATTCCACATAAAGATAGAAAGTACAGTGAAAACATATACCTGATTACACTTGTTATTGAGGCACCCGCCTAAAGTCGCCCTTTAACCTGTAGAGTCCGGTCAGTTTATCTGCAGGCGAGATTAACAGTGCAGTGGTGTCGTCACTGAGGGCCGGCGCAGGGCTCCCCTGTGTGCTACCTTAGTGGAGCATATTGCCTCATGCACTATGAAACGCGAACAATACAACTGAGGCGCGAACATCAAAATAAGAAGCTCTTAGCCAGGGCAAGCCCGAGACTAGCTCCTACTATTTTAATTTCGGAGGCGCGAACACACTTCTTAAGAAGTGTTAATCAACCTACCCCATATTTGCTCTGCAGAAGCTAATACATTTGTGTTTTTGTGCTGCCGCCTCAATTTTCTCGTTCGCGTTTCGTTCCTTGCTGATAGTACGTACGTCCACCGTCTTGTTCTGCTAAACATTCCCGTCGTGAAATGAAGTCGGCCTTGTTTGTGGTGGGAGCCAACGGCGGCAGTGGGTGCTCGCTCACCCCGCTTGTTTCTGCTAGTCGAGCTCACTTTAGAAACCGAATGCATCGCAGTGACCGACCCAGAAGAGAGAGCGGCTGAGCTCGTTGCCTTTGCCCTGCTAAAAATAACGCAGACGCCGATACAGAGGGGAAAAAAACGTAAAAACGCATCGCTGACTGTCAACTGAGGTTATTGCCGAAACAGGCGTCCATTTGGTGCTTTACTTTTCTTTTTTACCACAAAAATCTGGGAAGCGCAAAAATATAATGGTAGAAACTTATGCAGTGTGACGTCGCCATCTATAACCTTTTTTCTTTTTTGTAGCCAGCAGATGATTAGAACAGAACGTTCCCAAAATGCTTCTGGCGGGAGAACTGCAGCAATCGTCGGCGCGGTGTTTGAAGTGGTGCTGGTGCAGACGCGGCAGCGTTTGTGGCCCCTGTTTTTCCAGCGTTCATTAACCTGCTTGAAACATTGAGAGAGTATTTCAGAAAGCTAGACGACTAAGCTCCGAGGCGCTATCGGGACCGCACACGCTCCTGGAAGCTTCCACTTTCCAAATCACTACTGTCGTCAAGAAGCACGGAATGGCCTGGAACCGGTTGCTTGTTTTGCAGAGACTGCCAACATGGCGCCCCACATTTGCAGTCCACCACTTCGGCGTCGTGGCATTTCAAAATGAAACCGGCTTGTCGATCTACCGTATTTTTTAAAAATTGATGTGGTTCATTGGCAACGCACGCCACACGTTCAGAGGCAGGGAATGTGCACTGGTTCCTGCTCGGCCCCCGTACCGTAGTGACCTGTACCTAGCACATACCGACAGGATCATACGGGACTGACTTGCAAATTGCAGTGTGGGTAGAGTCTTTACATTTGCCGACGATTTTCTTTGTTTTGTTGACTGTACAGCACCGTGTTCGGAGCAGGTGGATCAGGTAGTTTAGCCGCAGTACAAGAGCACTTTTACCAGCTGCAGTTGACTCACGAAATGTCCACAGACCAAAGGGCCCGTTTCTTCGACATCCGTTTTAAATTCATGAACAACTACGCATGTTGGAGCTATTCACCACACCCAACAATTCTGGAATAAAACATTTTGAACAGGAAAGAGTTATGAACGCAATTTTTCATATATTGTAAAACTTCACTAAAACAATCAATATAATCGCAGATCTGCCGTCGGCAGGCTTGCATTTTTTTTTGTGCTATGAACGTTTTCGCTATGAACAAACCAGAGTCGACTCAGTCATCACGAAAAACGGAAGGCAAGATAGCTGTCATTTCTTACATTGCACAACCTCGAAGAAACCGCAGAGAAGTCGAATGTTCGCGTGGTATTTTCCGCTCCTCCTAAGCTAACCTCTGCAAAAAAAAGAAAAAGAACAAAAACTGCCCGCCGATAGGCACCCGGAAAAACTGCAGCCCACCGTTAATCACGAAACAAAATTTGTGAAATGTACCGAGGGCATATTTCAGAACATCCCGCTTTCGTGTGATAAGCAGCATGATGGTCAATCCGGGAGGGTTGGAATGAAAGGCTCTGAGAACACAAAAACAAGATATAGACATACAATTGAAGTAATTTGGCTTTCCACTTTAGGAGTGTGGCTGCACGCCGTTTCATAATGAATGCTAGATCGTGGCCAGATGCAAAAATCAGCTAACATGAGAAATAGTGGAATCTGCGCAGATCACCACTTTCAAAAAAAAAAATATGCGTTAGTCAGCACGCCATCTCCCTGTCAGAAAGAGAGCTGGTCTTCTTAGCTACCGTAATTGGTGATTCTTGGTGATTTGCGCTTCTCTCTGGTCCTTAAAGGCCTCGTTACGCAGAAAATCTGGCGTCGTTGACGTAGTCGTTGGTGTCGGCATCGGCGTTGTGAGCGAAAACTCGCGAGCACGGCTCTGTCAGCTGGTCCCGAGATGGCAACCTAGGAGGCAGGTGGGAAGGCTAGGTCACGTGACCTTGCGGCGTCACCACAACCTGCCCACCAGATTGTGAGCAAACTGGCCACCGTGGCAGGTGGTAGTTAAATTAATGGTTGGTCGCTCGGGAAGAGCAACCCATGGGCAGCACAAGGCCCACCGCTGGGGGCACCTGCCGTCGCAGAGCAGTGGCGCATCCCTTAAACGCTGCACCACTGCGCCAGGAGAGGTATGAGGACTCGCAGGGGTCTATGAACGTAGAGTATAGAATGACCAATTCTGTATATATGGGAATTAACTCGTTACGTAAACACGTCATAACCTCAAGGCGGAACCTAAGTGTCCCCTGCAGTTTTTTGGCCCTTGTCTTTTGATTCATTGCTGTTTTTCCTGCCGCAGAAAAAAGGCTAGTACTGCGCGAATGAGACACGAAAGGAGAACAGGAACAAACACGACACCACAGGCGCAGTGTTTGTTCCTGTTCTCCTGTCGTGTCTCATTCGCGCAGTACTAGCCTTTTTTCTGCAATGAGCCAACTAGCCTAAAGAACGTTCTACTTCCTGCCGCATTCGCCATGATACTGCGTGCGTGTCGCGCTCGCCTTTGTTGACCAGGAAATATAGGAGTCGGTGATTAGCGTTTGTGGAGTGTGTCTCGGTTCTTCGTCCTTCGTGTTTTTGTGCGCTACACTCTCATGTCATGGGTTGCCGACTCGCACAAGTATCCACCCTTGTCCTGTATCCTTCGCCGGCACTTTTTACGTACTACGTGGGATCCTCACACCAGATCTGTCGGCACTCTAGCTATTGTCGGCCGGCACGGAGGCGATCACCGTAATTTTGAAAGGACGCTAGGGACTAAATGGATTAAATTTTTATTCCTAGTAAAGTTACGCGGTTCTTTCCTGGTACGTTGTTGTCTACACAGCATTAAAATATTTCACCGTGATGTGTGAAGACAGTCGGGCGAATTGGTATGTACTCATGATTCACAGCAGCGCAGCGAAAACGTACAAAAGAGAGACTAGACAAAACAAGCGTTGGATGTGTATTTTCCCGGCGCTCGATTAAAACTCGTCACCTCTCTAGCGAAAAGGACTCCAATGATAACTGTCCTGAATTGAACGGAGGCGTAACCTAACCTCTATGATTATCGTCGAGCAAACTCTGTCGACGCACGCAGTTTACTTCCGAAACCGGCCGGCGATGGCGACACCCGTGTCTCCTTTTTGCCCTTTCCCAGAGCTTATAAAAGCGCAGTTTTCAGTGAAAGTAGCGTATTCGTCGTTAGAACGTGACATTCCGTCGGTGCACGCAAACCCCAATTTGTACTCAGTGTTCCGTCTTGGCTGACTGTGCTTCTCCGAGTTGCGTAGCCTCTGCGCCTCTCTCGCAGTGCTTGCTCGCTCTGATTGGCACCTGGCTGTATGTAGGCTAGCGGCTCTCGCCTTGCACGAGGCTGTCTGACACGCAACTCGTAATGTGCGAGGCTGAAACAGATTACAACAGTCCAGTCTCTGGCGACGACCGCATGTGCAGGAAAAGCCGGAGAGTCGACAATAATGCGCGGTTTACGGGCGATACCACTGATGAAGGCAACGAAAGCGCCTTTTTTTTTTTTCAGTCGTTCTTTGGGGCACTTGTCCCGGCTTCGGCCTCCTCGGAGAGAGCTGCGAAAACTCCGAAGGCGCTGCACGTGCACGCGAAAAGCCTTGTATGAGGCCACTGTAATTTCTGCGTAGAGTGCCTCGAAGCACGCGCACCTCGCGACATCTAGCGCGAGGCACTCTAGTCTGTCGCTGTTAAAGGGACACAGGAGAAATTGAAGTTGGCTTGTATCGATAGAATACCAGCTCATGATCACAAAAACGCCGCTCTTACTGAACACAAAGATCTTGTAAGGTAGAAAGTACCAAAACCCAAAATACAGGTATCGCCGCCACAGGCCAATCTAGCAAGTACAAGCGTGGTGATGCCTTAGGACAAGAGACGCCACCTTGGAGGAATTACCCGTCCTACATGGGGGTGCTAATCTCTGAGGCTGACAAAGGTAGGTTGCGCGGTTCAATATTGAAATAAGTTTTGTTTCAAAACCGATAGTGCACTTTTATAACACAAGGACGGCAGACAAAAGACAACCTGAATGTTGGAAGCAAAGAAAACCGATGCTTGGCGGCGCCACAGGCGGCCAGGAGAGTTTCGATTTTTTATGGTCCTTCGCGTCTATGAGCTTTGCGTGGCCCGTGGTTTTGTTTTTGACGTGCGTCGATTTACAAGCGCCGAACAGCAGAGGAACTCAAAGGGCCGCTTCAAGTGCTAGTTAACCTTTGAAGGAGCCTGTTAAGGCTGGTCAGATGATCGCCACGGTCGATGAAGAACTATGATGGAACGATGGTCGGTGATCGTACAAGGCAGCACTTGTGTATTCGCACGCTCGCCCGGCGAAACATTCCCGGTTGTGCCATTCAACTTCAAACTACTTAACGGAAATCGTTTATTAGGGACGGGAGACAAGGCACAAGGCACTTATTAAAAATTGCTGATGGCCTAGCTCTGTTAGGCCAGGATATACCTAGCGAAAGCGCGGAGATTTCTGCATCAGAAGAGTGCATTCACTAGATGCGCCTTTATTGACGGCTGTAACTTGAGCCGTCGTGGCGGAGCGGTAGCGTTTCCGCCTCTGACGCCGAAGGCACTGGTTCGAATCCGAACCTCGGCATCGGACTTCTTTACTTTTATTCATTGAGTGGGCGGGGGGTTTCAGTGGCTCCCATCGATGCCGCCGCCGAATATGTTGGTTAGCGGTTAAGCGCAGGCTCTGTTAAGGCGCGTTTACGCTGCGGCGAGGCGCGCGCGCGCGCTGCACGGGGAAGTCACGTCGACCAAAGCGAGACCCTCTATACTCCAACTGCGCTTGACCGCCGACGCGTTCGGCGGCTTCTGCGCACTCTGACCGCACTGGCGGGGAGACTTGGAGCATGTCTCTATTTCGCGCCGAGTGCGCCAGCCGCCGCCGGCCCGGCCAGACTGATTCGGCTCCTCGGCGAGGAGCGCGTTGTGACGCAGTTCAATAGCTTCGGCAGTTGGGCGGAGCTGTTCTTTTCGAGCTCGGCTAATTTAATCCATTCACAGTACATATCTGAAGGTACATGCAAGTGGGCGAGAGAGACCGATCCCGTGGACCCGTTGGATCTAGCGGATGCTGTTGAAGCGTCGTGCGCCGGCTTTAGTTTCAAGCCGCCAACTTTAAACGCGACCGCCCTTGAGCACCCATCCGTTTGTTGTGGCAAAAAAAATAAATAAATAACTTGGCCCTTGCAACCGTGGGAGACCTCGACGCCGTCTGCTGCGCCGTGCAACCGTGCCGTTCAAGGAATCACAATCCTTTGGCCCCAAAGCCCCGGCCAGCCTCCGATGGGCGCAAGGCGCCGACCTTGTCCTGGCCCCTTGTGACTCCCCGCACTGGGGTTATGATATTTAATTTGCAACGGCTGCTCATGACGGAAGGGGAAACAACCCGCCGGCACCTAACCTAACCGTGCTCCCTCAAAAGCGTCGCACGCTCTGTGGGGCTGAGGTCGCTGAAATGCAGGCCGGAGTTTTTGCGAGAACTACGTCGTCGGGTTCGGGAACGGGATCCATCGTAACGCTGGCAAGACGCCGGTGCAAACGTAAACGAAGCGGCGGTAGCGACCCCCGATAGATGCCTTCAACGTGCGGCGGCGGTAGCTTTCACTTCGACAGCTGCTAGACCTCACCGCTAGCCGCCAGAAATCACGGTGTGTACGTTTACGTCACGTTTCACGTAACTCCGTCCGGTGACGTCATAAGAGTTCTCGAGTTTGAATCGGAGCGGCGGGAATAACGTTTTTAACTTCGAATCCAAATTTTCTTGAAATAAATGCATCTTTCGCTCCCGGACAAGCGGCAACAAAACCATGAAATGCCGAACTATCAGATTTTGCTAACAAAAAAAAAATTGATAGGATTCTCCTCAGTGTCCCTTTAACGGCGTTCCTTTGTGGTAACTGCACGTGACCTGGGAAGTAAAAAGCATGACTTTTGGCGTTAGTAGGTGGTTCTCGCTTGTTACTGCGCGCGGAGATTTCCGCCTTCAGTGAAGTAACCAAAAGCGCAGAATGTGGAAAAAAAGGCAGACTTGCATGCAGCGTCTATAGTCATGTGCCAGGTATCCTGAACGTTTCACCGCAGGCGAGGGAACGATTTCACTGGTGACCGCTGCGTCCATACTTGCTGCTTTGACGGTTTCAAGAGTTTATTCTGGCTAGTTGCCCTGTTCCCTGTGCTTTTATGGGCAGGGAGAAGGCGAGAATAGCTAAACATGTAGTTAAGTGTACACGCAAGGAAGCGCGACTGCATCATGATTTCACTGCATCCTGGAGTACATTATTGGAGCGCAGTCAGTGTTATTATAGCAACCGAAGAGTTATAATGCTCTGTGAGCGTGAAACTGGAAGGGCCGTGTATGAAAGGTTTCAGGTGGGGCTGAATAGCGTGTAACTGTCCCTCCAATCGCACTGAGCAATAAATGAACCAGGTATGAATAATTAAACGCTTCCCTGCAAATGAAAGAGACTGCGAAAAGGTGAGCTAAGACAGAGCAATGCTAGAACATAAGAGCGTAATATTTTCGGAAGAAAGAAATGACAGACAATTTACCCTGGTTAGCCTAGATGAGAATTAGGTGCGTTAGCATTTCGGTTTTCGTTCTCTCATTGCGGCCACTCTCTACTTTACCTTCATAGATTCCCGAGAGTCGTCATACGCCTCCTGGCGCAGTGGTGCAGCGGTCAAGAGATGCGAAACTGCCCTGCGGTGGCAAGTGCTGCCATCGGTGCACAGCTTGTGAGACCCAGGTGGCTCTTCCCGAGCAAACTCGCGCGACTAATCCTTAATTGTACTGCCACCTGCCACGTTGGGCATCGACGAAATCGGCAAGTGGGAGCTCTAGCGCTAGCGCACTGAAGTCCCCAGAGAAGCAACCTAGGTGTGCTAGCTAGGTCACGTGACTTCCCACAGAGAGAGACCGCACACACAACGGCTAAGAGGCTGAGCGGAAGCTCTAGTGCCAGAGCACTAAAAAGCAACACAGAATACCAAGAGGAAAAGTCGTGAGCCGTGTTTCGAGCTGTGTGTTCGTTGCTGTTGAACAACTGTACAGTTTTACCAATGGAATCTGTTCCAACCAGAGGGCGCGCTTGGCGGAACAGGCAGCGGTTTCGCCATGACAGCGCCCTCCCGATTCCCCCTGAAGGGAAGCTGCCAGGACGAGTAAAGCGGCATCGAAAAGATGGCTGGGGACTAGATTCTCGACTGAACTACTTCTCTACCAGTGTTATCCAGTGTTCCTCTCTACACAGAGTTCTTGTTCCCCTCTAACAGCTTTTCGTCCTGAGTTTATCATAGCCATATGAACCAAGGACGGTGACGAACGACGCTTTCACTTCGAACCGTTATCCGCTGTTGCTGCGTGGGCTGCTATACGTTTCCTGTGTGCGCACTTACTGATGAAGCCAAAGAGCAAGTTGTCTCCTCATTTTACTGCGCAATTAGCCCAAGAAACGAGACGTCCAAAAGAGAAGCGGCAACTCGAGCATTGACTCCTTAGCTTGACTACAGCACTCCTCTGCTGTAAACTTAATTCTTACATACGCGCCGTAGCTTATTTAGCCTCTTTCCTAATGGCGTTTCGAGCCTGCCTCCAAAGCCGAAACTCTTTGTGCTCAGCAAAGGTGGCTTCAAGTGGCTAAAAACATGGCTCGCGTGCGGCCGCACGAAGCCGTTCTAACGAGGAGGCATGCTCCAGAAACGGGTTTCTTTTGAGTCTTCTTGAAAGAGAAAAATGAACAACACGCGTGCGAAAAGAAGGGGCATAAATGTGGGCCGCGAAATAGAGGATGTGCCGTTTGTCTTTTCTAATAGCGCCCCCCACCCCTCGAACCCTTCGCAAATGCACGGTGCCGTCCCACTGAGGAGCGCCGCGCCGGCACATCGCGCGATCCATTACGCAAACGAGGCGTGTAGCTGGCGCTCGCGCTTTGCAAATTGAGCGCACCGCTGTCGTCCGCAGCGCACCCCCCCCCCCCCCTTTTCCCCCACTGGCCGCAGGTATACGGAGCCTGCACATCCGAGTGCCGCGTGCCGTCTATACCCTTGCACGCTGGCACTCAGAAGACGTTTGAAATTAAGGACATGTATCCGAAAATTGCGCTCACCGCTCATACGCGCTCGCGCGCGACCAAGGGCTATCTCCCTTACGACGGCGGTCATTTGCATAAAGGCACATCTCGCAAAGCATTTTGCACTGACGAGAAGCAGCCTCGCACTCATCGCTGCCGACCCGCAGTTTTAAATAGCTGCAACCGGAGTGGGTTCATTTAACGCTCTTGTTGCAAATAAAATTTTTGTTTCTTTAAACTTATGAGCGCTGCGATACGACTTGTAGTATACACATTTATTTTGCAGTGCTGCCGACTGATTGGTCGCTAATTTGTTTTCCTATAGGTAATTAAAACGAGAGATTGTTGATTTTTTAACGCGAAGGCATTAGATAAATCATCGCCACAAAAGCCGGGCGTCGCAAAAAAGATGGTTGTGGTACACAACTCGCGATTGGTCGAAACGGTGTCACGTCATCAAACGCGGGGGTTAAATGTGAAACGCTAACCAGTAATAGTCAGCGCTATTGTACTTACAAGTGCACGAACTACAAATAAGTAGAATAAAATATAATAGAACTAAAAGAGAATTCGAATGAAATTCTAATATAATTGCAGTGCTTTTGCATTGCTCGCACGTAAGTTCCTTAAATGACCCCGGCAACTATATTTTTTTATGAGAAGCGGTGACTCTTCCTAGTGACTTTAATTTCATCGAGCAGACGAAGCGGAATCTTCAAAGCAGTCGCACAACTCGCCCATCCATTGAGCCTGGCCCTTGGTTTCAGCCCCAATTGACCAGTTCTTTTCGCAGTGAAATTTTTTTTAAAGTCAAGACGCCAGATGTGCAAGTCTACAGAGTTGCCGTGTGGGATCATGATCGTTCCACAGACGTCTGGTTGTGTCTCGCGTTGCAGGCAAAAGGTTTTAATGGCACGTGCACGCAACAAACATGAACAGTATACATGCACAACAAACACAAAAATACTCGGTTCAATTCACTTTTTTATTCAGACACAAAAGCGGCTAAAGGACCTTCTGCCTGACGAGGCCCTTACACCCGTGCATCGTCCAGCGACAGCACATCATTTTGAATAGGGATATGAATGTAATGCATAACAACAGATGGAATAGATTTCTACTATTAAAATTAAGAAACACACTACACACAGTGTTTTGCAGAACAGCGTGCGTTACAACAGCATGAGGGTTTCCTTGCGGACAAGCACAAAGACTTCCTGCCTCATTATTTTTTGTCCCCGCTGTAGCGCTGTTCTTTTTGTGATATAACTGGAGTAGTAAGAAATATAAAAAAGAGCGCTGCAGTACGCTGGGCACTGCCCGGACATAAGCACTTATTTTTATTACACGCGTTAACAAAAGAAATGTACCTACTGGCGGCAGTGTTAGTTTCCTAAAATGTTTTGGCCCCTAATTATGGTACGCCAAGAGAAAATGAGTAAAACAGAATAGAGACTTTTAGCATAGTGCACACACTACTTCTGCCGCTTACCGCGTATCGCACGCCGCCACTGCGCATGCGCAGATCGTCTTGAGGGCGCCAGTTGGAGCTAGGTGCCGGCCTGCCGCGTCGGGGCAGTCAGCGCGTGCGCACTGGCGCCGCGTGGTACGCGGTGGTGGTACACGCTATGCTAAATGTCTCTAATGTGACTAATTAAGTTTTACCTATTTAACCGGTTGCCTGAGCGCGAAAATTTAATTTTTTTCTCCCTCTAGGAGTTTTGGCCTGGCGAGTACTGCAGCATTCCTGTAACGGCGACCAAATTGAACGGTCAAAAGTACCTGTTCCTGCCATTTCTCAGCGGCAGGGTCTTTCCATAAGGGGATCTTGAAATGGGGCCATTTCACGCCAAACCCACCAGGTTTTGCGGTCAACCGTTCCTGATTTCATCCAATAACATGTATCGCTCTTTATCGCACTGTCGAAGATAATTTCCGTGAATAATTGTGGGAAAAATTTTCTTGCAGTCATGCGACACCGGTTTGAATCTCACACACTAATGCAAAATTAAGTGTCATTTGAAAAAAAATTAAAAAAAAATTCTGCGCTAGAAGTTTTCCCTGAGCACTCTAGAAGCATTGAGGTTTAGTATCAGTCAATAGCAAACTGCCGGTAGGCAGAGAAAGTTTTATAAATTTTGAATTCTTTATTTTAGTCACAAGGTACCATGTTTACATTTTTTTTTTCCAGGAAACGTGCCCGACGTTACCCGGCAAAATAAAACGCTTGATTTGTTGTATGGGAAATGCAGTGCTTGGTAAAAATGTTAGAACTCGAATGGAGCACGATAAATTAATAGAAAAAAAACGAAACAGGCAAAAAGTGATTGGCGTCGTATTCGGCCTTAAATGCCGTACTGCTGAGGTCGAAGTAAAAATACAAAATACAACTCATTATACAGCCAATATGACTGTAATTAAGCTCGGCTATTTTATTCGAGCAAGTTTTGTTTTAGACTAAAAAAATTCTGGAAGTTACCGCCGGTAATTCTTGCCCCGTAATGCCACAGCACTGCATGGCACGCTCTCGCCCATTCCTTAGAGGCGCATGCCGGCCGTTTCGCTGCTCTTCTTTTCAAGTAGGCCCTGACAGCCGCATGAAACAAATTGTTTCCTTGCTGATTGAGTGACGATCCGGGTTCGATGATCAGCATACGCCCTCGGTCCTGTCCTGTGCGGTTGTGTAACACTATGAAATGCAGGATGCCCCGTGTTCTGCACTAGCCCGACTTTGCGCGATGGCAGTCAGCGAACGAAAATGGTGCGGAACGCGTGATAACGGCCAACGGTAAAATATCGAGATAATGCCACGTATGTCAACACTAGCGCACCCTACGCCTGCCGCTTCCACGTTTCAAGCACGGCAGACTGCACAGTGTGATGCGCCAATGTCATTTAACCGTTATCAACGCAATATCCCAAATCGAAATATCCTGACTTATCCGCTGTCTATCTACACACTCACCCGAAGCCGTTTGCTACGCCTTTTTCAGGCGCGCCACGGGCGTGTCTCCTCTTTGGGTCGGAGGGAAACTGGGCAGGCGGTGCATTCTTGCGTCGACCCTTTCCCTTGCTTTCCCTTGCTTCGAATACGCTAGAGGCTAAAATATAGCATTATGAACATTTTATTGAACTAATCAAATCTTTTAGTGTTCAATTAATTACGCTTTAATGAGGACGCAATGATCAAAATGTTGGCACTTTCTGCCGGGAACGGCGAAAGTGAGCTGACAGCTTGCAGTCGGCCACGGTAGAGAGAAAGGAGCGGTGGCCGACCACAACAGGGAGCTCCTACCATGAGGTGCCCCCAGTGGCGCTGCTGTCATTCGCATTGATTCGCTTTGGCTGCCTTTGCTCGGGAAGACTGTGGTCAATGGTGTTGAGGATTTAACGCACCAAAAGCGACTCAGGCTGTGACGGACGCCGTAGGGGGGGGGGGGGGGGGGGGGCTCCGGAATAATTTAGAGCGCTTGGGGTTCTTTAACGTGCACTGACATCGCACAGAAGACGGGCCTCTAGAATTTCGCCTCCATCGAAATTCGACCGCCCCGGCCGGGATCGAACCCGCGTCTTTAGGGTCAGCAGCCGAGCGCCATAACTAAGCCACAGCGGCGGCAAGGGAGGTAGGTCTGTGGGCGACTGCCGCAGGATGCACATGTTCGTATCATTTGTGTAGGAAGGCGATGAATGCGCGGCGTATTGCAGAAGCCCTCGCCATGCAGTTGTATTCTAGTACCAGCTTTTCCAGAACACCAGAACAAGTGCCGATTCTTGACGCGGTGAATACCTTTGATGGAAAAAAAAAACACTTCCTGGCTAATTAATCCACGCGGTATTGTTGTGCCCTTGGACAAGCCCGGTGCTGCGCCGCAACGCAACAGCGCGCTAACGCTCCCTTGACAAGCTAAGATGCTGCGCAGCCAGGCAGCGGCGCCCTATGAAGAAGCATCGGCTAGCGACATGTCCAAACGCGCATCAAATTGCCAGGCGCCGGTTCCCCTTTCCCCCTGGAAGTCACCGCGCGCGGCAAACTTGAAGCGGGTGGCCAGCGCGGTCGCTGGTTGGACCTCTCGGACGGCCGTCAAGTGCTGGCTATGTATTGGACCATTTGAGTTACAACCGTTTCTCGGGGCTTTATAAGCACCAACGCTGCCGCCTGGAGAGCACCTCCGTTCTACCGAGCCCGTTCTACAGAGACCGACCGACCCACCGTGAGCAGAGTGCTGCTCATGAGTGGAGTGAGACGTGTGACGCGTTGGAGTCTCGCCGGACGTCGCTGCGCGAGAACAGTCGCGTTTGCCGTTAGCTCTCGGCCCCTGTGCCAATCTCGTCCTGTATAATGCTCTGTACATAATGTATAAAATCCCTTTTGTTGTTCTCACCGACGCCTGACTCGGAGTCTTCGCTACCGACTAGAGAGCTGGCAACGCTCTGGCACAAAACGGGTGGCGAGCGCTACGGGACCACCTCACAGTCGCAACAGTATATCGTACGTATGTTTCATCTGCTCTATTAGGCGAATAACTGATCTTGCATATTTCGGGAGCCCAGCCAAATGTATCGGCTCCGAGCACGGGGCGTGATGGAGCAAGGGAAGGCAAAGGGGTTTGCTAAACGCAGTCCTTTTATATGCGTTACGCCGGATGCCCGAGTCGCTCGATACTGCGCGCACCACTGCTCGCGTAAACACAGCGCGTGAGAAGCGCTGCTGCCGGCCACGATGAGGCCGTGAAAACATGAACCCGAGTGTACACGGCAGATTAGTTGTGCCGAGCAGCACCGCAGCCAAGTGTTGTGCAGTGCAGTGGCGTTACGGGAGAACCATCACCGGCGGCGGTGGCATTCAACTTCAAATTTTTTTCGCCTAAATCGTAAAATGGTACAATAAGAATCGCTGCCCGTTATTACAGCCGTATTAGCTATAATAATAATAATAATAATAATAATAATAATAATAATAATAATAATAATAATAATAATAATAATAATAATAATAATAATAATAATTGGTTTTGGGGGAAAGGAAATGGCGCAATATCTGTCTCATATATCGGCGGACACCTGAACTGCGCCGTAAGGGACGCGATAAAGGGGGCAGTGAAAGAAGAAAGGAAAAAAGAGGTGTCGTAGTGGAGGTCTGCGGAATAATTTCGACCACCTGGGGATCTTTTGCGTGCACTGGCATCGCACAGCACACGGGCGCCTTAGCGTTTTTCCTCCATAAAAACGCAGCCGCCGCGGTCGGGTTCGAACCCGGGAACTCCGGATCAGTAGTCGAGCGCCCTAAACTCTGAGCCACCCAGAAACGCGTCTTCTTCTTACTGTGCTGTTTTGCTGGGGAAGTGCCCTCGTCACACTTCTATGCCTCATGAGCTGCACTTATTCGGAACGTTTCTTTGAAAAGGGAATTTTCGTTTGCTGAGATCCTATGTCATAATCCACATTCTGTATTTTTGTTTAGACCATCTTAGTACGAAATTTAAGGGTAATCGCACCTCATTCTTTTTGCAAGTTCGGAATTTTCTCTCCGTAACTTGTTCTGTTCTTTTCGAGTTCAAACATTTTTCCATGTCCTGCATGTCCCTGGCAGTCTGTGGAAAGTTTAATATTGCTCATGAATGTTGCATATGTTTCCTGAAAAAAAAAGGTACTTTTTAGGCTAAAATGCGCAACTAAAATATGCAAAATAGTTTTTGTTGGTAATTTATTCTTACGTGATACTTAAGAACAGCGCTTCTACATTGTTCAGGAGAAATTTCTAGTGCAAAAAATAACTATTTTTTGCGTAAACTTGTCAATGAGACGTAGTTTTGCACTCTTCTAGAAAATTCAAAGGGGTGCGACATGACCGGAAAATTGTTTCGCCCAGAAGTATTGACGGAAGTGAATCTCCATCGTGCAATAGACAGCCATAAATTGTCTGGAAGAAATAGGGATCGGTCGAGCGCAAAGTCTGGTGCGTTCGGCATGAATTGAGCCAACTGTGAAAACGTGTTCAGTATAAGTCAGTTGTACCTTGCGAATTCCCACCTGCAGTACGCGCCCGTACACCTGCGAACACGCACACTTTCCTCGTAACTTGAGAGAAGTATGCAAAACCAATTGGCGTCTCCTCCTGTGAATACACCGAAGCGCATTGTTCGCAGTCGGCCGCCTGAATCACAACTATTGATTGGAATAACGCGCTTCTGAATTCCAGGAGATATCGTCAGATTTGAAGCAGAAACCTTTATCCGTCAAAAGAAACTGTAGTAATAGTTTTCCTCGAGATATGTATTTACAAATCACTTGTTTCAAGTGTTCTGTGAAATCAGCTCGCTTGATCCCAAATGTTCGTGATGGGCGCAGCGCGTCGCTTAAGAATCCTGTGCCTAGATTGCCTGCCCGTGACCATTGCGCATTCGACCTGGCGCAGCCGCTGATGGCAACGTGCATTTGTGGACACGAATATGTACAATCAGCGGCAAAAGTAACAGACCCCTCATCCCAGTTCCGTCCGTGCCACTGTGCGTGGGGGCGCCACCTGACAAAACACTTGTGGTGTAGAGCCCGGCGCAGTGGGCCCGTTTCGTCACAAGAAGTGCTTTGTCAAGTGGCGCCCCTACGCACAGTGGCATGGGACGGAACTTGGATGAGGGGTCTGTTACTTTTTGCCCCCGATGATACTCCGGAGGGCTTAACCCTCTCAGGTACACAAGGAAATGAGCGATGGGAATATCAATACAATGATATTTTCCTTTCAATATGGCCTCCAAAACCACAAGCAAACAGAGACTATGTCAACTGGTATTTAATGAAAAAAGATATGGGTTCGGACACATGTGTCCCTATGTACCTCAAGGGAGTAAACTTGCTCTGGCCACAGCCACTACATTTTCGCCCTTTGAAACTCTGGAAAACATTTTCTTGCCGTCACAATCATGAGCACTCTACGAACTCTGTAATAATTGAACTGAAGGATCTAAACCATCCACCTCGCGCAATTCGAACAGCGCTTGCCAGAGTTACCTTTGTACATTTGGCTAGCTGTGGGTTTACGGTCTGCGTTAACGTCGCGACGAGTCACAGCTACTGCACAAGACTTGTGCCTCGTTGTCGGCTATGAAAGCTAGGATAAGAGAACGCACCATGGCCTGTCGAAATTCCATCTAGGTGAAAGCAGGCGTAATAGCATTTTTAGCTTGCAGCTTACGGTAACAAATCTGGGTGTTGTCCATGCCCATGTCGAGCAAAAAAAAATTACTCCTAGAACGCTTTGATCTCTCCGCTCGCTGTAGCGAAAAGAACTCCGTTTAGATTTGTGTAAAGCATACTTTCTTCTACGAGTGCGTCAGAAACTAGCGCATCGAAATTCATCACTTCCGAAAAAATCGCAAGTGTTGGGACGCTACCTTCATCTTGGCCTGGCACGCGCTTTATTAACGCGCACTCCACTCCAGCGTAACTATTTAATTCCCTTGCTCTGTGAGACTTCGATTTTCTCGATGTCATTTTCCTTGCAGCTTTAATCCCGGGAATGTCAGTAGCGCGGCCGATCCAGTACACCTGATGTGTTTACTCTAGTTCCTGCTTGTCTATGTTCTCAATGACAACCTGTGGTCCAACCTCATCCACGTCTTGCTACAAGAAATCCAAATCCTATCCGTGTAGTTGTAACGCAGCCTCATGGCCGCGGTCGTCGGCAAAAAACAGATTATAGATTATCTCATACACTGAAAATTTGCGCCTCTCATCCTCCAGCGAGGAAAACAGCAGCGTTTAGGAAAAGGAGTTATTGGACTGCTCACAGATGCACACTAAGAGAAAAAAATCCAATCATTTGTATTATGTCACATTTGTGAATGCTTAAGGGCGCCACCTTCGCTCATGTACACGAATTCAAAGCAGAGCCGAACTTCTCTTATGGTACATAGGGACAAACATGTTCCAAGCCAGTTTTTTGGCTACTAAATTTCGATGTGAGCTGGGGCAACCACTGCTTTTCTTTTCTCGGTAATTAAAAATCCTAACGAACCTATTCCTGCCACCGTGTAATTATTTACACGCAACAAATGTAACAAAAATACATTATCGCCCGAAAGCTGCTGCGTCCACGGGGCAAAACTCCCTAGTTTTTAGGGGGGCCGGCGGCAGTTTAACCGACCGAGACCTAATTTTTCGTTAAAGTCAGCATAGAACTGTCAAATGCGCAAGCTTTTTGGTTATGCACGTGGTAATCCTTTTGTTACGTTTTGAAATCCGGTGATATACGTGTTCCGTGCACCTTACAGGGTTAAGCGCATCTCTTTAGGGGCGCTTAAAAGGCGTCTGGAGCAACGTTACAAATTGTTACACGTCGACAAACTCGAGCCGCACTTAAGATGGCTATGTTGTGCTAAAATGGCTGCAGCACTCACCGCGCATCTTCGTCTTCCGTTCGCCGAGACCCGAGGAAGACAGAGCTTGCTTAATGTGTTCAGCGGCGTGCTTGTAAAAGATCTCCATCTTCAATTCCATCTCCATCTTCAAGTCTTTAGTTCAACGTTTTTGAATATCTGGCACGCCTTAATGGTAAGTCGTTGACTGAGCTACTTACTTACATTAGCGTGTACAAAAAAAAAACTAATAAAAATTTCAGGAGACACTTCAGCCCCGCATTAATGGTATCACGCGATATCGGTAATGGGTGAATGGTCATACATGGTGGATTGGTCAGTCTATACATTCATAGATTGCGGGCAGCCCTCACACCACTCCTGGCGCGGTGGTGCAGCAGTGAAGCGATGCGCCACTGTCCCAGCAGGTGGCTGTTTCAAACAGCCACCGGTTGGGATTGTAAGACCCAGGTTGCTCTCCCCGAGTATCCTCTCTCGACCAATCATCAATTTAACTGCCACCTGCGCGGCGGGTAAGTTGTGATGACGTCACAAGGTCACATGACCTGCGTAGCAGATGGGCCACCTGCTTTTCCGGTGACAACGCAGCCGGCGCCGCATTTTCTTTAGAACGGGAGCATTCGCGGCTTAAATAAACAACGCTGAGGTTTGCTTGAGCCGACAGCCAGCAAAGCTGCTTTAGTTTCATTGTATCAAACGTTTTCAGTTTTTTTTTTACAGTCTTAGCTGTTCACCTGGACATTAGGAGGAATCTTGATAGATCTTACCTACATCCCCTTTGAATCGGTGTGGTGGTGAGCGCCACCTTCTGTAATGACTTGAGCGGATGTTTTATTCAGTTCGCACTTTATTTTACTTTCGTCTTATTTTCTGGTTATTTGTTCTTTGCAATTATAAGCTTTTTTCCCCCTATGTCCTAAGCGATGTTACATTAATTTTTGCGACATTACTTAGTTTATTCCATTCTGCTTTTCCGCCATGAGTACTCTGGTCTTCTCTTGCTTGTCTGTAGCGCTTATTTTTTAATTACACTTTCACTTTCACTAAAACCCAAGGATTGTGGAAATCTCACCATGTCCGTCTAAATATGTGTATGTATAGCTTTAGGGCTTACCAGAACATGTTTAATGTTATCTACACTACCCCCGCATGCTACACAGATATCGTCTTCCTGTTCATACTTACTTCAATATTGCCTCATTCTAAGGCACCTGATCTAGCCTGCCAAATAGAGAGCATTGCCCGTTGACTTATCATTCTCCATTTCCTTCCTAATTACGCCCTTTCCGGCAGTGAACTCACGTAATGATTAATTTGTTTCTACTTTCTCTCTCTCCTTTTAGCAGCCTTGGCTTCCATCACTTTTTTTGGTGTTCGTGGTGACTTCGTTCCCCCTGTTGTGGACTGCGTAGCCTGTCGCAAGCTTTCTGCTCCTTTCTCTCCATCGCGTGTCCGCGTTTTTGCTCTACAAGCGCCTGAAGACATTGGCTGTCCACATCTTCTCGTTTCTTTTTCGCAGCCTCTCCTCGAACAATATTTTGGCTCTGTGCTGCCCGAGCTTCGAAGGACGAGTAACCGATATCCCCCTGTACAGCTTGGCTCGTTTTCGTTCCGTGAGCACCTGGAGCAAATATGTCAGCCGCTCTCCGGTTAATCTCTGCCCTTGATCGCACATCTGATCATACTTCGTTCGTATACTGATAATTTCAAATAGCTTTTTGCTGCGTACAATTCAGCATTGGAACTTAATCCGCGGGATAAAAATGTATCTCCGGTTAAATTCATTCCTGATTGAAATAAATGTCACATTATCTTCTGTATTAGTTATGTTTACAGTGCATTGTTTCAATTTTTTTATGTTGCTTTCACTTTGATATATACTGTTATCATTTTATATTCATTTGTTGTGCTGTGCCGTATTTCATGTCAATTCCGTTTCTTTGTTTGTTGTTTGCACAATAAATTTATTGATTTGTTGACCCCTCTCCTGCAATAACCCCATATTCTGGTTGCAGTATACGTATAAATAAATAAATAAATAAATAAATAAATAAATAAATAAATAAATACCGCGATCGCTAATGTCAGCCCAGGTACCATTTGACGAATTTATGGATGTATGGAAGATAGGAGCGCCCCTTTGAAACGGGGTCGTGGCGGTTGCCACCATGCTCGGCTTTTTTTCTTTATATTTCTTTACCGGCGTTATAAATCGGGCTGTAAATTCGACCATAGTTTTATTTAAATACATTTTTAATCTTCCACTTTCAAACTTATGCCACCTCTCTGCTTTTGAGAATCCAATCGCTTTTTGATAACTTCCACCGCAGATTCATTCCCATCACCACTGTTACCTCTAAACCATCGGGAATGAGGGCCCTAGTGACTGTCCTATAGTGACCGCCTAGAGTGACTGTGCCTGCTTCGATATCCGGATGGATGCCATCACATTCGAGCATGAGACGTTCGAATGGAACTTGTGGCTCCCTCTGTCGCAGACTGGCGCAAGTAAGCCGCCGGGTCACGGACACCTGGATCGGCGCGCGCGGCGGGGTTGCTCCGGCCGTTCCATTCGGACGGAGAGGGCGTAATTGCGGAGGGGGGCGTGGCCGATCCTCACCGCACCGCGTCCCCGACCCCTCGCCTCCCCTACTATGGCTTCGCACGAGGCGATCTGCGGCGCCTTGGACGTATTGCGTGGAAAACCATGATTAAGAGAAATCTACACAAGAACACCAATGCCTCCTGCGGCTAGGTATTTTTTTTTTTTTACTAAGCTCCAGACGCTGCGGCCGCAAGTTGCCCGAAGCGGGCAGTCATGATGTCATGCCAAACGAGTGCTCCCCGGAAAACAATCATATCTGCGGGTTTGGGCGAAGCAGGCCAATGAAAGCATGGAAACATGTAAAGTCATTACTTATTTATAAAATAAGTGCCACGAGTGACGAGGCAACGCAGTAATAAAATTTTTTCCTGTAAATTCATGAACGTTTGTCCACGGCGTACTAGCTCGGTCAGAACGCGTTTACCGGTCAAAAAAGGGCCTGGAGGGAAAATGGCAATTGTACTATGATGAAAATGGGCAGGCGATGTTGCACGCTGAGCTGCCAATTTTTATTTTATGTTCATTAGACGAGCTCTACACGGTTCCTCATGTACGAGAGAATCTGCTCACCTGAGTTGACAGCCGTGGAGAGCAACGCCCAGTGGCTCTGATTAATCTTTATGCCTGAATATCATGGCTGTATTCGTGGTAAAAATTACCAGCGTCGCAAAGTCAGTGTATGCAGGAATTTATTTACAATAAAAAGTTGTCAGCCCGTGTGCGTTCGAGCTGTTTAAAAGCGCAAAACCTTTCGACTGAGCGGCTTAGTGATTAATTTTTTTGTGATAAGCCACTCTGTCCATAATAACAGCAGCAATGTTTGTAGGAGGGGCTTTATGAATTTCTTTGCCACTATTGAGGATGTGACCGAGGCATGGTCTTCTCTTGCCTCGCATATAAAAAGAGGGCAGCTCTCCAGATGCGGCAGAATTATTGCTTCGATCGTTTTGCACACATAGTTTCTCCCAATATGTGGCACTGCGATGTCGATGGCCTTCTTTACTTTTACAAGAACAGCCACAAACTCGGGCTTTGGGGACACCAAACCCTATCTAGTTTGGTGGTTAGTAAGTCCCATCACTGGTGATATTGATGGTCCCGAATGATTCCGTCTTGGGCAGGCGCTGCACGTCCTTTGTTCTATCGCTTTCACGACAAAACCGGCGACGTATGCTACTGCAGCGGTTGCCACTGTTGAAGGTGGCCGCTGCATTCAAAAAGAAAAGGTAAGAACGAAGTGCTAATATCAGACTAATTAAGGAATATAGAGCTCCAATCCCGGCTTGAAAAATTAATAAGCTCGAAACGCTATTATAACTGCATGCCCAATATATTAAGTCCACCTACTTACAAGGCATTACTTTCAAGGGCGCCAGCAAACTGTTGCCATCATCCACGAAACTCGGTGGTTCACAAATGCTAGGAAACAAAACGGTACAGAAACTATATATTACTGACCGGCATGACAGAGGTGTAAAAGCACTGGGAAAGAGCACTAGCTTGAAAAACACATTTTTTAAACAGAGCTGGGGCTTATGCATACCTAGGTAGGGCATCGCTAGTTGCTGCTGGCACACTGCTTTGATCATCCGCAATATCGGGTGGTTCAGACAAGCTGAAAAACAAAACAGTGCAAAAAATAGAAGTTCGTTACCACTATATGTGGTGTACCGAGGTAAAAGAACCAAAGGAAGTGCGCGTCCATTTTGAAAAACTGACATAAAATAAATGGTGATGCAGCAGATGTGCATACCTGAGTAGTGCGCTATAGGTGTTGTAGCCAAGGTGTTCTGAGGAATGCTCGATGTGTTCAGTCCTGAAGATGTCCCGCTCGGCACAGCTGTATCAACGCGGCTCAAATGGGTTGATGTAGAAGCACTGTACATGCTGGAGAACAAAAAATAAAATAAAATGAATACGACAGAAATTACATCACAAGGAGAAAATCCCAAGAAAATTTTCTGGCATGGTCAGTACAGACTAGCATTAGTAAACAAGTGAAATTAAACCACAATAACTTGACATACAGCGAAACAAACTTAATTTTGCAGCAAAACTTGTGTGCTTACCTCATAACAGTGATAATTCCCCGCATATGACGCCAGCGATGCACACAGGATGCCAGCCCTCAGTAACGCAGTAGACCTGATTTGAGGATATACAGAGACGTACCTTGATTTCCTTGCGGTTTCCTCTTGCTGTCAACACATTTTAGAGCGAGGCCGACGCCAGATTGTTCACGCGCACCCTCCGATGTATGCGCTTCTCCAAGCATGTGCCATGCCGCCATGACGTCGGCAGGAGTGGGAGAACAGAGCCGCTCCGCGGCGCGCGAGGGAACTTCTCCGATTACAGCTTTCCAAAGGGGTGCGCGCTGAATGGGACGGCCCGAGCAAGCCCCGCCGCGCGCGCGTGATCAGTCGGCACTGATAGCCAGCCCTGCCACAGCGCTGACCTGTGAGTTGGACGCTTTAGAATCACGGTGTGGCCGTATATGTGACAGGCACAGCCCAGGCGCGGTTTCTCAGTCGTCCTTCAGGCAGCCATACTCGCCTGGCCGCGCATCGCGGTTGAAGTACGGGTCGACCGCCTGTTGAAGACATTGAGCAACACCAGCTGCAATGGAAGAGAGCACATGAGAGCAACAACGGAAACCAGAAGTGCGCGCTCGTCGAGCGGAGCTGCAGCTTCAAAGGCGGGCATAAAAGCGCTCTGAAAATAAAAGTTGGTTGTGAGCAGCTGTTAGGGGAAAACATAATCATAGCTGAAGGGAGGTCCACACACCGGTAGCGCTTTTAATGGTCTTGGCTCTTGAAATCCTAGGCCTTCGCTGCATTTTCCGACGGTCTTGGGGTATTTATTTAGTTTCAACCCTCGCATTACACTGCGGTGTGTTGTATCTCACTCAAGTTGTGATTGTGCTTTCTCCCAACGCCTGCCCATAACCCATTATTAGTTTCCTTACGACGCTTCTCTGCATCGTCCCCGCTAGATTTAGTGTCTGCTGTTTCGAATAACGCCTTTTATATTGTGATTCAGGTCACATATATTTCACAACTACTGCAAACGTGTCGAAAGAGTGAGTTAGAGAGGGGTGACGCATTGAGGGAAAACACGTGCGTTACGACCCCTGGGAAGATTCTTCCCAGTTTTGTGCTTGCTCTGTAGAGGAAGCGCCGCTTGCGTACTCCAACTGCGACGGCGTATGTGCCGGGTCCCTGCGCAACATCAAAGACCGAAAAGTATGGTCGCCAAGCACAGGATGCTCATCAGACGCGCTGGGGTGCATGCAAGAGGAAAAACTTTTATCACAAGCAAAGGGAGGCGCCCAGAGGTTGAAGACCTTATTCGAGTGCTTTATTAGCCGTATTACTTTGCGCCCTTCATTCGTAGCGCAGTAAATACGGTCAGACTGAGGTGCCTTTTACTGAGTCTTTTAGAACGCGAGTTCATTTCCACATTTTACAACTTTGTACAATTGACAAGTTATATAAACCGTATGGATGGCCACTCCTTCCATTTATCACGGTTCGCGAGTCATGGTCTCACTTTCAGAGTGACGCACCAAACAGCACTGAAAAAACGTCGCTTGATCCAGGGCCACTACAGGAGCTTTCAAAGCTCGGCGCACAAATTTATAGACGGCGCTACGCATACTATCCTGGGCTCACAACAGCTGGTCGCTGTGTTAACAGCTACAGTATTTGAGCGGGCATGTCTATTTAGTTATTTATTATTTATTTATTTTATTTGTTTATTACATGCTGCAGCCCAGCACGGCTGTTGGCAGGAGTGTGGATATGAAAAACATAGGCTATAGGAACAAGTTTCAGAGCACTGAAAAAATGGTTCAGTACAAATTACACACTGCGCAGGCATCAAAAACTTTCGCCGACATCCGAAAATTGCTTCATTTGAAGTGAACTAATTCCACAGGGCAAAGAGCTGTATCTTTGGATGTCTCAAATGGTATATAAACGTCTCAGTGAGTGCGTAAATATGCGAACTATTTAGTCTGTGATGCCGCCTTGTTGATGGTGGTTTAAAAAAAATTGACCTATAAGCGCTCACTGCCGTGAAGAGCTACGAGCTAATCAGCATGACCATGCTCTTGAAGCGTTAGCGGCGCGCGGGTAGTGAAAATAGCGATACAGATTACACGAAGGCGGCTATTTAAGTCCTAACAACGGTGAACAAATCGGGCTGCTTTTTTCTGAATATATCCAGTTCGCTTCATTTCTGATTCCTAATGGGGATTCCATGTAGTGTAGCCGTACTCAATAAGCGGTCGAATGAGTGTTGTGTAGGCTAAACGCTTGGTACGTCGTGGGGCTACAAGCAATAAGCGCTACACCTGGTACCCAAGTGTCTCGTGTGGTTTGTTACACGTTAGATTCTTATGTTTTGACCAAGACATTTCGCGTGAAAAGCACAGGCAGATGCTTACATTCTCAGTGCTACAACGTGGCAAAAGCCGCGGCGCCTCCAGCAGATCAGTGTGCCGATAATTTGAACTCATAGCGAAGGCAAAAGATACAGGGCTCCAGAAGTCCCGCGAAGTGCCGCTACTTACTCTGCCTCGCCGCCTGGCGCGATTTCAGCGGCGCTGCATGTAGCCAGGCAGGATGCCGCTCGGCAGCGTCCACGAACGTCTCGACAGGGCTGCCTGAAACAAGCCGTTCGCTGCCACAATGACCCCGCCCCAAGGAGCGCACCGGACCATTCCCAGCAATTCTGGACAAAAACATTTTTGAGCGGGAAACCGTTTATGAACGCAATTTGTTCACATAATGTAAGATTTCACTATAACATTCAGTATATCAGTAGGTCACCGGACGGCAGTCTTGTATTTTTTTTCTATTCATTTTTTTGTTATTGTGAAAAGCGTTCGCCATTGGTGTTCTATGGCAGTCTTAACTGTCGATGCGGTCGCTGGAAAGACTTTATAAGAAAGATTTTGCTACATATCAGAATAATGAACCATTACCTTCAATATTTCCATAACAGTGTCTTACAATTTTTCAATTTCCAAATTTTTTGCCTGAGAAGGATGGACTTGTTTTCCCATGGGCGGCTTGCTCAGCCGTTATCCGTGTCCTCGTACCACAGGAATGTTTAATTCGAGTAATTTTTTCCTTTCTCGGGACGTTTTTAGTGCAGAGTTGAGCCTAAAGGGAATATTCACCAATCTGTAGGGAAGTTTAAGAATTTCAGGAAGGGAAATTTCTGCGGCCTAAAAATATTAAAAACTGGATCGATGAATTGCTGCCTCAATTTACGACATCGGTGATGCTGGGTCTGTTGAGCTTATATGCCGAGCAATGATAGTACGAAGATGTTCCGTCTCGCCTCTCTACCGTCGTCTTTATATGCACTGGACGCAAATAGCGCCCTGTACCCGTGACGCTTTTCTCATGGCGCCGCTTCATCAGTGGTGCTCGGTACCCTGTACCGGTCAATCGTTATCGCATGTCATCCATAATATCAGAGGTCTCGTTGGCCGAACCGTACGACATTTCAACCTGAAACTAGTACTTTTTCATTTCCCAAAGTTAGGACAGAGGGACGGCGACTCGGCATAGAACAAGTTTTGTGCGTTCGGCCGTACTCAGACAAAGCTAAACGTCCTCAGGCTGTAGCTCTCGGCGGCCCTGGACATGTCAAACCCGTTCTGCGCCTCACCTTTTTGTTTACTCTGGTTAGCTTCTCTTACATTAGTCAAATACGACGCTCCCGTGAAAAAAAAAATGCTCTTGATACAAATCCTGAAGTTACACTGAAAACATTCCCAAACATAATCCTTAAGACATCCTGAGTATGCGCAACGGATCCCAGCTGAACTGCTTGAGCGCCAGTTAGAGACAACCTGAGGATGCTTGAACGTTCTGACGCGGGAATCCTGAGTCCATACTCAGGACGTCTTTGCGTTGCCTGGTTAGTCTCTGCTCGCAGTTTGTATTTGCTCAAGTGATTGTGGTGGCTGGTATTGTGTTGGAGGATGCAAGATTCACTGAGAAGATGACGGGAGAGCCTTACTACGCATTTCCTACGTCTGTGCAGTGGGCGGAAATATCGCTCTCTTTGTCCGCGACCTATTTGTCGTGTTGCCATTTTACAAGTAATACGCGATATACGTTGCACTTGTCACTAGTTACATAGGGTGTACGTCGGACCTGTACGACGGTGTCGACCAATTTGAGAACGTATACAGCAGTCATGTTGAACTGACTGTATCCTGAGTTTCAAAAGTCGCCTACCAGATAATATTTGTGGGTGATTTACGTTCTTCTTCCATTAAAGGGCTTCTCCAGCCATTTTTTTGGCGCACTCAATTAATGGTTGATTTTGGTTGCTGATGGCTTTCTCACCACAGTATAGAGTATTCACAAGAGCACGATTGATATTACTGAGAAGCCTTCATCATTTAGATATTAAATATTAAGCGACTGTTGCGAACAAGAGGGATGCAGGAACGAGCCAACGCACAAGGCAAAGTGGCAACTTCATCGCCGGTCGCCCTTACTTGTGATATGTGGTGGAGCAACGAAAGGAAAATGCGCATGCGTCACATTTGGCGTATTCTTGCGCTTTGCCCTTCATTACTGCCGAGGAACGGCAACGAGGTAAATATTACAATATATCGCTGAGACCAATTTCAAAACTGCTACAGGGAAAAGCTGCCCTATAGGGATATTTTTTGGAGTTTAATTGACGGATTTTTTTTGTTGTTGATACGAGGTGAAACGTCGCTGTTGCGCCGCTGTCTGCAAAACAAAAACAAAATGAAACAAGCCGGTCATGCATGCATAGTCCTAAACTGAATTCCAAGCTTTTCCGTTAGGCTCTAGGTCTCTGCCCCACAGGTGGTTACTCGAATGTGCGCCATTTGAGGCTGTGCTGCTACGGTTCACCGGCAGTGAGTCCGAGAGCTTTGCGGTACTTGGCCTGGCTGACTGTGAAGACAGCGGTCGGCAGCATTAACGGGGGTGTTTTCTTAGAAAAAGAATGTTTCCGCAAGACTCTAGGGATTTACTATTTAAAACGTATATTAGGTCCGCGCTGGAATATGCTTGTACTGTATGGGACCCGCTGACAAAGACCGACAGACGAAAATTAGAAAGGGTCCGGAACTTAGCGGCCCTCTATGTTTCAGGGAATTATAGTAAATACATTAGCGTGTCTGGCATAAAACAGGAATTAGAATGGGAACCCCTTGAAGTAAGAAGGAGAAAACTAAGGCTTAAATTTTGTCGTAATATATATTACAATAGAATTGCTATTCCTAGGGAGAACTACATTTTTCATCCACACTACAGATCCGAGCGGGTTGATCATTACCAGAAAGTGGGCGAATTCAGGTCAAGAACCGATATCTTCAAGATGTCGTTTTTTCCTCACACTGTTCGAGAATGGAATGCTTCGTCTTCATTTCTTGTTAATATTACTGACAATGAAGTGTTTGCGTTGTCATTGTGACTGCCCTTGTAATAATTGTTTTTTTGCTTTGTACAACCTCCCCCCCCCCTACACACACACACACACATTGTATTGCCACTGTGGCGCTATGGGCAATAAATAAATAAATAAATAGTGCCGCCGGAATATTCGTTCTATGGCATCTTCTTATATTTCGCCCTGCATGGAGCGGTCGTGAATCCCTGCTCGTCGTCGTCGTTGTAAAAGGCTCTCAAGCCAAATTACAAGAAAGCGAAAATATCAGGATGCACGTATTTGAAATGGACGACAATTCTAGGGCGGTGTTGCGACTGTGAGGTGGTCCCGTAGCGCTCGCCACCCGTTTTGTGCCAGAGCGTTGCCAGCTCTCTAGTCGGTAGCGAAGACTCCGAGTCGGGCGTCGGTGAGAACAACAAAAGGGATTTTATACATTATGTACAGTGCATTATACAGGACGAGATCGGCACGGGGGCCGAGAGCTAACGGCAAACGCGACTGTTCTCGCACAGCGACGTCCGGCGAGACTCCAACGCGTCACACACCTCACTCCACTCGTGAGCGGCACTCAGCTCACGGTGGGTCGGTCGGTCTCTGTAGAACGGGCTCGGTAGAACGGAGGTGCTCTCCAGGCGGCAGCGTTGGTGCTTATAAAGCCCCGAGAAACGGTTGTCACTCAAACTGTCCAATACAAAGCCAGCACTTGACGGCCGTCCGAGAGGTCCAACCAGCGATCGCGCTGGCCACCCTCTTCAAGTTTGCCGCGCGCGGTGACTTCCAGGGGGAAAGGGGAACTGGCGCCTGCCAATTTGACCCGCCGCGGTGGCTCAGTGGTTAGGGCGCTCGACTACTGATTCGGAATTCCCGGGTTCGAATCCGACCGCGGCGGCTGCGTTTTTATGGAGGAAAAACGCTAAGGCGCCCGTGTGCTGTGCGATGTCAGTGCACGTGAAAGATCCCCAGGTGGTCGAAATTATTCCGGAGCCCTCCACTACGGCACCTCTTTCTTCCTTTCTTCTTTCACTCCCTCCTTTATCCCTTTCCTTACGGCGCGGTTCAGGTGTCCAACGATATATGAGACATATACTGCGCCATTTCCTTTCCCCCAAAACCAATTATTATTATTATTATTACTGCCAATTTGATGCGCGTTTGGACATGTCGCTAGCCGATGCTTCTCCTTATGGCGACGCTGCCTGGGGAAGCAGCATCTTAACTTGTCAAGGGAGCGTTAGCGCGCTGGTGCCTTGCGGCGCAGCACCGGGCTTGTCCAAGGGCGTTCACAGAAGAAATTTTACATCGTGTAGATTTGGAATCCGGGCTGGTTGTCCGGGCACAGCAGCGGCTGACCGAGCTACCGCATATAACTGAAAACTATTCCTAGTGTATTTGCTGGACTTCTTGCCCCGGCGAAGAGTGCGCGAATGCTGTCTTGTGGTTGAATATATTTTGAGACTATTGCAAGGCAGTTGCTGCGCCTTACTTGGAATCAGTCGGTCGCTCGCCTCGGTGGATCAGGCGCTGTCGTCTTGTTCCACTGAGCTGTAGTCGGTGGTTTCGATGCTGGTATCAGAAGGCACCGTTTCTGTAGAGGCAAAAAGGGAAAAAATCTCGTGCACTTACATCCTTGTCCTCGCTAAAGAAACCCACTGGTTGATAGGTACATGACGGAAGCCAACAGTCAGCGAAATAAAGGAGCATATGAAATGTGCTTTTTATTAGTATTTTTATCAATGGGAGATTAACAAGAGCAGAAGAAAAAAACAACCACATGCTGCCGGTGACATCCGAACCCATGACATCCGAATTTTGCGCCCGATGTTCTACCAGCTGAGTTACTGCGACGGCCGTTTCATCTTCTACTTTCTTGGCTATTTACGTATGTGTCGTGTAAGCGAACCTTGAGAGTGTTCAGCAGCGCCACCGTCGGCCGTAGCGGTGGACGTAGCACGTCCTGTTTACCGCGTTTGCCACGTTGGAACGCGATCGAACGGTGAGGGCGGAAGTTGTGCGAGAACCCTCTTATGCTACCTACGGCATCAAGACTACGAGATTCGAGGCCCTCGATCAACTTTTCAGCAGAGAAAGCAACGCGTAGTTTTATAGACGGCGTGCCTTAGGTGACAATTGGTATGCATTAGGAATCAGTTGGCGGACGTTGCACGACAAACGGGGTCGAGCCGTTCTTGGTGAGACCGTTCGCGTGTGGCCGCCGGCAGTGGTCAGCAGGACTGACTGCACAGCGTCTGCATCGGCACGAACAAAACGGCCATCGTTCCAGTGAAGACAAGGCCTCCGCCACTGGCCGGAATTGGTAAGCGGAAGACGCGCTTCTCAAAATGACCCAAGAGTCCCCTGACAAACGGGGGGTGGTGGTGGTGAAAACATTTACACAGAACGGACAGGAGGTGTTTGGATCAGCCCGTAAGGGACCGATCCTTACAAACACTAGGTGGAGGTCCCTAGTTTGGGACCCCAGTGGCGGTAGCCGCCGCCCGGGCGCGCCCGACTAAGGCTTGTTGGGCCTGTAAGTCGTGGCAGCCGAGCAGGGTCGCCTCCCAGTCCTCCCGGGTTGGGTTGGGGATGGGGGGAATGGCCGGGTTGGAGGGGCAGGCCCACACCATGTGATAGGTGTCCTGAGACACCGCGCTACAGTGCGGGCAGTTGCCGCTAAAGGAGGGGTCGAAATGTTTTAGGGCTGCCGGGCACAGCAATGTATTGGTGAAGAGGCGGAGAAGGAGCCGCTCATCTGCCTTCGTGAGGCCTTTACATGGGCTAGGTTAAAGGCGATGGCTATCTAGATAGTAGGTTGCGATATTTTTCAACGTATAGACGGGATTAACATCGGGTTCCTGATCAGGTGGGGAGGAGAAAACAGCCCGGTGAGAGAGCGCGCGGGCGGCTGCGTCTGCTCACTCGTTTCCTGCCAATCCCTGATGAGCAGGGACCCATATGAGGTGACGGTGGGTGGGGTCCGTATCCCGTATGTAATTTTGGTATATTCGATAGGATAAGAAGGGAGTGCAGCCTTGTTCGACGTTCCGACAGGCCCCTCGCGAGTCGGTGATTATGTATTTTGAATTGGAATGTGAGGCCGCGAGAGCGATCGCGACCTCTTCTGCTTGTGTTGCACTGCGGGCTCTGAAAGTGAGGCCGTTAACTGTGTTGCTGTTGTGAACTACCGCGGCCGTGTACCATCCCCCGTGGTGAGGGCCGGAGGCGTCCACGTAGTATACACCTGTTTTGTTGCCATAATATCGGGCTAGCGCTTCCGCTCGTGCCAGGCGCCGACCATTATGGTCTTCATGTGACATGTTTGCTGGAAGAGGCCGCACGTGGAGGGCACGTCTCCACAGTTCCGGGATGTGAAACCTGTCTTCCATTGGAGGGGTGTGTTGGATATGGAGTCGAGCAAGAATGCGGCGACCCGACTCCGTTAGCGACAAGCGCGTGTACTGGTTTGTAAGGTGCGCCTCCCGGAGCTCCCGGAAAGTATTCACCACCCCAAGGGCCATAAGCCGGCTGTTTGAAGTAGTGATGGGGAGGTCAAGGGCACGTTTAACAACTTTGCGAAGGATGACCTCAAGGGCGTCCTCCTCTTGTTTCCGTAGGTGGAGATAAGGAGTCGAATAGAGAATTCGACTAGTTACGAAGGCGTTTGCCAGCCGCAAGGCATCCTTACTTCGTAACCCTCCGCGTTTGTTGGAAACCCGGCGGACCATGCGGCCCACCTGGTCCCCCACCTTACGGAGTTTGGCCAATGTAGTGTCTGGCCGCCTGTGTTTGTGGATGTAGAGTCCGAGTACCCGTATCTCATCACTTTCGCGTATGGGACCACTCTCAAGAGAAAGAGATATTTTAGTTGTGCACCTCTGTGAGGGGCGGAGGTGCACAAATTCCGATTTTTGAGGGGAACATTGAAGACCGCAGCGGCGGGCGTAGCGGTCTACTATCGTCGCCGCTGTTTGCAGGCTGGTTTCAATGTCCCCTGTGCTGCCCTGTGTGGCCCACAGAGTGATGTCATCGGCGTACCGGGCGTGCTGCACGCCGGCGACACCACCCAGCTGGGCCGGCAGGTGCATCATGGCCAGATTGAAGAGCAGCGGGGAAAGTACCGCGCCTTGAGGGGTTCCCCGCGTGCCGAGTAGGTAAGGACCATGCTCTCTATCTTGAATTCGAATGTAGGAATGACGATCCATTAAAAATTGGCTTATGTATCGGAATGTGTTGAGGCCACAGTCGGTGTGACTTAGGTTAGTGAGTATGATCTCATGTGTTACATTGTCAAATGCCCCTTTAAGATCCAAGGCGAGTACTACCCGGTCATTATGGGGGCATTCGAGGGGGTCAAGGACTTCCCGATTGAGTTGCAGGAGGACATCCTGTGCGGATCTGTGTGGGCGGAATCCGAATATGGTGCTCGCAAAGACATGTTTCTGTTCAAGATATGTAGATAGCCGATCCCGCACCATCGTCTCCATTAGTTTGCCCACACTTGAGGTGAGAGAGATGGGGCGGAGGTTATCTGTGTCAATTGGTTTGCCAGCTTTAGGAATAAAAGTAACCAAAGCCGTTTTCCATTCGATTGGCAGGGGGGTGTCCCCGCGCCAAATCGCATTGACGTATTCCAGGAGGGACTGGTATGCCAAGTCGGGCAGGTTCGTCAAAAGCTTGACGGTGACCTTATCCCGTCCTGGCGCAGTGCCCCGTTTCATTTTGGCGAGAGCCGCCCGCAGATCATCGAGCTGGAAAGGTTGATCCAGCTCCGTGTTTTCTCTGCCTGCATAAGAGTACGCAGATCCACGGGGGTCTTGGGCTGTACACAGATACTGGTCCCGGAGTTTGTGCCAGTTGAGTCGTGTTGCCGGGAAAAGCGTGCATGGCTCGCTGCAAATGTTTTTGTGTTTCGGTTCGTGTTTGGGTTGGGTCGATTAGGGCTCGAAAGAGACGCCACGTGTTTCGGCTGGACATTTGTCGCGCGGCCGTGTTGCATCTATCTACCCAGTTGGAGTCGGCGAGTTGTGCCGCGTACTCTGCCGCTTTCTCGGTAAGCTCGGCAATTTGAGCTTTAAGCTTTCTATTGTGTTTTTGGCGTCGCCAACGGCGGACGAGGCTGCGACGGGCTTCCCAGAGGTGTAGAAGGTGGTTATCCAGGTCCGTGACCGCCTCTGAGAGCTGGATGTGTGTTTCATGCGAGGAAAGGTGTGTCAGCAGCTGTTGGGATCATGCTGTGTAGCCTTGCGCGGAAATGGGTGTATTATTAAGTGAGTTAAAAATTTTCCTGAATTTCGTCCAATCTGGGATACGGGCTTGTGTTCTGGGACGCTTGAGGGGGCGTGTGCGTAGTGTAGTGTTAACGATGCAGTGGTCGCTACCGAGGGTCTCCTCGGTGTTGAGCCAGTCTGCGTGTCGTATGTTGCGAGTGAAGGTTAAGTCCGGGCACGTATCCCGTGTCACGGAGTTTCCTAGCCGTGTTGGGTGGACGGGGTCCGTGTGGAGGGTGAGGCCCTACGTGGACGCAAGCTCCGCCAGCCTACGTCCGCGCGACTCCTCCTTGCGACACCCCCACAGCTGAATGGGAGCGTTAAAGTCGCCCACAATCAGCAGGGGATCGCGGCCCGCTACTCTTAGCGCGCGGCTAAAGAGGTCCGCAAAAGTCACTCGCTTGAGTTTGGGAGAGCAGTACACGTTGAGTATATGCAACGGTGGGTCCCTGCGGCGGACTGGTAGGAGGGTCACCATTACATAGGAATACTCGAGCTTGAGGTCGAGATCCACTAAGTTGGCTGTGTAGGCTTTGTGAACGAGAAGACATGACGCGGGATCCTGTTGGAACGTCGTGTAATTTGAAAGTGTGGCGCCCAGGCCTGGCTTCTGGAGGGCAACCACGGCTGGTAGGGACTCGAAGGTTTCAAGGTAGAGGCGGAAATTGGCCCGCTTAGTGCGGTTTTTAAAGCCTCTACAGTTCCATTGTGTAATGGAAGTTGATATGGCCGAATTGGAGATGGCGAAACTCCTTTGAATAAGGTGTCTCGCCATGATTTAAAATTCTTGAGGGGGAGGAGGAGGGATTGGCTGCCCCAGCGCCAGCTACTTGCGCCATCAAGGGGATGATCATGGAAGGAGCGGGGCAGCTGTCCTCATTGTCCGAATCAATAATCAGACGGTTGAATTCTGAAGGACGGGATACGTCCCTAATGGGCCCCGTCCGACGGAGGAGGCGGGGGTTGTCCAAAATGTGTTTTGATACTACCGCGGGGACGGCAGATGTGATAATAATAATAATTGGTTTTGGGGGAAAGGAAATGGCGCAGTATCTGTCTCATATATCGTTGGACACCTGCACCGCGCCGTAAGGGAAGGGATAAAGGAGGGAGTGAAAGGAGAAAGGAAGAAGAGGTGCCGTAGTGGAGGGTTCCGGAATAATTTCGACCACCTGGGGATCTTTAACGCGCAGATGTGACCTTGGTCAAGATTTGGTCCATGGCGGTCTCGATCATAGATCGTAATTTGGACGTTAAGCGCTCCTCCATCGCGGAGATGGCTGTCACGAGGGCAGGCGAGATCTCCGCGTCGCTTTCCATTGCGTCCGAGTTCTGCGGGCTCGGAGCGGCGGACGCCAGTTTTGATTCTAAATTTTGAATTTTGTTGAGCAAAAGCTCATTCTGTGCCCGGAGCACGTCGATCTGTTTTTTGTATTCCGCGTCGAGTGCGGAGACGGTAACTGGGGAGGAGGGGGAATGGGAGGAGGAGGAGGAGGAAGCGATCTCAGCCCAGCTGCTCACCTGTTGTTTGCCGTGTTGAGACGCTGATGCCCGGGCGCCGGCAGCGCCATTTGTCTTGAGCGCCGGGAAGTGGCCAGCGTTCCTGCCGCTGGGCGGTGGCGGTGGGGGCGTAGTCTTGTTCCCGGGCGGTGACTTCACCGAGGATGATGATGATGACGTTTTGTTATCGATGGCGTCAGCCCCACGCGGCGTTCCGCCACCGGCACCTGAATTGGGATGACTTGGCTGCCGGCCAGGCCGCTGTTTTCCAGGGAGCTCTGGGCGCCTAGCCTTGCGGCCGGGCACCTTGAGCTGCCTGAATTTCCCCGTGCAGTCCCGGGAGTTGGTGGCGTGGGCTTGCCCACAGACTGCACAGGACGGAGTGCACTCAACGGGGCAGCGACGAGGCCACTGCCGCTTTTTTCCCGCTCGCGTCATGGCGGACATTTACGCCACTCGGAATGGTTCACAGGGGACGCGAAGCCGAGGCAGAAAGAGCTAGGAGGGAAGGCGACGGTGGCTCTTGGAAGAGCGACGCGGTGCTGTGCCACCGAAGTGATCCCAGGACGGGACGCCCTACAGGGGACACCGTCACGAGGTGCCTTGGTCCGACAGGCACAACGCCACGCTGTCCGGCAAGAGGCTGCTCCCTCGCGTCTACATTCAGAGAAGAGAGTTTGGCATACGACAAATTACACGGTTGTGCCGCCGCCGCCGCCGCGCCTGCATGGAGCTTGCGTACACTAGTGAAGGAGACCACGTAAGCTAACGGCAGCCCTCGATGCATACGCCAACCTCATCACCGCTTGGCGTTCACTTTGCCAGGCTTAGTTTTTTCCTTGCTTTTGAGTACTTATCCCCCTTATACCCAGCAGTTCTGGACAAAAGCATTTTTAAAGAAGAAAGAGTTTATGAACGCAGTTTTTTTCCCATATATTGTAAGACCTCATTATGCCAATGAATATATATATATATATATATGTATATCCGTCGGAAGGCTTGCATTTTTTTTTTTTGCTACAAGCGTTCTTGCAACCGTCAAAAACGTTGCTCACTGGATTTCTTCGGCAGTCTTAGCTGCTCGATGCCAGCGATGCTGAGACTTTGGAAGGAAGATTTTGCTATGCATCGAAAGAATGGATCATTTCCGCCAATATTTCCATAACAATACCTTACAATATTTCAATATTCAAAATGTTTGTCCAAGAGCGGATGCAAGATTCATCCCCTTGCAGCGAAACTCTTCGTTCGTTCCTTCCTTGAGTCCTGCCTGTGCCGCACCACCGACTCAGCTGTTGTTGTTGTTGACCTCACACAATGGTGTGACGCCTTTAATGGGCTTCGCAGCCACTTCGCGCTAATATGAAGCGCTGCTTATGCGGGTTTGTGAAGAAACGTGGGAATCAACGAGCGCAGGCGTATCTTCGACTGCGCATGTAAACGATGTTGACGTTCCATTGGAGCGGTTTTTAGGCTTAGGGAATATTGACTGCGTCCTCATTTGCATATCGATATTTGCTGAAAGCTCCTTTGTCAGCATGCTCCCAGAAGGAGGCACTTATTTCTTTATTTGAAAATACTCTAGCCCTCAATTGAGGGCCATTGCGGGAGAGGAATTGTAAAAAAAAAGAATCCCAGGCATCGACAGTACAGCATTACAAAATATCATCAAAGCATAAACATGACAGTGATTAAAAAAAAAACACGGGTGAAGCGCTAATGGTGATACAAAAAATTCTTACTTCTCTGGTTGCCCATCGTACAGTTAAAAAAAATCATTTAATTTTTTTGACATTTTCTGTTGCTACAGCGTAGTCCGGAAGCCCATTCCACAAATTAATACAAGGAGTGAAAAAAGTTTTGGAATTCGTTTAGGCGTGCCTTATAAGACTGTTTTGTCGCAGTGTATTTAAAACGCACACTGCGTTTTAGAGGAGGGTGAATATATGTTTCTGTTTTGATTTTTTTATTCCCAGTGATTAGAAAAAAAAAACGATTTCAGTCGTCGTTTTTATCCTCGTGCTTCTAACAGCTCCAGATCGCAATACTTCAGCACGTCCGATACGGAATCTGTTCTCCGATAACACGAACAATGAAAACGCTCTGTGGTTCTCTGAATTTTTCGACGCCAGGCATTTATGCCTGGTGTCACGGCAAGAAACCTTTGTGAAGCATTAAGTAATGTGCGCGTACAAGTGCGGCCAAGATAATATGGACTTTGTTTCGGCATTTGAACTTCCTTAGTATTTTTTTCGTGGTCAGAATATGACGCTTTATTGGATTTATAAGCGACGCGAACGCACCAGCGGCATTTTCTGGCGTAATGTATAAAGTACCTTAAGCTTAATTTTCGTTGCGCAACGGCTAATTGGATTTTGATCGGCGAAGCCTGTCTCGTATTATTATGGACGCTACTGTACGTATGCTAGCCAGTGGCTTGTCTTGTCCCATTATGTGGGAATATACAAACTTTCGAGGAATAAGACAATGCTCGTAAATTAAATGATTAATCTGTCTTTTCACTTTTTGCGCCTTTTCATATAACGGCTGCTTTTTGACAATACCGCTTCGATTTATTGCTTCATCAGCATTGGTGCGACTCTGTACTATCGGACGCAAAAGTAACTGACTCCCTCCCCAACGACCGTCTTGATCACCGCACGTGCGCCGATCAAGGCATACGTAATGGCGGGGTGCGGTGCACGGGGCGCATTAGCCGTACGCGATATATTAAAAGCATCTGATGCTTCCCGCAAGCTTCTGCCGCGTATCTTTGCTGAAGGCACGCGCGGTGCCACCAAATAAAGTGACCGCACTTATCTGCTGTGTGTAAATAAGAACGGTGACCCAGATTACATGTGCCCTGTACAAAGTTTAAGCCGTTTAAATGTTCACAATAGACTGTAGGAGCAAACATTTTACGCGGCCTTAGACTGGCATAAGCACAACCCTGCGTATGCAGATGCATCTGCTATAAGCGACGCGGTCGGATTTTATCGGATACACTGTAGGCGCGGTGCGAATATCCAGTTAATTATTCGCCGCAGTTGAAGCCCTTGCTTAACGAAATAACTTTGCACGTGATTACGATAACTGGGGAGTTCATCAAAATAAGGGCCCTTAATCGCGGCCTTTCTAGACGAAACGGCTTGAGAGGCTCGGGTAATCAACGTCAGTGCAGGCGACTTTCTATAGACGGCCGCCTGCAGTACACCTCCAGTGCGAAACGAGATATGCCTTCACTTTGCGGCACCGCCAGACATGCGACGTCGGGAGTCACTACGCTGCTAATCCTATCGACGCCCCATGGTACGACTTTGGATTAGCAGCCAAGGATTATCGAGGTGAGGTGTCTCGAGCAGACCGTGCGTTTGAGGCGGTCTTCTTTAAAATCCTTGTAATAAGGAAGTAATTCGTTCCGCGCAGCGGACTCATGAGCTCCCCGTTACACCTGGGGACGAGAATGTCGTCTTAGGCGCCGCCTGGCAGCAGCGTCGCGAGCAGAAGGTCGCGGCGTACTCAGTTATATTATCGGAGTAATAATGCGCATGCCCGCCAAGCGCTGGTCATCGCCGCCCAGTGCAGCTAAACCTGTAAAGAAAGAGCCTCATCTTGATGCCGCGATAATCTGAATTCCATAATTATCCGGAACGAGTTGGATGCTTCCCGGGCCGAGAGTTGTTTGCTCAGCTTGACTGCGTCTAGGCGGCCTGTGTACGCAGTATTAGACGGGAGGTATTGAGAAATGATTGAACTTTCTTTACTTATTGGCGGATTCATGGTATACTAATTTGGCGCAGGGAAGCAGGACACAGAAAGGAGGACGACACGAGCGTTCTTTGCGTGTCCTGTTTCCTTGCGCAGAATTAGTATATCATGAATGCGATCCAGCTAGCCCAGAGTGGTGTTGTGTTAATTGGCGGGTAGGCCCTCCGCCGGGGCTACCTGTCCTGGAGGCTCGTTCACACTGGCGTGTCGCGCTACTTGTTCTGTTCGACGGGCGCTGGACGACATGAAGCGTTGACACAGGCGAGTTCCATTTTCGAGAAGCTTGCAGAGAAAGCAACCTCTCCAGTGCATTTAACTCGTCGAAATAGCCGAAATTTGTTCAGCCACCGCGTCGAGGGTAACCACGTTTTCATAATTCTAAAAAGTGATATGGATACTACTTACAGTGGGCTACACGCCTCTCAATAATTAAGTAGCCTGACAGTAATAGTTGAAAAATTCACTTTTCAGTATATTTATCCCGCCTCCTAGTTAGCATGTCTTAGCTGCATTCTGATGTGCTACTCCCCTGACAATGCTATGCCGAAAAAACCGTTCTTATAACTTAAAAAGCCTACTTTTCTAACATCGCGTAAAGCGTTAGGTGAAACACCCTGTTAAAAACCGGCCCTGGAAGCCCTGAAAGTGCAGCAAACATTGAAGCGGCGGTGGTGTGTGCGCCCGTTTTTCTGGTCGCGCTAAGTAGTCAGCCACGCAGGCCATGGTGCCACCGGAGATGAGCCTCTTCTGACTCAGGGACAGTTTATTTTTCATGATTTTTACAGTCTCACAATAATTTTCGTCCCTTGACGGCTGCATGGGCAGGGACACTTTATTCTTCATTCTTTTTACAGTCTCACAATAAATTTTGTTCCGTGACGGCTGCACGGGCAGGGACACTTTATTTTTCGTTCTTTTTACAGTCACGCAATAATTTTTGTCCCGTGACAGCTGCACGGGCAGGGACACTTTGTTTTTCATTCTTTTTACAGCCCCACAATAATTTTCGTCCCGTGATGGCTGCACGGATGAGCGGTTCCTTCTCCGCCTTCTCACCAATACATTGCTGTGCCCGGCAGCGCTAAAACATTTTGACCCCTCCTTTAGTGGCAGCTGCCCACACTGTAGTGCAGTGTCCTCTGACACCTATCACATGGTTGGGGCCTGCCCCTCCAACCCCGCTATTCCCCCCACCCCCAACCCAACCCGGGAGGACTGGGAGGCGACCCTGCTCAGCTGCCACGACTTACAGGCCCAACAAGCCTTAGTCGGGCGCGCCCGGGCGGCGGCAACCGCCACTGGGGTCCCATGCTAGGGACCTCCACCTAGTGCTTGTACGGATCGGTCCCTTACGGGCTGATCCAAACATACCTCCTATTCATCCGTAATAAATGTTTTCACCACCACCACCCCCACGGGCAGGGACACTTTATTTTTCGTCCTTTTGCAGTCCCACAATAATTTTCGTCCCGTGACGGCTCCACGGGCAGGGACATTTTTTTTTGTTCTTTTTACAGTATCACAATAATCTTTGTCCCGTGACAGCTGCACGGGCAGGGACAGTTTATTTTTCATTCTTTTTACTGTCCCACAATTATTTCCGTCCCGTGACGGCTGCACGGGCAGGGACACCTTATTTTTCGTTCTTTTTACATAAACACAATAATATTGGTCCCGTGATGGCACGCTGGCAGGGACACTTTATTTTTCATTCTTTTTACAGTCTCACAATAATTTTCGTCCCTTAACGGCTGCATGAGCAGGGACACTTCATTTTTAGTACTTTTTACAGTCACACAATAATATTTGTCCCGTGATGGCACGCTGGCAGGGACACTTTATTTTTCATTCTTTTTACAGTCTCAAAATAATTTTAGTCCCTTGACGGCTGCATGTGCAGGGAAACTTTATATTTCGTTCTTTTTACAGTCTCACAATAATTTTTGCCCCGTGACAGCTGCACGGGCAGGGACAGTTTATTTTTCATTCTTTTTACTGTCCCACAATAATTTCCGTCCCGTGACGGCTGCACAAGCAGGGACACCTTATTTTTCGTTCTTTTTACAGTCTCACAATAATTTTTGTCCCGTTACGGCTGCACAGGCTGCGACACTTTAGTTTTTTTTTACGTCCCTCAATAATTTTTGTCCCGTGAAGGCTGCACGGGCAGGGACACTATCTTTTTACAGTCCCACAATAATTTTCGTCCCGTGACGGCTGCACGGACAGGGACACTTTATTTTTCGCTGTTTTTACAGTCTCACAATAATTTTTGTCCCTTGACGGCTGCACGGGCTGCGACACTTTATTTTTTTTTACAGTCCCACAATAATTTTTGTCCCGTGACGGCTGCACGGGCAGGGACAGTTTATTTTTCATTCTTTTTACTGTCCCACAATAATTTCCTTCCCATGACGGCTGCACGGGCAGGGACACCTTATTTTTCGTTCTTTTTACTGTCTCACAATAATTTTCGTCCCTTGACGGCTGCATGGGCGGGGTAACTTTATTTTTCGTTCTTTTTGCAGTCTCACAATAATTTTTGTCCCGTGATGGCTGCACGGGCAGGGACACTTCATTTTTCGTTCTTTTTACAGTCACACAATAATATTTGTCCCGCGATGGCGCGCGGGCAGGGACACTTTATTTTTCATTCTTTTTACAGTCTCACAATAATTTTCGTCCCTTGAAGGCTGCATGGGCAGGGAAACTTTATTTTTCGTTCTTTCTACAGTCTCACAATAATGTTTGTCCCGTGACGGCTGCACGGGCTGCGACACTATTTTTTTTACAGTCCCACAATAATTTTCGTCCCGTGACGGCTGCTCGGGCAGGGACACTTTATTTTTCGTTCTTTTTACAGTCTCACAATATTTTTGTCCCGTGACGGCTGCATGGGCAGGGACACTTCATTTTTCGTTCTTTTTACAGTCACACAATAATATTTGTCCCGCGATGGCGCGCGGGCAGGGACACTTTATTTTTCATTCTTTTTACAGTCTCACAATAATTTTCGTCCCTTGAAGGCTGCATGGGCAGGGAAACTTTATTTTTCGTTCTTTTTACAGTCTCACAATAATTTTTGACCCGTGATAGCTGCACGGGCAGGGACAGTTTATTTTTCATTCTTTTTACAGTCCCACAATAATTTTCGTCCCGTGCTGGCTGCACGGGCAGGGACACTTTATTTTTCGTTCTTTTTAGTCTCACAATAATTTTTTCTTGTGATAGCTGCACGGGCAGGGACAGTTTATTCTTCATTCTTTTTACAGTCCCACAATAATTTTCGTCCCGTGACGGCTCCACGGGCAGGGACACTTTATTTTTCGTTCTTTTTGCAGTCACGCAATATTTTTTGTCCCGTGACGGCTCCACGGGCAGGGACACTTTATTTTTCGTTCTTTTTGCAGTCACGCAATATTTTTTGTCCCGTGACGGCTGCACGTGCAGGGACACTTTATTTTTCATTCTTTTTACAGTCCCGAAATAATTTTCGTCCCGTGATGGCTGCACGGGCAGGGACACTTTATTTTTCCTTCTTTTTACAGTCACACAATAATTTTCGTCCCGTGATGGCTGCACGGGCAAAGAAACTTTATTTTTCGTTCTTTTTACAGTCACACAATAATTTTCGTCCCGTAATGGCTGCACGGGCAGGGACACTTTATTTTTCGTTCTTTTTACAGTCACGCAATAATTTTTGTCCCGTGATGGCTGCACGGGCAGGGACACTTTATTTTTCGTTCTTTTTACAGTCCCACAATAATTTTTGTCCTGTGACGGCTGCACGGGCAGAGACAGTTGATTTTTCATTCTTTTTACTGTCCCACAATAATTTCCGCCCCGTGACGGCTGCACAAGCAGGGACACCTTATTTTTCGTTCTTTTTACAGTCTCACAATAATTTTCGTCCCTTGACGGCTGCATGGGCAGGGACACTTCATTTTTCGTTCTTTTTACAGTCCCTCAATAATTTTTGTCCCGTGAAGGCTGCACAGGCAGGGACACTTTATTTTTCGTTCTTTTTAGTCTCACAATAATTTTGGTCCTGTGACGGCTGCACGGGCTGCGACACTATTTTTTTTTGCAGTCCCACAATAATTTTTGTCCCGTGACGGCTGCACGGGCAGGGACAGTTTATTTTTCATTCTTTTTACTGTCCCACAATAATTTCCGTCCCATGACGGCTGCACGGGCAGGGACACCTTATTTTTCGTTCTTTTTACTGTCTCACAATAATTTTCGTCCCTTGACGGCTGCATCGGCGGGGTAACTTTATTTTTCGTTCTTTTTACAGTCTCACAATAATTTTTGTCCCGTGATGGCTGCACGGGCAGGGACACTTTATTTTTCGTTCTTTTTGCAGTCTCACAATATTTTTGTCCCGTGATGGCTGCACGGGCTGTGACACTTTATTTTTTTTTTACAGTCCCACAATAATTTTCGTCCCGTGACGGCTCCACGGGCAGGGACACTTTATTATTCGTTCTTTTTACAGTCACGCAATAATTTTTGTCCCGTGACGGCTGCACGGGTAGTGACACTATTTTTCATTCTTTTTACAGTCCCACAATAATTTTCGTCCCGTGATGGCTGCACGGGCAGGGGCACTTTATTTTTCGTTCTTTTTACAGTCTCACAATAATTTTTGTCCCGTGACAGCTGGACGGGCTGCGTCACTTTATTTTTCATTCTTTTTACAGTCTCACAATAATGTTTGTCCCGTGACGGCTGCACGGGCTGCGACACTTTATTTTTTTTTACAGTCCCACAATAATTTTCGTCCCGTGACGGCTCCACGGGCAGGGTCACTTTATTTTTTTTTTACAGTCCCACAATAATTTTCGTCCCGTGACGGCTCCACGGGCAGGGACACTTTATTTTTCGTTCTTTTTACAGTCACGCAATAATTTCTGTCCCGTGACGGCTGCACGGGCAGGGACAGTTTATTTTTCATTCTTTTTACAGTCTCACAATAATTTTCGTCCCTTGACGGCTGCATGTGCAGGGAAACTTTATTTTTCGTTCTTTTTACAGTCCCACAATAATTTTTTCCCGTGACAGCTGCACGGGCAGGGACAGTTTATTTTTCATTCTTTTTACTGTCCCACAATAATTTCCGTCCCGTGATGGCTGCACGGGAAGCGACATCTTATTTTTAGTTCTTTTTACAGTCTCACAATAATTTTTGTCCCGTGACGACTGTATGGGCAGGGAAACTTTATTTTTCGTTCTTTTTACATTCTCACAATAATGTTTGTCCCGTGACGGCTGAGTCTCTCCATGTAACATGCTGCACATCCAATACCGTGTGTAGAAACAAGGCCTAGGTTAGAGAGACATCGCTCAACGACGCGCAGAGAGCCTAACCTATTTAACGAAAAATCCTACCGTTAATAGTTAACAAAGAAAAAAATTACTCTGAGCGATCGTAACGGTATACAAAAAAAAAAAGCCAGCATGTTTATGCACGCATCACACGTCGTCTGCATACCCTGTTGAACAAAAGTTCCGCCTCTTTCCGCGCTTCATGTTTTTTTTTCTTTCAAACAGTCTGTGAACGAGGGGTGCTTCTTGCACATAAGGAGGGAAAGTATTTTAAGGCGCCTTTCAATGCATCTACGGAAAATTCCCTTATGTAGACATAATTATTTTAGTCAAATAGAAAATTGACGGTCGATCTGCGTAGTTAGCCCAGGTGTGAATTACGTCCGCTAGCATTTCGATTTTCACTTCGGTGCCGTTGTTCCAATCCATTGTTCACGGATGGTAATTCTTCGGGCAGCTTTAATGGGTTAACGCCCATGTATGCAGAATTGGTCATTCTCTACTTTACACTCAGATTCCTGGGAGCCCTCAAACCACACCTGGCGCAGTGGTACAGCGGTTAAGCGAAGTGCCACTGCCCTTTAATGCAAGGTGCCGCCTCCGGTGGGGCATGTGAGATAAGGACATCGGGAAACTTGCCCCCGTGATGCGGCCCCACTTCCGTTGCCGCTTTCATCTTAAAGAGACGGGAGCGCCATTTCTAGGGTTGTGTCAGTACCACGTTTGTTTTCTTGGTTTTCTCATACCACACCCTTTTCCATCGCTATTCTTTTTTTCCCTTACCCCCAGTGCGGCGCAAGGACGGTGATTCCCTCAACAGAGGAGACAGCTGAACGCGCCGCGTCCGCGCCTTCCAAACATCATAAACAATAATTTTCCTTCCTTCCTTCCTTCCTTCCTTCCTTCCTTCCTTCCTTCCTTCCTTCCTTCCTTCCTTCCTTCCTTCCTTTTTCGCCGCCGCGACGCCCATTGGCTGCACTTGGTCACGTGAAGAGTTTTCTGCATAACTGGTCTACGCTGGCTCGCGTCTCGCATCGTCTGCGCCCGGCGCGGCTGCTTCACGTCGCGCTCGTCCACGTATTGCAAAGTTCGCGTGCGCTCTACGCCTGCGGTACGAGATGCCAGGATGCTCGGGGTTGAGCTTTTGGCTGTAGATCTCGGCCGAAACTTAAAGCCCTTCTTTGCGCGGTTCCATGCCGCAAAATCAAAGAAACACGACGGGCCGCTTACCCCCTCGTAGTTTGGGTTCCTGGCGTCTGTAATATCCGGTTGTACAAAGTAGACTGCAAACTTTACTCTGTTGATTAGATCAATAAAAGTTGAGTGTCTGTAAATAAAATCTGGCGAAAGCTTGAAGAGACAATAAATGCTTTTCCTTTCTTTTTCCTTGCGGCATACGCACTTAATTTTTTCTTCAGCCACTTTCTCTATTTCAATGCGTCGAGATGAAAATATATTCGTCCTCATGGTAGAGGCATTTTCTATAAATAAAGTAATCAATACTGGGAGCACGGTAGCTTTACCTCTTGAATGCGTATCTAATACGCATGTGATAAGCTGTTTGCCAACACGTTTTCAACGTGCCCGGCTAAGGTTGTGCTTATAAATGCTACTAAGCCGTCTTGTTTCATTAATACAAAAGAGACGAATGCGCAACTTACGCTTGTATTCATTATCAATACGTTTCTGTACCCACGCGAGTCACCGTCTGCTGGCGCTCCTTTGAAGTAGCAAACGACGCGCCCATCCCAAAGCGACCGCAGCGCCACCGCCTAGGCGGCACCCGTTTCGGTCCGCTCTGCTCCTTGGCGCGCCGCCGCGGTTTTCCAACTGCCCTTATATAAAAAACAATGACTGAATGTGACAGCTTGCGAGTAATGCGTCAGCTGCACCGAGGGCACCCTCAATGAGCTACGAACAAAACACTCGCCATGTGGATGCGTTGCGCCATCTGTTGTAAACGCCACAAATCACAGCCGTTTTCTTTTTTAATTAAGAAAACATCGTTTTCAGTGAATACGCGCTCGGGGGAAAAAAATGCCGCAAAGCACAAGAACAGTTGGTGTATGAATTTACTGTCAGCAGTGGTTTACTGCCAGCAGCACTTCTAATCGGCCCAATATTGGAAATGTATTGGCTAAGGCTGGTCCTACAATGGATGAGAGTGGCCCCATGCATTTCCAGTACTGGACTGATTACCTGTGCTGCTTGCTACTAAACGATGCAATAATAATAATAACAAAAAATTTTATTTTCTCAATCCAATACAAATGCGGGCCTGTCCAAGCCTTAGAAGGCTTGAGTGGCAGCGCCCGGCAGCAGACGGCACAAAACTCATGCACCGAACACACAAACAAAAGCAAAAATGGGGGAGGGTGAGAAAACTAAAATGAATTCGAAAAGTGCGGACGCAAAAATACACACAAGCAGATAGAAAACAAACAAAGAAAACAAAGAAAAATGTAAAATCATAGTATCAAAACAGAATGCTGGAGCTAAGAACGTAATTTGTCAAGGCAAGCTTTCACTATTTTTTTGGAGTTAGCAGAAAACATTTCTTTAGGTAACCGGTTGAGAACAGACGGAACATAATGTTTTCGCAGACGCTGGCCGTACCGGGTTCGCAATCTAGGCACGAGAAAACGATCACGAGTTCGCAGATCTTTGACCGGAATATATGGTGTACAAAAATCGCTTGTCCAAATATGCTTAAAAACTACTGATTCAGAAAAAAGGTGAGAGAAGTCAGGCATATGTAATAGTTCAAAAACGCTACTACCTTCATTTCGCGCCTTACCATATAAAACTGATTTAAGGATAGATTTCAGAATGTTGTTGACCTTCTTTCGCCAAAAGGCCGAACAGAAATAAAAGCAGCAAATACCATAACGTAACACACTGTCGGCTAAGGCGTATACAATTTGCTTGCGTACAAACATAGGGCAAAGGGTCTTAATAGAGTGCATCAAACAAGCAATTTTCCGAAGCTGAGAACAGACGAAAGACAAATGGGTATTCCAAGACATGTCGTAATCAAAGAATACACCTAAGTATTTGACCGTTGACACAGGTATAATTAAAGGGCATTTGCATGGGGCGAAATTTGGTCTGTGCAAACGAATAGACACATCATTAGGAATTCTCTAAATAATTGTGAAAAAATACTAATTGAGTTTTTTTAATTGTTAACATTAATTAAGTTATTGCTGAACCATTCCATAACCAGCTCGCTGTTGTGTTGGATGAGAGATAATGCTGTCTTAAAGTCATTATGTCTAGCAAGTAAGAGTGTATCATCAGCATATTGAAAAACACGGCACAGTTTACAGGCAGAGCTCAAGTCACTGACATATAAATTAAACAAAATAGGTGCAAGTATAGATCCTTGAGGAACGCAGGATTTAATCTGCAGCAGGCCACTTCTAAATGTACCTACTGCAACGAGTTGTGAACGATTGGATAGATAGTGTACAAGAAGAGATAGAAAAGGACCCCTAAACCCATAATTGTGTGGTTTATCTGCCAACACAACATGATTAACTGTGTCAAACGCCTTGGACACATTCAAAAATAAAGCACAGGCAAATTCATTTTCTTCAATGCAGCTGTTTAGAAGATCACATAGTTCATCAAGCAATTCGATTCTCCGCAATTCGTGGATGCTTTTCTACCGTGTGATTGCGTTTAGCCAATAGAGGCGTCAGCAGCTGAGAGAAAAGAAGCGCGTAACTGTATAGTACTTTTACCTTGCGCGTGCAAAGAAGCAGCTCTGCACCTGTGAAGTCAGCTGCACCGCAATGAACATTTGACGGCAGCGGTAATATCGGTAAATTCTATTTACTATTCAAGCAATTCATTACTTGCAATCACTTTCATTATCTGGTAATTTTGTAATTAATCCATTAATTTTTTTTTCAAAAGAGTACCGTTTCTGGTAATTCAGTTACTTTTTTTTCTGTAATTGATTACTGGCAATCGTTTACTTATTTTTCCCCCAAAACAAGTTGCAACCAACATTACAACACTGAGAACCTCAACCTGACCGCAAACTTCCTTCGGGCAGAGCGACAACGAACCGCTGGCTGCGCAGAAGCATCGTACGCGATTTCTGGACCGCAACCGGGTCGCCACCGTCTTCTTCTCCATTTCTCGTACCGAGAAAGGTAACCTGACCGCTCTGTAAGGACTCTGCATCCAATCAGATGCCGCCGCAACTTATTTTTCACTGCACCCAACTCGTAGGCTCACATACACAGCACAGAGCAACAACGTACCGCGGCACTTCATAGAGGACCTGGGTACTCTAGCATCAAAAGCAATGCGCAAGTACGGGAGGGTTCGCAAGGTGTCCATACCTGATAACACCGCCCTTCCTTCAAGCGCATACATTGAGAGAGTGTTCAGTGTAGCTGCTGATCTCTTCGCGAGTAGTAGCCCATTGTTGTGTGAGTAAATGTATTATGACAATTAAAGTTGGGAGGAAAATAACGCGATAGTAATCGATTACTTTTCTGCAATTTCTCTGTTACTTTTGATTGACTGCAATTGCAAGCACTGTAATCAGTTACATCTCAGACGGAGTAATTGCACTTGTAATCGGTTACATATTTTATGTAGTGGTTACAAGACTACTGCAGGCGCATATATAGGGACATTATTGGTGACTTGTTCGGGGCTCGAGCGACCTCCGCGACTAGCCAGTGTGAACGCGCCTTAAGGTTGCCGTTCGTCACCTCTCCGTTAATGCCTCCCTTCAAGAAGAATATACGAGTGTTCCGTAGTAAAATCCTGGGCTCCTGTACATTCCATCCTACTGCTAGCGCGGTCGTATGCTTCTTCCTCACTAGTTATGCACGTTACCTTTTCAAATCTAGGTCTATACAAGACCTCATAATGCAAATGCTATGGTCGCTTCACCTGCACCTTGCATAGCAGTTATTACCGGGCACAATGTCAGGATGCAGGCCTTCCCTGAACTCGACTTTATTTTTTTTAGTCTCTCCATTCGGGACCTTCCTTGTCTTTAGCAGAATGTTGAGTTTGGCGAGTTGATAACGGTTCATACTGAATAAACAGCCGAAAAACAGAAGCATAAAAGGAAAGGCGAACAGTGGACGTGCTCAGCGCTCGTCCTGTGTCCGCCTTTCTTCATGTCCGTCTGCTTTTTGCGCTGATCTTCCCTGTCCGTTTCCTCTCCTCCTATTCGCGGGATAAAGTATTCATGATTTTTAGATTATTCTTTTCGGCCAATTCTACTAAGAGTTATCCGCCCTTATTTCTTGAACTTACGGTATACATCTTCCTAACTGCCTGCTCGCCTGCTTGGTTCCTTTCCTTCATACCTTCGCAGCGTAGTCAATGCAATGTACAATGCTTTTGGTTTATGGTTTGGTTTATGGGGGATTTAACGTCCCAAAGCGACTCAGGCTATGAGAGACGCCGTAGTGAAGGTATCCGGAAATTTCGACCACCCGGTGTTCTTTAACGTGTACTGATATCGAACAGCACACGGGCCTCCAGAATTTCGCCTCCATCTAAATTCGACCTCCGAGGCCGGGATCGAACCCGCGCCTTTCAGGCCAGCAGCTGAGCGCCATAACTACTCAGCCACCGCGGCGGCTGTACAGTGTTTTTACCTTACTCATTGTTGATTCTTCGGCTTCACAGCTTTCGCCTATCTTGTCATTATGACTAGGTGGAGTTGCGTAAGTGTGGGCAACCTTTAACTACTACCTCTTGTTAAACTTAATCACCATAACTTCTACCTTCTCGTCAGTGCTGAAGAACTTGTTGATGTTGACAGCTATAACTTTATTTACTGAGAGTCCCACCCTTAGGTCGCGTCCGTCCGGTAAACCGCGTTATTGGAATGCGCGCCCGCCCTTTAAAGGGGCTCTCAAAGGGGCTGTAATAAAGTTGCGGTATGTCTGGGTAGTTAAAGCACGCCGCTTCACGAGCATTGTCCATAAGAGTTTTATTAATACGGTTTGTAGACGATGAGTTATCTGTAGTCAAAATTTGAATTTCAGCGTCTTCGCGCCTTTTCCTCTCCTCTTGTAACTTTTTGCACGCTGGAATGTCGGCGCTGCTACGCTGGCCTCACCTCCGTGGGCGGAGTTTCCTGACAGGCCGGAGCTACGCGGCTTACTGGCCGCGGCCATAGCTGCCTGACGTCTGAAAGAATCTAACCAATAGTCGTCCCTCAACTTGCATACGCAGGTGCGAGTGATCGAGGAGGGTGCGCGCATGAAAATATCAACGAGAAGGGCTCGTCAACTTTCGCGCGCGATTGTGGGTCCTCTGCTGCGTGTAGATGAGTATTATTTGGCTCTGGTTTTCATGGCAACACAATGCAATGGTTGATATAGTTGATGTGCTCTCCTCGGAAGGTGTTTCAGAGCCCCTTTAAAATTGTGCACGCCTATCCCATTCAATGCTCCGTAGCTCCTCGAGCAGCACTGTTTGGCTAGGCTCACTGGGTAAGAGGGTTGCACTGTCAGGTCCAGTTCCCAATGGCAGCTTGTCGGGGTCAAATGGTTTTTAGCACCCTGCGAATCGTCAAAGGTGGGAGTGTTCCCTTGGCCACTTGCTTCGCAGTTCCTGAGGACTGGGGGCCGATGGTTTATGGCATACTCACATGGGATGCGGTGGTTAAGGGCTGAACCAGGAATGATAGCTCATGTTCTGGTGAGAAGGTGTGTCTTTCGCTCCTCCCTCAGAGAGCCTTTTTAGGGGGCTTTAACCTTGAGTAGCCTAGCCTCAGTGGTCCTTGGCTATATTCGCAAGCATTAAGCAGCACCGCAGGTATGCCGCTGTTGGCTTCTATCGACACTCGTTTATTTATTTTAGCGCTGAAAAATGGCGGAAGCAGCGAGATACGAACGAATGAGCTCCTGCACGCGAGGCGGTGCTCTACCTCTTTGCCATCGGCGCGATAAAATAAAGTTGTAAGAAGCACGAAAAGAATACAATATATAACGTGCTATTGAACTTCTGGCATGAGCCCCATTGCTCTACGCAGGAAAACGAATGTGAAAGGGTGACGTGCTTCCTAGCCCACCGCGGTGGAGCTGTGGCTATGATGGTGAGCCTCTGAGCTCAAAGACACGGCTTCGATCTCGGCCGTGGTGACCACAGTCCAGTGGGGGCGAAAGCCGTGGCCACGAATATAAGCCAGGATCATATCCTTCGCACCATGGCCACCACGGGCTTCTGATACCAGCATATGGCTATGCATCCAAGCCTTCCTAATCTAACGAACGGCCCAGATTCAACTCGACCATTTGTCATCGCCTCGCTTCTCCCTTCCCAACCGGGGCACTCCACAAGAAGAGGTTGTCTTCCCCCTCTTATTAAATGCAGCCATAGCCCCGCTGCCCAAACAACTAACCACTGTACGCCGACTAAATCACCTAATGGACGATCTAAGGGTCCACAGGAAAGGCACGAGATACATTACAATCCGCAGTCGATGACATCACCTCTTACCTTACCAATATTGGCCTTACATGCATGCTCCGCACTCAAATTGGACTGCTCATGACCGTGCCACTTCTCCGGGACCCACGCATACAATTTTGGATGTACGACGACCACATACCCATGTTCAGCAAGCTCAAAGTACTTGACACCTATACACCGGACACTTTGGATGCAACCTTCCCCCAACAACTGCCAGACATGCAGAACCTAACAAATCACTGCCCTTATCCGCGGAGTGGCCGCACACAACCGCAGCCTGTAATATAGGGAAGCCCTTAATATGACAGACGCCCACATCACCAGCCGCTTGAGTTGTCAGCTTCCCTATCACATGCTTACCAAAACACAACACAAGCATGACGTTTTTTGTTATTACAAAAGCGACGACCGGTGGCTGGGCTGCTGACTCGAAACACGCGGTTTCCATTCCGGCCGCGGCGGTCGAATTTCGAGAGAGGCGAAATTCTAGAGGCCCATGTACTATGCGATGTCAGTGCATGTGAAAAACCCCAGGTAGTCGAAATTTCCGGATCCCTTCTCTACGGCGTCCCTCATAGCCTGAGTCGCTTTGGAACGTTAAACCGCCCTAAACCATAAAACATAAAGGCGACCACTTCAGCACTCCGCCTACTACATTCGGTTAGCACAAAGCACTCGCAACGGGCGCATACAACACTATCTCGGAACTGCTCAAAGCCTAACGAAGCAACCAGTTACTTCGACTTTCACGCACAGAAAGCTGCCAACACCTCTTGCGGCATCTCCACCCGGAGCCCACCGCCTCCTCACCTGCCCCAACTATCAGATCATCCTACCTGATATTCAGGGCCAACTATGCCTCAAACCTCTACCCAGAATTATGAAGCCCGAGCAACACAGGGGCAGACGCCGGGCCCGAGCACAATATTGCGCCAGACACTACAGAGGCAGAACCGACATCCTCTTCGTGTACGTGGCTCAACACACCCTGCGCGCCTATTATAACGCAGTCGTCGCGAACGAGGATGGCACCATCGTGGCCGTAGCCACCCTCGCCGCCCACGACTCTACGGAGATTGATGGCTGTGAAAGATGCGCACCTCCTAGTTCTTCTAGCGATCGTGCATGTTCAGTTGTACGGTCATTTACGCACAGCCCTGTTTGGCCCACGTAGGATTTTCTGCAGGTCAATGGTATCTCGTATAGTACACCTGTGCAGGACTACACGTACTGCTTGTCATGCTTGTCGTGCAAGAGCTCTTTTTTTCATTGCTCGCAATGCGCGCGCATAGCTGTGAAAGCTGTCGTGGAGCAGAACACATGACTGGCACGCCATGTCGATTCGCCACCTTTTTCACATTGTGCGCGACCCTGTGTACATAAGGTACCACTTCTGGTTTCACAATTTGCTTTCTTGACTCTTTAGCGCTTTTATTAGCTTTAGCGCTATTATTTTTCGTTATAGTATATGCCATCTAGCCCAAATTTACGTTATCTTAAGTCACAGGCACGTCCACAAGAATACATATCGTCAGGTCGAAGACCAAGGAATTGAAAACAAAAAGACCGTGGCCCGTTACGAAATGACCGCTGTAATTCAGAGGAGGGTCGGAAGTTGGAATGTGGGCGGCCATCAATAACCAGCGGTACAGCTCTGTGCCACAGTGAGATGAATGTCGTTGGTGAACACCATTTCATGTGTAGAGCAGCTGCAAAGGCAGACCGAACATAGTGGTGGGAAAATTGAGAACAGCGGAAAAGTCCGAGACGTGGAGCCGAGGTCGCTACATTGTCCGCAAGTTACGACGCGGGACATGAAAAAATAGGGGAATGACCGCAATTCGTAGTCAGAGTTATTTGACCACGGTAATGATGAGGCTGGATGTGTGTATGTGTGTATACACACATATATATATATATATATATATATATATATATATATATATATATATATATATATATATATATATATATATATATATATACCAAAAGTGATTTCTGGCAGCTGATTTGGGCAATATAATATAAAATCACCAAAAATTGAAGAAACATAATAGGATTTAATTCACGACGTTTCGGCTGGAGGACCAGCCTTTTTGGAATTAAGTCCTGTTATGTTTCTTCAATTTTTGGTGATATATATATATATATATATATATATATATATATATATATATATATATATATATATATATATATATATATATATATATATATATATATATATATATATATATATATATATATATATATATATATATATATATATATATATACGGGAAACAGAAAGTAGCAGACAGACATTCGGAGTATATATATATAAACTGAAAGGGACGGGTGAAGATGCAAGACGTACTCGAGGGATTCTGTGAGGGCCAAAGGGCAGCGTTGAGGAGCTAAAAGAAGGTTTTGCGACTCTTTTTAAACAGCCTGATAGACCAATGACAACAAATGGCGCTCCCGCTGTGGAAGCGGCGTGTGCACTATCTGTAAAACGGGCAAGACGTGCTCATTGGCAGAACCAGCGGCCGCTGATGCGATCTTGAAAGAGTAAAGGAATGATCAGCCACCTTGTCGCATGGCATCAGCGAGGTGATGAGAATAAGAACTACGATTGACTTGTTTGTTTAAAAATAAAAATTGGAATTAAGCATTTGGCCTGGCAAATTATACTTCAATGGGTGGAGCGTGTAGTGCAGTGTGAGTTGGCGGACAAGGGCAGTTCTCTGGCATGCCACCCAGGAGACTGCAACCGCCAGGCAGGAGAGGAACATGCGATGGCCGGAAGACAAATTTGACGATATGGCAAACGGAGGGCAGACGAAGATGCGTGCCTCATGGTCCACAGTGTGGGTTTAGTGCCAGTCAGGAAACATGTCAATTAGTGTGCGATTGTGTGCCGCGTCTCGCCCATCTAGGTGGCCATGTTGGCTTTTTCGTTCAGCAGCAAGCGCATTTCTGGAGGTCGGCAGAGAATCGCGCGCTATAGTGAAGAGTGGCGTGAAGATGCGCAGGCTCCTAGCTTCGCGCTCTTTCCAGGCGAAAGCCCCGGCACGCCGTCGCCTTCCTGCCGACTGGCAAGCAAGCCGCCGAAGCCATCCCGCACTTGTCACTGAGGCAGCCTGCGTCAACCGTGAGGCGCGTTGAGCCAGTCCACCTAAGACTGGCGCTTTTCCGCCGCACGCTATTCGCCTCGGGGCGCCGTCAGGGGCCCGCGTATCGATCACGGCGGCCTTCGCATCTGTCGCCGTTGACTTCATCAATTGTGCCGGCGTCGCCAGTCGCGACGCCCAGCCACGCTCTGCCGCGCGCCGCCGGATCGAAGCCCATCGTCGTCTTTGGTGGCAGGGGAAGAGAGCCCCTCCTGCACACGTGTCGGCCGCGATGCCGTCAGCCGCGCCGCCGGCAGTGTCGGTTGCCGTGTCAGGCGTCGCGGCGGTGAAGGCGGTCATCCTACCGGATGCGAAGCGTTTTAATTTACGAGGCAGATAAAGCTTCATTGGGGGGGGGGGGGGGGGGGGTGAGACGAATTGTATAATGCGTGTTTGTGTATCTCTGACGTCGTCGACATCTCACAGCTATCATTACGGAATGCGTAGTAGAAGTAGGCGGCAGTGTGGTTAGACAGGATACCGGCAAGCTCCCACAGTAGACGAAATATCTGGTTAAGCAACACCAAAGCATGAATGCCCCTAATCACACAGCCAGAATAGAACTGGCAGAGCTATCAAAGCTAATCAGTAGGAGCAAGGTAACCGACATAAGGAAGTTTAGTATGGAGAAAATCCAGTATGCTCTAACGAACGAAGGTGGCCAAAAACGGTCAAGCGGAAACTAGGCACATATGCAAAAATCAGATTTATGCTCTAAGAGACAAAGAGGGCAAAATCATACTCGCAATAGGGATAAGATAGTTAAAGTATCCGAAGAGTTCTACACAAATGTATGCAGCAGCCAATGTAATCAGAACGTTAATGAGAGAGACTAGCTCAGAGCAATGCCTCATCTCTCCAGTAACGAAAGAGGAAGTAAAGAAAGCTATAGGAGCAATGCAAAGGGGAAAAGAAGCTAGTGAGGATCGGGTAACAGCAGATCTGTTGTAGGACGGAGGGGAGATTGTGCTAGAGGTTCTGTCGGGTCGTGAATGGCAGTTTACCGATATCCCTCAAGAGAAAAGTGTGCAACAGCTTATCTTACCGGTACTCACCAATAAGGCGGAAACATAAAGGCTAACGAAAAGGGTTCAGCTTAAGGATAACGCAACGTGCCATGGAAAGAAAAAACTATAGCTGTAACGTGAAGAGACCGGAAGCGGGCAGAGTGAATCAGGAAACAAGCGCGGGTTAATGACATCCTATTCTAGTCGAAATGCTGAGGAAGAAATGGGCTTTGACTGTGCATGTAATGCAAAGCAAGATAGCCAATGGTCGTGCACACACCACAGAAGCACACAAGCCTGCACCTACCAACGCACACACGTCCACTCTCCATAAGAAGCGAGATGAATTAGTGACGGTGAAGCCAAATGCAAATACGCGTTGGGAAGACGACCCCTGTAAATCGAAGCTTCTCCGAATCAGTTGGTATGATCGCCAGTCATTTTTTTTTAATGGCCGCTCCGTGCATGCGCGTCTTTCCTCTGATTCTCGCGAGCTTGACGGGTTGATAACCAACCACGAGGATACAGTGCGCATGCGCAGGTGGCGCCTCGTGGAAGCGGATCGCGCCTGCGTCGCCCACGTGCGTCTATATTGACTCTGCAGCGTATGCCGCTCGTTCGGTCGAAAATCCGTCGCCGGCATTGAGAGGAACGCCTCAGAAACGTGCCGCAAATATTCCCAGTGGTTTGAAATGCGAAAAGAAATTCGGCGGCATTGCGGTTCGAACCCAGGCCCCCGCTCGCAACGCATATGCCGCAGAGGGTCGTTGGTTCAAGCGTGTTAAGGGGCACCAAGTGAATGCGAATGTGAGAGAAAAATAGCTACGGTTCAACTACTGCTAAACCTGGTTACAGAGGGAAAGCTGTGGTGTATCGGGCAACTAGACGCGGCTTGACGTCTGTAACGTTGAGTGCGTTCCGCGCACTGGATAGGCAGCGCGCCCACTCTGCCACCCTGGCAGGAGGCAGTTAAATTAATCGTTGATCGAGAGAGATTCGTCACCCAATGAACGCTGAGGCCTATTCTACCGCCCTCTACCGGCAAATCTAAGGGTCAAAGGTCAGGTGGTGCGACACTGTGATGGACCACATTGGTAAGGCCTATAGCCACGCTTGCTCTCTGCTCACTTGAAGGTCAACGGGCAACGCACGGAGAAATCGGCTTTACCTAGCGTAGGAAGGTTTGGCTTTAAAAAGGAGGGAAAAGGCACTATCGCGTCTACTCTTCAGGCGAAACTTAAGCGTCCTCCCAATTTAACCAGCTTTCTGCGCAGCACAGGAATTTTCGCACAGCCCAAAGAGGGCGCCACACCTGAAAAATATCTTATATGCAGCTTGGCGCACGCTAATCCTTAAAAGGGCTCTGAAACGCCTTCCGAGGGGAGCACATTAACTAACTTAATCACTGCACTGTGTTGCCATGAAAGCCAGAGCCAAATAATACTCTTCTACACGCAGCAGACGAACCACAATCGCGAGTCAAAGTTGGCGAGCCCTTCCCAGCGACTTTTTCATGCTCGCGCCCTCCTCCGTCCCCCGCATCTGCGTAGACAAGGTGAGAGGTGGCCATTGGTTAGATTCTTTCAGACGTCAGGCAGCTACCGCGGCCGCGGCCAATAAGCCGCTTATCTTCGGCGGGTTGGGAAGCTCCGCTCCCAGAGGGGGGTCGGCGAATGAGCGCCTGCCTTCCAGCGTGCAACAAGAGACGAGAGGAGAGAGAAAGGCGGGAAGACACTGAAATTCAATTTTAACTACGGATAACTCAGGTTCTACAAAGCGCATTTAAAAAATCCTTGCTGGACACAATTCGTGAAACAGCGTGCTTCAATAACCCAGGCATCCCGCAAATTTATTAGAGCCCCTGCCCCTTTAACAGTAATATAACCGGCACACCGCGAGCGGAAGCACCCCTTCGAAGACGCTGCGGTCGCGGCGAAAATCCGGTTGCGTGCGGCAGCGCGCAGCACTTCGCGTTGCAGCGATTCAATCTCTGATCGCAGAAGCGACTCGGATCTTCTTGTGGCTATGGGGGGGGGGGGGGGGAATGTACTCGTTTTATGCCACCCATATCGCGGGGGCACAGCTTGGAGCGGGGATTGGGAAAGGGGATGTGGGGAGGGGGGATGTCCGCTTGCAACGCGCGCTGGTGGTCCGTGGTGTCCAGGAAGGCAGGTCCCAGCAGCAGCAGTAGCCACAACTGGGGAGGGTGAACGGCACGCACTGGGAGTGGCGCGTGCACGTCGGGGGCTTGCAGGAGGCAGGCAGCCCATTACCCCGGTCCGGCCGAAAGGCTGGGCGGAGGTGGGCGATGACTACAGCTCAGCCGGGTGGGCTGCAGGAGGCCACCATGTGGCAGCCGATGAGGACCGCGGGGTAAACTGCTACAGGGTAGCAGCGCGGCGGGGTGCGCTAAGGAAAACCGCCGTTTCCGGCGGCGCGCAGGAGCTGTGGTTACAGCTGGGGCGCCAGCGGGCTGGCGCACAAGGGACCGGCGGCCGTGTCCAGGATCACGGGATGCGGGCCTGGTCGTACCGCCGGGGGGCTGCTTCAGGACAGCAGCAGGGGGAGAGAAAAAAAAACACGCTGGATACCGCCATGGGAGACGGCGCGTCGGGGCCCCGCACGCACCAGTGCGCGCGGGGAGGGCATCAGGGGAGCCGCACTCCCGTTCAGGGCACCACGGCAGGTGTCGAGGTGGTGAACAAGCTGCCGCCAAAGTCATCAGCTGCGCCGACTGCTGGGGGTTTCCAGGAAATATGGGCCGTGTTCTGGATCACGGGATGCGATCCAGGCTTATAGCCGAGTGGCTAATCCCGTAGATTGTAGGAATTCCAGCAGCAGTCGGAAGGCCTCAGTCTGGCTGCGCTCTGGGTGCAGCAGGTCCTGGTCCGAGTAGGAGGGCAGCCTTAGGTTGCGGTACCCTGCAGTCATGTCACGCCGGGCGGCCTCTAGGTTCGGGCAGGCACAGAGGAGGTGGCCCAGAGTCTCGTCTGCCCCACAGAAGGAGCAGGCCGGGGACGGGGCTCTGCCATGTCGGTGTAGCCGGGCCTGTGTCCATGAGCAGCCCGTTCGTAGTCGCAGGATTAGGGTCCGTTCCCTCCGTGGCAGGCAGTCGGGTACCCGCATGAAGCGGACTCCTGAGGCCACGCGGGCATCGGGGTGGAGGGCCCGTACGGCCTGCCGAAGAGCAGGACGGGCGAAGTCCAGCTGCGTTACTTTTGAGGACACCGGGGAGCCATTGGAGTGGGCGGCTCCGGCCAGCTGATCCGCACCCTCGTTCCCAGTGATGCCAACGTGTGAAGGCAGCCACTGGAGGGAGACCGGACGGCCAGCATCCTGGATGGCCATAAGTCGGGCCGTAAGGTTGGCCACCGTGTGCTGCCTGGGCTGGTGCTGGCGCAGCAGCTGGAGGGCTGCTCTCGAGTCGGTTAGGATGACTGCGGGCTGCTGTCCAGGCAGCAGGAGGAGCAGGTCCGCTGCCAGGTGGAGGCCCGCCAGTTCAGCCGCCGTGGAGTTGGCTGGGAACCGCAGGCGGCACGACAGTGCTGCACCTAAGGCCGGTGCTACGCAGGCCGCAGCGGCCTGGCCTGTTGCTGGAAGTACCGAGCCGTCGGTGTAGACCTGGAGATGTCCTCCCAGGGACTCCTGCAACAGGGTGGCAGTAGTCTGCTGCAGGGCAGCAACAGGTGTACGGCGCCTACTGCAGCTCCGGATGTCCACCGAGATGGGAAGCGGCGGCCTTGTTGGTGGGGGCGGGAATGGTGCCTGGTTGACAGGGGGGGCCGAAGAGCCTGTGGAATGTGCTATACAGGAGCCCCATGCGGGAGTACGGTGCTCGGCGGAGCCGAGACAGGAGGGCCCTTCCGTCTGGAGCATGATATAGGCGGTTCACATGGCGCAGACCCATCTGGAGGAGCAGGAGGGACAGCGGCCAGGACCCTGCTTCCGCGTGAGTGGCAGCGATGGGGGAGATGCGCGGGAGGCCCAGGCATTGCCGCAGGACGGAGCGGTGTCCAAGCTCTAGAGTCCGAAGGCGGGCGGGTGGCAGGGTCACCAGCGGGAGGGCATATGTCACTAGAGACGTGGCCGCTGCGTGGTAGAGGCGGAGGGCCCAGGAAGGAGAGCAGCCCTTGTCCCTGGCCTGGAGGCGCTGGACCGCCTGGCCGATTCGTCGTAGACGAGACAGGAGGGCCCTCACCGCAGGAAGCCAGTGAGGCGTCGGTCGATCAGGAGGCCGAGGTACTTCACCTGGTTCCGCCACGTGAGCCCATCCGCACCGAGCCGCAGGGTGGTGATGTGCGCCCGACGCCCTCTGGGGTGGTACAGCAGGGCCTCCGTCTTTGCCGGTGACACTGTGAGGCCGATGGACGATAGGTATACCTGTGCAGCATCCAGGGCCCTCTGGAGAGATGTACGCATAGAACGGATCCTCCTGGGTGTGCCCCTCACCCACAGGGCCACGTCGTCTGCATACACAGAGCACCTCACCCGGTGGGAAGACCTGGATTTGAGGGAGGCTGGTAGTCCTGCCATGGCCAGGTTGAATAGGAATGGGCTCAGCACTGAGCCCTGTGGTACTCCTGCTGCGACGGGCCGTGGGGAGCTTAGTTGTCCGCCGACTCGAACCCGGAAGGTGCGGCCCTGGAGGAAGGCTTGGATAAACGCCAGCAGAGGGCCAGTGACTTCCAGGCGGCTCAGGGCCTCATGGATCACACTGTGCGGGAGCGTGTCAAAGGCAGCCTTGACATCCAGCAGGACCAGCATGACGGCGTCCCCATCGTGCTGGGCATCCTCCAGGGTGGAAACCAGGTCGGCAATTGAGTCCGCAGTGTACCTGCCCCGTCTGAAGCCCGTTAGCTGCTCTGGCAGGAAGTTGGTGACCCGGGCAATCCAGGTGAGGCTGAACAGGGCGATGGCCTCCATGGTCTTGCAGGCTGCGGAGGTCAGGGAGACTGGCCTGTAGGAGGACGGCAGGCGGCTCGATTTCCGTGGCTTGAGGACTGGCACGCCCACGGCCGTCAGCCAGTCCTCGGGGAGAGTGGCCGAGCCCCAGATGGCGTTGAAGGCCTCAAGGAGACGGGTTCTCTCTGGGGTGTCGAGGTTACGGAGCATTTGATGACTGATGCCGTCTGCCCCCGGGGCCGTCTGCCCCCGGGGCCGTCCGCTTTCGTGGGCGGTCCAGGACTGCCTGTAGCTCATGCGCCGTGATTGCGGCATAGCACTGTGCCACGACATGGGCCAGTACACCAGGGGGGGGCTGCCGGGGTTCTGGGGGTGGGCAGTGCTGGAGGGGGGCTGGAGACCGGTCCGCCAGGAGGATTGAACTGATCAGCCATCAGCTCAGCCAGGTCCTCGATGCTGATGGCCCTTGCGATGGCAATGGCCAGGATGGGACGCCTGGGGATCTCTGGATGGACCAGAGCCTTCAGGAGGCGCCAGGCTTTGCCCGAGTGGCTGCTTCTCTGTATGCTGGAGCATACCCCGGTCCAGCTCTGGCGGCGCCGGCGTCTGGCGTGTCGACGGCAGGCAGCGTCGATGCGCCGGTAGGCCGTCCAGTCCGCAGGCAGGGAGGTGTTCAAGGCAATGCGCTCCTGGCGCCTGCGGTTTGCCCTGATGTTCAGGAGGCGGAGGTCCGGGACAGGGGAACTGGCCGGGACCCTGACCAAAGTGGTAGCCTCGCGGGCGCAGGTAGCTACGTGGTCCAGGAAGCTCTGGCCAGGAGGGATCTCCTTGCTGCGGTCGCGGAACTCTGGCCAGGAGATCACCGCGTACGTCCGATCCTCCTGGGGCCGCCTGGAGGTTGGGGTGAGGAACAGGGTTCCGTTTGTACGCGCCCCGGCTTGGGTCTAACGAACGGAGAGAAAGAAGAGAGGGAAGTGATTCAGGAAGGAAAGGAAAGGTGCTTTGTGCGTGTATCTGTTCATCTAGCTAAGTGGTGTCGCCGCAACTGCGGCAGGATGGGGTAAGCAAAGTGTAATTAAAATAAGAACAGCGAACAGACGCCGGCCGCCTACAGGAAGGGGGATTGAGGGCAGAGGAAAGGGGGTGGACCGGGACACCCGCCCGAGTGGCACCGCGGATGTTATGGTCGTGTTTGGCAGGGGCGAGACCTTTAACCCATGTTCGGTTTGACTCGGGGCACAGCAAGCGTCCAGCCTCCAAGGTTTGTCTCTGAGTAGTGAGCGTTTCTTGCTCGTTCTGCGCGCCAGCGCTGTCGGCGGCAGATGTGCTTAGTGGCGGGGCGCGGGATTACTTGGACGAGACCCATTTCAAGAACGCGGCTAGCGCCATCTATTGCTCATCCTAGACAGTGCTCTGCCTGTTCTGAAAACCGTTTCAAGCCTACATCTGCTCTTGAGGAATGGCACAGAGTGCAATATTTGTTACATCTGCCCCGCTTTTCTAATTCCTAATTGTCCAGCCGGCGCCCTTGGCTTCACGGGAACACCAGGAAAAGCTGACAGAGAGCGCAGAGTCGGCCTTTATGTGTGGGCTTTTTCATTGCCCTGCTTGCCTCGTTTTATTTCGTGCGGGTCGCAATTTTCGTCGCTCGAAGCGAGCGCGGAAATTAATTTCAACTCGGCCCCTCCGCAGCAGCGCCACTTTGCTTTTGCTTGGGCTTGTGTGCACAAACGAAATTAAGAAACACGAGCAGGGAAAGCGTAATCACATTATAGGCAACTTTTTACGACATGACCTTCATCGGGAGCGCCTGGTTAGAAATGGCGTTGGGCCTGAATTCTTTGCGACTGTGCGTAGATGGATACTTCCACATTTGCTTGGACATGTTTGTACTTGCGGGAATCAGGAACAAAACCGAGTTTCCAACAGTAAGCCCTGACACTTTAGATATTTCCAAATACTTCCACATTATAATGGAACTAATTGAATTGTTTCTGAAGATTGCCCACAAATCACGAATGTTTCATCATGCGTTTAAATTTCTCCTTGTGGTTTCGCATTCTAAGACAGCTTGATCTCCAATCAATGAGTAAGGCGGTGCCTATTAAAATATCATGCAAACATTCCTTGCTGATTTGACTTTTTACATTTTCTGTAAAGGTCCACTGAATTAATCAACTGCTCAATCTGAGCCCTCTTAGCGCGCCATTTCAAGCTCTTTATTTACCCGTTCTTCACTTTTTATCAATGCGAATTTTGTACAAGTACTCAAATACTTTAACTGCACATCTCTCTTCATCCAATTTCCTCAGGCGTTCTTCATATAATAAACACCGAGCTTCCCGTGGTTCGAACGATATCTAGCCTATGCCCCCCTCTGCTGCCTCGTTTGTGCTGTTGCCGTGGACACCTAATGCTAATCTTCCAACAGCTCTGGTTTATTTCTAGGCGCTGCTGAACATCTACTCTTAGGCACAAAACCGCATTTTCAAAAGCAAGCCCTGGCACTCTTGATATTTTCCAAATACTTACGAGTACTTCATACGTATCGCACCAACATAATGCTCTATGCTTCATCATCGCGGCATCTGTTCGCCCTCTTCGTGCTTTTACATGTACATCACTATTTCATTTCTGCTCGGTTGATACTAGTCTGCCTCGGTGTTATTAGTCCGACGGATGTAAAAATGTTTGCGCTTGGCGAATGTATGTTCTTTCTCTACGCGGGAGGTCAGCTGTGTGAGGCGCGATAATGCGCGGCTCAGGCGAAGATTTTTCAGGCGTTGTGTCCGATGGTTTCAATGTGTACCGCGTTGTTCTCGAAAGTTGTAGCCTCGGGATCAGGGTTCAGGGCAGCTCGTGAAACCACTTTAACGAGCGAGAGCATGGGGTGTCTGTTTGGTTAAAGGGACTCCGGGGAGAAATTGAAGTTGCCTTGTATCGATAGAATACGAGCGCCTATGACCACAAACGACCACTGCTACAGAAAACAAAGCTCTTGTTAGGTAGAAAAGAGCGAGAACTAAGATACAGGTATCGCCGCCAAAGCCAAATCTCGCAAGTACGTACAAGTGGGATGAAGAAATTCCCGAAAAATAGCACGGATTTCCGGGGCTTACAAGCGCGCAAGAGGTTACGTGTTTTAATATTGAAGTATTATTTAGTTTCAAGCCCCTAGTGAACTTTTATCGCACAAGGAAGACGGAAAAAAGGCTTCCTGAATGTTGGAAGCCAAAGTAAACCTACATTAGGCGGCGCAACACGCGGCCAGCTCAGTTTCGGTATATTTTGGGGCTTTCCGGACATGCCATTTGCGTGCCTCCGTGGCTTCATTTTGACGCGCCTCCATTTACAAGTGCGGAGCAACAGAGGAACTTCAAGAGCCCCTCCAAGGGCTCCTCGGACGAAGTTCATGCCGCGGCACGCACCTGCGACGAGAAAAACACCTGTGGCTGGCTAATGTTGCATGAGCTTCCACGCTAGCAAATGCACCGCTCGGCGCGCTCGCTTCGTCAACGTACCAAGACGTTGGGATGCACAACCAATGCTACGAGGACTTTTACTACAGAATTTAAATATGTCCGTACATACCAGTCTCAACTCATGAAATGTGACGGTGGCCACCGTCACGATTGATTAGTAGATACTGAAGCTAGGTGCCGCACCGGTAGCTTGGCTTGCTGCCGACGTTGCCGACTCCTCAACGCTCGGACTATTCTGCAAGACCCGCCGCCTCTGACCTCAAAAGCATCGCATGCTGTGTGGCTTTGAGGTCGCTGATGTGCAGGCCGCAGTTCTTTGCGAGAACTTCGTTGTCGGGATCGGGAACGCGATCCATCGTAATGCTGGTGCAAACGTGAACGAAGCGACTGTAGCGAAAGACTGATAGAGGCCTTGAACGTCCGGCGTCTGTGGTTTTCATTGCGGCGGCTGCTAGGCTGCGCCGCTCGTGCCAGCAATCACGGAGTTCATGTTTACGTCGGTTTACTTCAGTTTACGGCTAATTTGTCATCAGAGAGTCTTGAGTTTGAATCAGAGTGGCGGGAAAAGTTCTTAAACTTCGAATTCAAATTTATTTTGCAATAAATGCATCTTTAACTGCTGTACAAGCGAAAACAAAGCCGCGAAATGCCAAACTATTGTACTTTGCTAACAAAAAGAAATTTGACAGAGTTGTCCGCTGTGTCCCTTTATCGTACATACGGGACTAGCCTTATACTCATTATGTTGGCAATTACTCTGCTGTGTCCTTCCTGGCCCCTTTATTTCTCTGCGGTGCCTTGATATCCGTTGTAAAAATGCATAGAGTGCGTTTTGACTGTCTCCGTGAACCGTTATGGAGTCGGCGGGGCGCTGTTGCAGGAGGGTGGATTCAGCAGTGACGTGTGCCTGTGATTGCTCTCTTGGTTTTGCTAGCATGCCCATTCTATTGAAGCCAATGGATAAATGCCCTCATGCCATGGCGGAAGTTTCCCTAACGGCAAAGAATTTTGTGCTAGCCAGCCCCGTAGCCTTTTGTACCTGCTTCCGCCTGAGCACACCTAACCCACATTATCTGTTTTTTTTTCCGGCTTTTGTTTCGATTGTTTTCTTCCCGTTACATATCTTTCATGTTTCTTCCAATCAACCCCCAGCGCCTATGTCACCTTATTGCACACGTTCGTGCATTTTTGCACATGAGGAGTTTCCCGCTCGCCCCGAGCCCCCTATTTTCCTGCATTCGCACAACTCTTTCTTTAAAGGGGCTGTGAAGCACCTTCCTAGGAGAGCACGTTAACTCGTTGAATCACTATATTTTGTTGTGATTAACGCCTGAGCCAAATAATACACTTCTGCACGTAGCAGAGAGCCCACAATGAAGAGCGAAGGTTGGCGAGCCCTTCCCGGCGACTTTTTCATGTTCTCACCCTCCCCCGTTTCACGCTTCTGCGCATGCTGGTTAGGAGATGGCTATTAGTGAGATTCTTTCAAACGGCAGGTTGCTATCATGGCCGCGACCAGTCAGACGCCTCGTCCCGGGGGTCAGCTGAAAGCTCCCCCCCCCGCCGAGAATTCCCGCGCGCGTCGGCAGGGGGCTGACTGAGGAGCTCCGACCTTTTAGCGTGCAAAGAGTGACGAGAGGAGAGGGAAAGGCGCGAAAGCGCTGTAATTCAGATTCTGACTGGAGATAACTCAGCTTCTACAAAGTGCATTAAAAAAAATTCTTGTTGGAGAATATTCATGGGGGGACGTCCTTTAACATCTCAGTCATGCCTTAACTTTATTGAGAGCCTCTTTACATAAAATCCACCTGTGCGCTACTTGAAGCAAAATGCCGACGTTGTGCCAAAAGGGACCGATTAGCATTCGTCTAGGAGCAAGACTAAGTGGTGTTTGAGAACGCGAAAGTGATGCGCGGCGTAGAAATGGTGACAGCTCATGCCAAGTAAGCGTTTACGTAGCGGTGATTTGCATTTTGGTGACAGACGACAAGGTATGAGAATCAATGAATCCACAGATTGGAGAGAACCCCGTTGAGGGCGGATGCAGATTCCTCAGAGTACGGACTCTGTTCCTGTGTCGCGGCCTTTTGCTACTCGGCAAGAGAACGGGGGATCGCAGGAAAAAAGTAGCTTCACGAGCAGGTGCTTAGCAGTTGACCTGTGTTCCGGCTGGTAAGGAAGATGTGGCCAGTCTTTTTACGACATTGGTCACTTCCGCTTACTGGCGCAGTGATCGGAGGTGACCGGCGGTGAGCCCAGGAGGAAGTGAGCGGAATGCTTCCGGCCGACGCGTTCGGCGACCTGGGCGACGAGCCGGACGCGCTGCCCACTTCCGCCCGGCTGGCCGAGGCGCTCATCCTGCTGGTGATCTGCGTGAGTGTGGTGGCCGCCAACGTGCTGGTGATCGCCACCTTGCTGCACAGCACCCGCGAGGTGCTCGACTACTACCTGCTCTCGCTGGCCGTGGCCGACCTGCTGTGCGGCGTCCTTGTGGTGCCGCTGTCGGTGTACCCAGCCATCGCCCAGGACTGGGTCTACGGGGACTTTGTGTGCCGCCTCAGCGGATACGTGGCTCTCACCCTGTGGAGCGTCTCCATCTACAGCTTCATGTGGCTCTCCGTGGACCGCTACCTGGCCATTCGCAAGCCGCTCAGGTACGCTGCGGGCGTCACTAAAGAGATCTAGAACAGCACGCTAACCGCAAGCATATCGCAGAACCTAACGCTCCATGATGAGTCAAAACTTCTAGTTCAAAGTACGCAAACATAGAGGCAACAATAAATTCAAAAATTTTTGCGCCGCCGACTTTTTACATCCTGCACAATTTTTGTTAACCAATCGACGCTTCCTTTTTTTGCCTAGGATTAGCAGAATCGTCAAACCACATAAAAAAGGCTGTTTCGTTCTAGGCGAGACGAGACGAAGCGAAACCCCGATGCCCTATTGAAGCCACTGAACGCACTGAAAACCGCAGTGATGTCAGTGAATCCGCGTCGAAGAGGCGCAAGGGTCTAAAGCGCTTAACTCCTAAAATGGCTTGCGCAATGCGAGAGGAGAGACATTTAGTATGACGTATGAGCGCTTACGTATACGTAATACGCAAGCATTTACGGGGAGGTTACAGTGGGAGTCGCATGAGCACATTTAGTTTATCGTATACCAACCGGAACGCTACAATAGCGCAGGCCGCAATGCCGCCATCTGGTGTTGCAATGTGAAAATGCTTTGCGACACATTTTTCGCACGTAACCAATGTTATCCAAGTCGTATCGCGTCAATAGCCAGTTCCATGGCCAGTTTGTTAATTTCTTTTAGGTGATTGAACCGAGCAATAACGTCATGTTGAGTGCTTTCGGACCCGTCTGCCCACGGTCGAAAAGACTACATTTGGCAACGCTATGACTACCTTGGCGTAAAAATCAAAATCAAGGCATTCCACAGTCGGCGGTATCTTGTTACGGTTAAGAACAGCGGAATAGTTATACAAAATCGAAAATAGGGCAGATTTACCTTTCATTCGTTGTGCTGTGGGCAAAAGTAGGCAAAGGGAATATCACGTGTACCATTTAAAGGAAATGAATATGCCTAAAAACCTAATAACATAGACAAATTCTCTCTGAAGAGTGTGATGTGGGCGCCGCCATATTGACTACGCTATATTTCCTAGCGTAAGCAACAGCACGCACGCTTAGTTCGAAACATGAAGGTACGTAAAACCTCGATTTGAAATAGCGCCTGGCGCTTAAGGACGCTATTTGATAGCGTTCGATACGTCTTTGCGTATGTCTGCGTACGCTCTACTAAAGGTCTCTAGTATACGCTAAGGTTCGATCTGAAATAGCGTTTTGCGCATGCACACTGCGAAGCAAGGCGTATTCCTGTGCACGCTGTACTGAAACTGTCTTCTATCACAACTCTTGGGTTGCGAAAGCTTAAGCAGCCACCAAGGCTGAAACAGAGGCTGCTACTGGAGTGTGTCTCCGGTTCCCTTCTGTGCGTCTCTCAGCACTCTCCGCCACGGAGAAACCGCGGCATCCCAAGATTATACCTCAAGATCCTGAAGAGTTCAAGAGTTCTATAGGCGGACGGGCCTTTAGAACTCCATTCGTGAGCTTCCCCATCAGCGCCGGCCCGAGTGTATTGGCGCTCCTTAAAATGCAGGCGTTTGTGGCGGTGTCCGATTCGCATGACTGGCCGTGTGAGCTGCTGCTCCAGCGCTGCAGAGCCCGAGCACGAATACAGCGGTGATTTCGACGACCCGTCAGGCGTCAAACGGGCAAAAATGGCGGCCTGAAGGACGACTGGGCCTATTTCCAGGATACGTATTATCACCCTCGGCTTTAAACAACAGTCGTCGTTGTGTGCCTTCCTTTCTTCGTCATTTTTACTGGCTTTCCTCTACTAAATATGCGCCGTCTGGACCAGATTTCGACTCTCCATTAAATGGCATATTTCACTCGCGCTGCTCGCTTGTGGCTCCCGCTCAAGCTGAATTTGTTTCGAGGGCGTTAAAATAATAGGGGAAATATTATAAACAAATAGTTTCTTCTTTAAACGTCCGCCATGCATGCCTAGCGGTAGACGGTCGTTGTGCGCTGTGAAGATAATGTAAAATAAATTATATTAGTGCGGAAAACTATTGCACGAGGTGGAAATGAACTTAACTCATATTTTTTTTCTCAGTAATCTCAGAGGTAGGCAGAATTCAGCGGCTGTATTACTGCTATAATCTAGAATAATAAAAATATAAAAGTCAGGTAGTCGCGGTCGCTTGAATTTTAACACAGAAGACTTGGCAGTTTTATCGTTACGTCATTGCCATTGAATTTTACGACAAATCTTGCATGTGAATATATTTACAGATGTACAATGGAAAGTAGAGCTAGTTGGTACGACCCTTTGGAAAATGCAGAAAATTTTCTTGAGAAATTGCAGATCTTTTGAGCTCAAAGAAAACAGGGTTAAAACACGCAGGGACAGAAAGAAAATGTGTAGACGACACCACACGGTGAGTCCCGACTTATATCACTGCATCATGTGGGTACATGAAATGCGAACGTCATCATCATCAGCCTGCCTACCTACGTCACTGCTGGACAAATGCATCTGCCATAAATTTCCAATTAGACCTGGCCTGTGCCATCTGCGGCCACCCTATACCCGCAAACTTATTCGTATCATCCGCCAACCTACCTTTCTGCTGCGCCCTGCTACGCTTGCCTTCTCTTGGAATCCACTCCGTTACTCTTAACGACCATCGGTTATCTTGCCTTCCCATTATATGCCCTGCCAAAGCCCGTTTCTTCTGCTTGATTTCGACCAGGATGTCATTAAGCCGCGTTCGTTCCCTCACACACTCTGCCCTCTTCCTGTCCCTTAACGTTACACCCATCACTTTCTTTTCTGTAGTAGGCTGCGTTGTCCTCCATTTAAGTTGAATCCTTTACATTAGCTTTCACGCTTCAGCCCCTTAGGTGAGCACCGGTAAGATACAGCTGTTGTACACTTTTCTGTTGAGGGAAATTCGTAAACTGCGCTTGATGATCTGAGAGAATCGGCCAAATGCACTCCACCACATTATTATTCTTCTAGTTATCTACCTCTTGTGATACTTATCTTTGGTCACTGCCTGCCCTGAGTAGACGTATTCTCTTATCACTCCCAGCACATCGCCACGAATTGAAAAGTGCTGTTCCTTTCCAAGACCGTTGAACGTTACTTTGGTTTTCTGCATATTAATAGTTTAGACCCACCGTTCTGCTCTGCTTAAGACAGTGATCATACCTCTGCGTGACTTACCAAGGCAATGTCATCAGCGATTCGACGATACTAAAGTATTCTCCTAATATTAAGTCTTATCCCCAGCTGTGTGTAATCCAAGCCTCTGGATATCTATTGTAAACAGGCAGCGAATATTAGCATTGGCGACATCGTGTCTCCTTGCCTGACGTCCTTCCTTGTTGGAATTTTATTGCTGACTTTATGTAGGACTATGGTAGCTGTGCAGTTGCTGTATATACGAGTATACTTCCAGTATTTTTACGTATGGATCTTCTGCACCCTGATTCCGCAATGTCTGCATGACCACTAAGTTTTGACTGAGTCAAATGCTTTCTCGTAATCTATGAAGGCTATATATATAGGGGTCGGCTATACTATGCACTTTTCTCTATCACCTGAATAAATGTGTGAATATGGTCTATTCTCTACTATCCTTTACGAAAGCCTACCTGTTCATTTGGTTGATAGAGTCAGGACAGCATTAGACTTTAATGCTGACCCGACAAACCGAGAAATCGACAGTAAGCTGATTGGTCTGTAATTTTTAAAGTCCGTGACGTCGCCTTTTTAATGGATTAAGATGCTGTTAGCCTTCTTCCAAGCTTCTGGTGCGCTCGAGGTCATAAGGCATTGCGTATACAGCTTGACTACTTTTTCTAGCACAATCTCTTCACCATCCTTCAACAGATATGCTGTTATGTGATCCTCACCAGCTGCTTTCCCTATTGCATTGCTCCTAAGGCTTTCTTTACTTCCTCTTTAGTTGCTAATGGGATGTCCTATTTCTGTGCCCTACTAGCTCTCTCATAGCTCAGGCAATTTTGGAGCGTAGTTAACAAAAAAGAAAATTCATCCATCAGCCTTAAAGACTCCAGTGACCAACTAATTCATCCTAATGAATGTGCAAATATTCTAAACAGTGTATTCGTTTCAGCTTTTTCCAAAAATCAGTGTTCGGTAACCCCTGCATATAACAGTGCTGAATTTTTACCGATGGATTCTATTGTCTTTGATCCTGCTGGAGTGGAAAAAATAGTCGAAAAACAAAAGGTTTTGTCATCATGTGGTGTTGATAACATTAGTTCTAAGTTCTTGATTAAAACTAAAGTATACAGCGCAATAATACTCTCTAACCTATTTAAGCAATCTCTTGAAACAGCATGTATACCTGATGACTGGAAGGTTGGGAAGGTGATTCCCTTGCATAAATCTGGTGATCAACATTCCCCGCATAATTATCGACCCATCTCACTTACCAGCATTCCGTGTAAAATCATGGAGCATGTTATTTACTCTCACCTTCAATCGTTCCTTGATTCTAATGCCTTTTTTACGGACAGTCAACATGGATTTCGGAAGTGGTTTTCTTGCGAAACACAGCTTTTAACCTTCACACATGATCTAAACTCATTCCTCGACAGGGGTTCCGTTGTCGACTGCATATTCCTCGATTTCCCAAAGGCGTTTGACAAGGTCTCTCATCAACTGCTTTTTTTTAAACTTAGTAAACTTAACCTCGACCCTAACGTTCTTAGGTGGCTGCATTCGTTTCTCACTAATCGTTCACAATTTGTCACCGCTAATAATGCTTCTTCCTTCACTTCTCCAGTTGGATCTGGAGTACCACAAGGCTCTGTTCTAGGGCCTCTGCTTTTTCTTATATATATCAATGACTTACCTGACAATCTATGTTCAACAATAAATCTTTTTGCTGATGACTGCGTCATATACCGCGAAATTAACAGTGACTCTGATATAGCTCTTCTTCAATCGGATATTGATCATGCTCTTGAATGGACTAACAAATGGAACATGGAACTAAACATAAAAAAGTGCAAGTACATGCGGGTTTCTCGTCGTAACACCACATTGCCTTCATATCGTCTTAATAATTGCAGCCTTGAGTCTGTGCCTTTTTACAAATATTTAGGTGTCTTCATTTCCCATAATCTTTCTTGGAAAGTACACATAGACTATGTAAGCAATAACGCTAACCGCATGCTGGGCTACATGCGCCGTAAATTCAATCTTTCTTCTAGCTCTGTAAAACTGCTTCTCTACAAGTCGTTGGTTCGTAGTAAACTAGAATATGCTGCATCTATCTGGGACCCCTATCAAGAGACACTAATATACCAACTCGAATCTATACAGAACCGTGCGGCCCGTTTCATTCTCTCGAATTATCACCGTAACTCTAGTGTCAGTGCCATGAAATCAAGATTATCACTCCCGCTACTGTCGCAACGTAGAAATATATCCCGCCTTTCTCTATTCCATGAGATTTACTACGATAACCCCATCCTTAAGAGAAAATTTATAACGCCACCTTGCTACGTTTCAGCTCGGATCGATCATCGTCATAAAGTTGGTATTCTTTCATGCCAAACAAACCACTTTTACAACTCATTCATCCCCAGCACATCGGCACAATGGAATAACCTTCCCCGATCGGTCGTCGAAATAAGTGACCATTCTGTGTTTAAATCGGCTTTAACTAACTTGATGGTAACATAGTACATGTAATTCTTACGCCCTGCCGTTTATTCTTTTCAGCTTATGTGTTAGTTCAAACAGACCTGGTCTGCGTGGTATGCTTGTTTGCGTGGTATGCTTACTTTTATGCTTACTTTTATTCTTTGCTCATAATTTCGTGTTAAATGACGGTTAATTTGTTTGATTGTATTTGCTGTAACCTACTGATTTGCGCGAGCCATATTTTTGTTCACATTTTTGTGTTACTTGTGACTGCTGTTCCTTTGTTATTTTGTCTATTGTACCCCACTCCCCTCTGTAACGCCCTCGGGCCCTGAGGGTACTGAAATAAATAAATAAATAAATAAATAAATAAATAAATAAATAAATAAATAAATAAATAAATAAATAAATAAATAAACGGCCGGATTGCATTGGATACTGCACAGATTTGTGTAGAACTCTCCAGCTACTTTAACTATCTTATACATATTGCTAATTACAAGGCGCTCTTTCCCTTTTAACGCAAACATCTGATTTTTGCCGATGCCTGGTTTTCTCTTTACTGCTTATAAGCTACCTCCGTTCTTTAGAGCATGCTCGATTGTGTTCATATTGTACTTCCTTCTGTCGGTCACCTTACCCTTATTAACTTTGATAGCTCTGCCTGTTCTATTCTGTTCGTGTGTTAAGAGGCTTTCATGCTTTGGCGTTTTTTAATCACATCTTTCGTCTCCTGAAAGAGCTTGCCTTTATCCTATCTATCCAGTTTACCGCCTACTTCAATGGCGCACTCTGTAATGATAGCTGTGAGATTATAGTTTACTTCTTGAACTTCAAGGTCATCTTCATCAGTTCAAGCAATTAATGAACACAATCAGCCTTTACTTTTCCACGCACAGGCCTGCGCTGAGCAATACTGTTTTGCGCCGAGTTTTTTTTTCTTTAAATTATTTCTTGTCTGATGATTCCTCAAATACGACATCCTTAGCAGATATAAGCATTAAGATGAAAGTTTACCTTCTAATTTTTTTAGTTTCGTAGGATGGTACTGTGTTTCATACATTTCATAGCGAGCTCCGACTCCTGTCTTCTCACATTTTACTGAACTGAAGTTACTGTCATTCCCTTTTCTGCAATAATTTTATCCAAATTTAGTCGTGGCCCTACAGGTGTATAATTGGAAGGATGCATAGGGTACATATCCTTTTAATTAACACTGGCAAGCGGCTGCCGCAAAACTAATGAGAAGATAGGCTATTGCGCCAGTTTTTTCTTCATGAACAAAATGTCCCATTAATACTTTGTCTAAATCAATGTACGGCTTGACACTCCAAGTCTGCAATATCAGAAGGACTAATCTGTTACAGTTCCCGCTTATACTGAACTTCACTAGAGTTCGCTGCTCAGAGGAATACGTTTTTATACCCTAAATGACCGGTTTTGCCTGCATTTGAAAGTACCATTCCAGTCGCACTTCCTAATGAATTACTGTGTGTTGCACGTGTTCTTGAAAGTAGCGAGAAGTTTTGGCGAAGGACAGACTTCCGCAACATTTCTCAGATCTGAAATAACAACCTCCAGGTAATATGCGCGGGTCCTCTGTTCGACAACCATATACCCAGTGATATCCTTTAACTTTCACACATTTTTGCTTTAAAAATCATTGACACGTCTGTGCGATCTGCGCAGGTTGACTACAAAGCAAGGCGGACATTCATTATGTATGTGATAAAGCGCAATTGTTAAACGGTTAAAGAACTAAATTTAACTAATAAACATTGATATTTTATATTTTACAGGGTAAAATTTTATACCGAATTTAAAGGCCGTCACCACTGATGGTGAGCCCAGTTTTTAAACTGTTTATCAACAATGTGGTTCGAAATACTGAATGTGAAAATAAGCTATTTAAATCTCGCTGATTGGGCTTTCCCGCATTACACATTTACAAAATGGCGCCGCTCGCATTTCAAATGCAGCAGATACAGGCGTGTTTGGTGTATTTTATGACAAAAAAGAAGTTAATTAACGCGATTTCGGCGAAGATAACACGAACCGCAACGCGATTTTATAAATATGCAACACCGGAAAACTAACTCAGCGAGCTTTGAAATTTGTAATCTTGATGTTTTATAATTCGAACCACATCGCCGATAAAGGAAGTTAAAAAAGTGGGCTGACCTTCGATGTTTACGGCCTTCAATTTTGCAATCTAATGATTTACCCTAAAATCAAAAATGAAAAAGTTGATTAGTTCATTTTAGTTATCACTCATTTAATTGTTCAACTCTATCACGTGCAAAATGTCCGAATTCCTGTACAATGCACCTGCAGAGATCGCACTAACGTATTTTTAACAGCTTCTAAGAGTAAAAATCTATAATGGTTAAAAAAAATCACCCTGCACATTTCTGCGGCTTATAACGGCAATCTTGAAATTAGCGTACTATAACTCTCAGTAGCTTGACAAACGAGCTGCAAGGAAGACCAGTTCAGAAAATTATTTTAGCAAGACCGAAAAACCTGAAAAGCCGGTACTTTTCTAGCTGCAATTAATATCAGCTATTCTGTCCATGGATACTTCTGATATGGGATAATGCAGTAGTCAATTACAGTCTGTCATCTCCATTGGCTTAAGCATTGCTATGCCCTCGGTATCGACAGGGTCTGCCCCTATGTGTGGCGGGATATAGCAGCAAGATATAATCGAGTTATAAGAGCTACTGCAATATTTCCCGGCCATTTCGGGGGTAAACAGGCAAAGCCGGCTATTGCAGGCTCACAGCGCGGAGTGTGCAGTGCTCGAATGCTGTTTATGCGCGCTAAAATGCTGCCATAATCAAGTGAACTTTCCCATTGAATCAAACTCCTGAAATGATGCGTATAATTGTTTTGTTTTTCGCTGGGCAGATACGATGCCATCCAGACCCGGACCCGGTGCCAGTGCTGGATGCTGTTCACGTGGATGACGTCCATGTTCATGTACTGCCCTCCGCTGTTCGGCTTCTCCAACGGACACTTCTACCGGGACGCTTACATCTGCATGCTGGATCTGTCCAGCATCGTCCCTTACACGCTCACGCTGGCGCTCCTGGTCTTGGTGCCGAGCGTGCTCACCGTCATGTACACCTACTACTTCATCTTCAACACAATGCGCAAGATGCGCAAGTGCCTCAGCAAGGAGGAGAAAGAGTACGCGACCGCTATCGGAGAGCACCTGTCCAATCCGGATCACATCATGTCCTTCGTCATCATTGTGCTCTTCTGGATCTCTTGGATGCCTTGGATAGGCCTGCAGATCTACGAGAAAGTCGGCGGCGTCAAACTAAGGTTTCACGCGTTGCACTTTGGCCTTCTCTGGCTGGGTGTCCTGGACTGCTTGTGGAAACCGCTCATCTACGTGGCTATGAGCCCAAAATTCAGGCTCAGTGTGCAGGTACTGTTTGTGTCCTTATGCTGCCGGCACAAGGCACCGCAGCAACTCGTGGTCTAGCACGTCTCCTTTCGTTCCCTCACCCTCAGGAGGAACAAGGTGTTTGAAATGTGTACAGCTAGCGCTCTGTGTGTCCGTTTGTCTGGCATGCTGCAGGGTGGATTTTTCTGCTAAAATGGAGCTGCTTGTTCGGCATCTTCGCGCTTACATTGTGTCCTGCATTCATTTTTGTTATCGGACTCAGACGCTGAAAGCGCAGCGAAATGGTTGTGCAAATGACAGACTGAGAAACATGATATGTTTGCGAGTCTAACGGCATTTTTATGCCATCCACCTATGCGTCATGGCCTCCTATCCATGTTTAAATTCAACTATACTGTTCTGGGAAACATCTACACCCTGTGTCAGAAACCCTCAAAAGTTTGTCGTCTGTGGTAGCTCCATTCTATATCCAAATGTCCCTTTTCTGTTTGATATTGTGCACATTAGTTTCCAGCATGCGAAAGCTTGTCCAGGAGTTCCAACTTGCTAGTCATTTAGCTATCACTCTGGTAAAAGCTTATCTTACCATAAGAGCTTCTTAGGTATTTCCCTGAAACAAGGCTCAGCGCGGAAGCGTACCATATGACTTAATAATTAACCATTCTATTGCAGTGCCAAAACGGTAATAGATGAGGTGCATTTGTACCCTCCGCTGTTTTTTAACACTGTTTAAGTGCTCTTTGAAGGGGCTCTATAACAGCAGTCGTTAATACTGTTCCTAGTTTCACAAATCTACTCAGCATTACTCAGAGATGTCAGTCAAACACCTATCATAAAGATATCTCACACCACGGGTTCTGCATTTCTTGAATTGTTAATTATGGAGTTTGCAAATGTGATCAATTACTGCAACTGGTACGTTTCCTGGCAGTAGGGGTACCAGGCACGATGCAGCAGAAGAACAGCTAATGATGCAAATGTCAAGGATGCAAAATGTGTGCTAGGATTCTTACCAGAGGTCTTCGTTGAGAGAGCTTACACTGTGCTCCTCTCAAGCTGCATGTAATGTGTTCATAGGTATCAGTGCACCCACCTCAGTCACGGATCTTTGCTACGTGAAGTAATAACTTTCATGGGTGCTACGCTAAATATGTATTCATGTTTAGGTCTTTTGTACTTGAATATAATCATCGAAACTGTTCCTTTTTGTTTTGTAATTGGAGGGTGCTTTATTTGTAAAATATAGACACTAACCTGCGTTTTATTCTTCTGTGGTCCAGCGACATGTGCGATATATGTCATGTCGTTTAATATCTCGACCCTTTGGTTGAACCATGGAGAGAGTAATGAGAGACGAGTTGTGATTCTAGTCATTGTGTTATATTGTCATTCTTATTAGTATTATTAGTATCTTGAATTTTGGTGGGGTTTCCTTGTTTATATGGTTCTAACCTACTAACAATTATCCTTTAAAACAGTTTGAAGCACTTGCGAATGGCATGACTAATCTGTGTTCCGGTTTAGGCTAGCTGGTTCATGTCCTTAGATCTTTTAGTAAAGGTTGAAAAAAGCACATCATCCCATCGATACAGCTTGTAAACGCACATTATTGGATGCGCTACTAGTGTATGTGTGGTCTAGCATATTGCTCAGGTGCGCATTAAGCAAACACAAGTGCCAAAATCATGTAGGAAGTCGTGTGATTCAAGCTTGCCACAGCGAAGTGCTCATGGCAAAATATAATGCATTCACTGCACATTCGTAGTGTAGGGCCGCTTAAAACAAGAGTTCAGGTAGGAGTTTAATACAGAAGCGGTTTCGTCAACGAAAACAAGCGCATTTGGTGAGTAAAGTTTATTTCCAAACTGGCCGGACTATCTGATTCTATTCGTCACAAGACAAATGCCACAGAATACGAGTAGACCGTTCGAATGGGAGAAAAAGCTCAGAAAGATTATTACTCCAGGAAGGCTCCTACGTCTTTATGAAGGGAAAGAGCACTGCGAAACCAACACGCTGTTCATTAGAATAGGGCATTGCTGCACTACCAAAGGCTTTGGGTGCTTCAGAATATGAGCTCTCGCCCCCCTTCGTGGGCCCAAAACTTAATTTCTTAATGGCGAATTTAGAGCTCAGGCATTTATGCTCGTGTCTTCACAGTGCTTGTCATCAGTAAGCAGCGCTGGAATGATCCACTAGCAGCTTAATAACGTTCACCGGCGCTGTCCCTCAGACATGCTGCCACGCAGAAAAGCGGCACATGGCTGCCAGTGGCATTACAGTGGTCAGCAGACAAAACAGGGTGACATGATACAGCCAGAGCGATGCCCTCTCCAATCGAAGCAATTGGCGCCACGTACTTATCTACTCCTCTACCACTGCATGACACTCTAGAGCGCATCTTGAATCCTGCAAAAGGCCAGCATCGCGTGTCATTGCAATGGACTATCGTGATCATGAGCGGTTTTGTTTTTGATCAATTTATATGCCTACTCTAGACATGCAGACACCCTGGTATACTGCAACGCCTCTTCACGCGTCTTATGCCTTGAGATGTGATATATGTGGGGTTTAACGTCCCGAAGGTGCACATGGGCTATAAGGGACGCTCTAGTGGAGGGCTTCGGATTAATTTCGGATGCCTTGGATTGTTTAGCGTGCACTTACATTTCAGAGCACACAGGTCATTTTTCATGCCGTTTTTGTGCTGCCTGAAAAGGGATCACATGAATGTCCATGACATGAGGAAAAAAAACGATAAAAATAAGTCACGCCATAGCCATCGCAGTGGTTTGCTTTCTTTAAACGTGTCGTCAAGCGCCCTGGAAGCCTGACGAAACAGCCTGTCTTGAAAGTATATTTCTTTCCACATAAATGAATGGTTTTAGGTCTCAAATGATCGTTCATTGCCACTGAACTTGGCAGGTATCTGGAGCAACTTATAGCAACTGCCAGTTGTACTTAGATCTGCTGATCTCTGAAACTTGTTGCTGGGCTAGTCGGTGCATATTTGTAAGTTTGCGCAACACAGAACGGGCACAAGTGAAGGCGAGCGCATTCTACCATGTTTCTCCCTTGTGCTCACCTCGTACTGCGCAAACTTATTAGCTGACGATCTGCTGGTCCGCGACGTGATTCCATTTATTACTGACTCTGGTTTTGTAAAAGCTCCTCAGTGGGCACTGTATCTATTTGGGGTTATTTATTCCTTACAGTAAGTCCATCGTAGCCACTTAAGCCTAGCTAGCAGCGTCTGGGCGACTGTCAGACAAGTGATTGGCTCAAAGGTCAAGAAACCTGCTCATGTAGCGTTCTTTGACTAAGCTGACAGAATGCCTGACAGAATGAAAGAAGGTTTTCATGACCAAATTTGTGCTGAGGAATGTAAGCATAACTTTACTGCCTTCGCATGAAGCTAGCAAGTGCTGTTGTTCCTCATGCTCAGTGGAATGTGAAACACACTCTAAGCTCTGGTAAGAATCTGCAGCTGCACACTTTTGATGATTGTGTCGAGCGGCTTTGAATTTCGCCGTGGTACATTCAAAGCCGCGGGGCTACTGAACGCCACTTTGCAAAATGAGAGGAAAAATCTCCAGTGAACTTGGAAGACTTAACAAGTGGGACAGAACTGCACGCCTCAAGGTCTAACTCTTCAGAGTCAGTACTATCGCCTTGGATTCGCCTAGTAAGGTGAAATCAAGATGCTTCCTTCATTTTTACTTGTTTTATTCTTCCGTCACTTAAGTAGAGTGCTAAGTGTGCCGTGTGCAGGGCATTTGGACCATATTTCAGTGGACAGTAACTTGCGAACTTGCGGTGTTTTCTACGGCTGAAGGCGTAAGAAGTACCGGAGCCCTCGAGAAGAGCCTGCCCTGCGTGGTCATCGGCCGCGTGTCAGGATGTACTGCAGTCGGCCAAATGTGAAACAGAGAAAGGGGTTTTCTCGTCACATCGGCGAAATCAACTCCCCATTGAATGTGCACAAGGCCTCATGTGCAGAGTTTTCCGTCGCCGTGAATGTGTCCTCGCAATCTGAGGCCTCCGGCGACCATTGTCAATAGTGGCCAAAGTGTGATGAAAAAGTGCTTGCTTGTGCGAAATATGTGTGTACAACGAGATGCGGTGAAAGGAAGTGTGTGTTTGTTTCGCAATGTATCAAACTGCGGCACTCTGTGCGAATGCGGAATCGCAAAAAAAAAGTGTCCGCATATTTCCAGTGTTGAGGAAGTTTTCTGCATATTGTTTTTCTGAATGGCCCTAATCTGTGAGGGACACTGCTGCGCGGGGGAATTCCACCCCGCCTGGATTGTAAGAGCAAAGGACTTTTACTAAGACTCTCGCGACAGTCACAATCGTCTAGTGTGTTTTCTTGTAACTTTATATATGTACAATGTTCACTTCTCCGGTTGTGACACCTGTAGATGGCCATAGATTTGTGTACAAAAAGAACAGAACAACACTGCTTGAGGCGTAGGAGTTGAGAAGACCTATGTGATACACAAGCGATCGCTGACCCAGGAATGCCAGGTTGCCGTCGCATGTCGGTGACAGAACTGGCATGTTCTTTCTTTTCTATTACGTTTACATTGCGCAACTCCAACACTTAATATTCACGAAGAAGCCTTGCCGCTGCGTAGCCTTCGAACACAAATTACTTGCCGATAGGAGAGATGTCGAAACTTGTGCCATATCTTTTAGTCACGCAAACGCTTGTAAATCGTTATGCTTTCTCGTTGGTCTTGAAAAGCGTGGCATTTTCTCGACAAAACGATAGAAACATCAAGGACTTATACCGTATATTATCAGCCATACCATTTGAAATGACGAGGAATGTTTATTTCTCTCCTGCCACTCCCCGTCCCTTCCGCGTACACACCCACAAAATGATTACAAAAACATAGCGTACTCCTGCAGATGTTCGAACGTTTGTCGTGCGCATGTAGCCCATATGGCGTCAAAATAGCGAAAAACAATAAAGGCGCGCAAGTTTTAGATTAAAACAATTATCGTAGCCGGTAGCGCACCTGTGTTCGAAGCGCAAAATAAATCCAGTCCACCGGAAAATTTCGCCCGACCGAAATGTAGGCATTTGGTAGAGCAAACAAAGCCTTGTTTCTTTATGCAAGCTATCTGTTTCCTTGTGTATTGTACATAATTTTATTGTATGCCCTGTATGCCGTGCTGCATTTTGAAAAGGTGGCTTTTGGGAATGGCAAGGTTTCTTCCTTTTCCTTCATGGTTTTGCATCTCAATGTGCTGTTGATGTCGATGTTGTGGATACTTCACGCTCCTCTCGCGCTACGCAAGCTGTCACGCTGGTCGCACAGCAGCTATGTACTGGAGAGCAGTTGCTAAACAAATGCATACACTGTTATCAGCCCAAAGGAGGCCGCAGCAAGTATGCATAAGCGAACTTGGCAAGTGGCGTGATGCACAGCTGCTTGCAGTCCTGCTACTGGTAAAACTGGGTAAATGAAATCCGTTCTGGCATGTGGGGGCAGTAATCGCAAGGATATAGAAGCAGACGACTGGCCTTTAAATTAGGCCTAAGTGCCAGCCTTCTCTACATCAAATGTACTCACGTTTGTACAACTATAGGCTGCTTGCGAACTTGCGAAGTAGATGAAAGTCATAGAAGTGCATTTTATTTTGCTGATGACTTTCCCTCAACAATTTGTTGCTTCCTCCAGCGCGGTTTAAAGCGCAAAAGCACGCGAATTGAGCTTACCGCTGGAATTTTCAAAGACAGCGGCAGCATGTTCACGTGCAACTCTCACCATAATGCGTATTAACTTTTGCAAAGTCGGGGCTTTCGTAAAATTGTCCTTTCAGAACATCTGCGACGCCCTTTATCAATCAGGGCACTGCGCAAGATCTTGTTCCCTTACTTCGTGGGAAGCTGCGCAATGTTCCGCCACCAACGTTACGGAGGCGGCGCATACGAGGGCTGCATACAAGGGCTTACTGAAAGAGTGTGCGTGTTTCGCGGCGTCGTACAGCGTGGCGGTTTGCAAGCGTCGACGCGGGTCTCTGATATAAAGCGTCCGCTGTTGCTTGGGGGGCCTGCTCACTGTTATACTCAATTACACATATCTAGCTGTCTACCCAAACAATTGTGCCCTGTGTCTCTCCCTTTCGCCACCCTCTCTAGAAGTGCTCTATTTTTGTGCCGCAAGCACCCGGCCAGAGGCCTGAAAAAGGATTGGACGAGCAGTAGCCGCCGGTAGCTTTCTTCTCTTTCTCAGTGTAGTGGCAGCAATCGTTAAGCGCAGAGCCGTGTTCAAAGTACGCCAAATGACGTTGCCAGCTACGCGAAATATCCATGAAAGACGCGCTCACGCACGCGCACACACGCAGACTGACGCGTGTGAATACGCGCCTACATAAGCATCATGCATGCATACTCTGTAAGTACGCATGGATGGGGGCATGGAAGAAAAGTGGGCGTATTTTATCTCACTGTGCTTGTTTTAAGGCGTTCGGCTCGCTTTAGTCTGCGCCGGTAGTTTTTTTCATGCCCAAAACAAGCAAGTTACTTGGAGGAAATAGCGATTCAAGCACTTCGGTAGATTATGGGAAAGGTCACTTTGGCTGCAGTGACAACGACCTCGTTTACTCACGGATTAATCTGTCCACAGTTGCCCAAGTTGTTTTTCTTGATATTGTGTTGTTACTTGAAGCATGGAAAGGCAGAAATAATAAGCCTTTTGAAAAATTCTGCATAACTCCGTCACGTTTTGCACATTCCTTCCTCGGGTTTTTGCCCGCCCTGTTTATCTATGCGCTCCAGCGACAGCATTCTTAGTTTGTTCAAAACTCTGTCTGAATTCTTCAGCAAACTCCGCGTTTTCCTGACAGCGTTTCCCGTTTTTGGAAGGCTTTTCTCGCCCCTCTCTTCCACACACAAGCCAGATAGGTCTGCTCTACTGAGATGGGAGACATTTGTGCAACAAATGGTCTTAAAAGTGTTGACAAACGAGTGAGCTATTTCCTTTCTCCCTGCTGAACTCATGTTGAAGCCGTGCACTCTGAGGCGTTTCTGTACATTTTGGCTGCGGTGAGCGCTCGGTGTGTTTGCTGGGGCTAGGTTACGGCCTCCTTTCTTTTCTCCGGCAAAGAGTGTAGGTGGAAGGGTAAAGGTATTCTTTGACATTCGCGATGTTATCGCTGCAAACGTCATCTGTCCGCCATTTTCCGTCCACTCTAGCGCGGGGTCTATAGGCTATTGTTAGGTATAATGCTCAGTGTTCAAACGAACCTCGAATACGCGCTTTAGTTTTCTAGATTACCTAGGGATGTTTTCTACAGCAACGTTGTTCACAATGAGCTTAAATATTTACGTAGAGATCGAACAGGTTGTATTGCTGCATACCCTTGGTTAACCCGATGAGCGCTGTACAGAAAGTGTTCAGAGCCGGAGTCAAACAAAAAGCAGTATTGACGGTATCTTAGAAGGAATGATGTTCTATCAGGGAATAAAGGCAGCAGGACATATATGCGCGTGTAGGTCATGGTGTTCGTGACTTCAGAGACAGTACACATTCATCCCTGGCGTAATTTGCATGTTGGAGAAAGCACTTTCCCAAGAAACATAAGTTAACACGTTAACACATGTACAACGAAATCTGTGCTAAAAATCAATCTTCTATACAAGCAACCACGTTAGGGCAGAAAATTAGGAGAACATTGACTCGAATAGCGATGACAGAGTTGCACTCACCGCAACAACACGTGCCTTTGTTTCAGAGCGGCAGTCAGGATCAGCACTATGATACTAATATGTGTAATAGCTGTAAGTTTAAGTCTAGCATAACTCTTGCACGAAGTGAAATATTCGATTTAGCTGGCATAATCACTGGGTAAAGTAGCGTGGTTGGCATCCAGCGATCTGCAAGAGCTCCTTAGCGAGAAATCTTGAAGGAAGGCAAGAAAGTCTGCAAAATTTGGACTTGGATAGCTCGGGGACACTTGACACTGTGCTAAACTGTGCATTGAATGGAATGGATTGAGGTTCGAATGGAATTTGAAACAGGCTGACCAGACTATCGAGTTCTATTCACATATTACCTGAGGAAGGAAAATGGCGGAAGCATTCCAGCTTCGTTGTAGGCAAGATAAATGGGTGGAAGTGTTTTATTCACGTTGAGTAAGCGACCGTTGCATCGTGTGATATCATGACAAAGTTTGCAGAGGCATGCATAGCTCAATACTTATACTCTGTTCAGGATCAGCTTCACATCAGCCATTTAGATAACAATTAAGCGCACACGACAGAAGCCCTGAAGAGCGCAGCCGAGTATGCAGTGTTGCGCGCTAGATAGAGAACCACCGCCACTTCAAGTGAAGTGAACAAATAACAGTGCACGCTTTTTGTTGTTCCATGGCAAAGGTTCGCTAGAAAATACGTAAGTATAGCGATCTTAACATTCTATAGAACAGAAAGAATGCACATAAGCGAAAGTTCAAAATAATCAGTAGTTTAGCGGGCTCTAAGAATCAGCGTGTACCGCTTAACAGTAGCATGTTTTTTTCTTATCCACCGCATAAAACTAATGTCTCGCGTGGTAGGAAGGAGAATTTGCAGTTGCGCCTTATGTCAAGTAGACATTAAAAAGAAAACACATCGCTATGTTTCCACTGAAGAACCTTCTGATTGTTTAGAAACAGAATTCAGCACTTCAAAATTTGCTGCTCGCACTTGAGAGAAGAATTTACTAACGATGTCTACTTAATAGTTCTTATTAGCCTATTCGCTTGTTTTTCTGTTCTTTTATTCGTATTCCGTGGTAATGTAGCGGCGTCAGTGTAAACTTCCACTCCAAAAGGTTTGGAGCCTGGCCCGCGTGCTAGAGCGAACTGTTGAACATTAAGGGCATGCTTTGTCCTGCACACTTTGCGCCCGTAGTTGCAAAATCTATGTCAAATGCTCTCAAACACGTTCTCAGAATTAGATTCAGATTGTTCGATGAAAAACGCGGTCGTCCTTAAAACAAGGTAAGTTTTTGTGGTCCACACCGAGTGCAAAATGAAAAAATGACTGGTCAAAAAGTGCACCGAAGCCTTGCCGAGGTTTCTGCGTTGGGACAGCAGGGGGCCGCTTGTGTCACGGGGTCTTCTTTGTGCCCTCCACAGCGCTCGCTATTCCTGTAACGACAACACATTAAGCAGTCGGTGTGCGCGAGAAGTGACATAGCAACGGGAGCGGGAGTTTGTGCGGTCCATCAGGTAGAGCCGGTGTTGGTGCCGCACTGCGTGCATTGCAGTATTATTTGACTCAAAAGATGCGCTTATTGTGCACAGTGCGGACATGTTTCACACCGGACGAGAAACACCGATTCTTTTCGGTTAATTGACTTAAAAGTTAATGTATCTCAATGCGTCCCACTGCAGCCACGAATGCTGTATTTCTCGTTTTTTCCTGGAATTTCCACGTAGCCTGTGTCCAGCACACTGACCGTGGTCATGCGCCAGCATGCTTTTGCGTTGGTGTTCCTCCATACGGGTTCTTTGTGGTGTTTTGAGGTTCCTGTGGCGCTGATAAAAAGAGACATTCATCACAAAGAGATGTCTATATCCTCTCTATCGCATATAATAAGGTTTAAACTTGATGGTGTGTGCCGTTGAATGTCCCAAAAAATGTGTTTCTTCGCGTTTAACTTTCATGTCTCTTAAATTGCTCTCGGTGTGAATCATGTGTGAACCCTTACCTAATGTGCACCCTGAAAACGGTGTCAAGTTGCGTGTCGGAAAATAAATGATACCCTGGTCATGACTCTGGCTGTTTTGTTCTGTGCAAGGCTGTTCTACTACAGCGTACTCAAACTTGAAAAAAAGCGACTTGGTTTTACTGCGTACGTTCTCCATGTCTAATGCGCCAACAATGATCTTCAGTTTCAAAAAAATTATATGGAAAAGAAGGTCGCCCTAACTGAGCATTTTAGTAATCGTATTAGGGTGTTGTACCAATGCTATGCATGGCCGAAAAGTTCACTCGTTGAAACGCACTCACGTTGGGCTCAGAATCAGATAAGTCATGGCAAGTCGTCAAGCAAGAAACTCGACTGAAAAAAAGGTATTCACGACCGTCGCAGGCTTTGTTGTTGAAAGGATACACTGCTTTGTTCACAAGCTTCGATAGTATAATTCTGTAGATTTATTCAAGCGTGAGTTACGAAAACGTCTTGGTGAGCGTGGCATGGAAGATTCCTTCAATGCAGCGTTTTGCAAGAGTGCTGGAAATTTTTTATCACCGTGTGCTGCCTTAAATTTTTGCAGAGCAGATGAAATCACTCAGCGTCTGAATTAATTTTAAGACTGCATATTTGAAGAATACTAGCCTGAAAGGTAGTGGCTTGGATGAGAAATCATGGGAGAAATTGAGTTACACGTCGCGTTAAAAAGAAACAGAACACGCTAGTGTGTGTGTGTGTGGGGGGGGGGGGGGGCTGTTTTCCGGCGCATAAGCACGACCCGGAGACTTTCGTACAATTGACTCTGCATGCGTACCTCGCAGAATGACGGTGTTTACATCTGCGGGCACCATCCCGACGCGGCCCGCCGAGTAGTGAGTGAGCCTGATCCGGCTGTGCGCCGTCAAAGCCGTACGACGGCCCTGAGGAGCTGCACTATGCCACTGCTCAAAGTTAAACCACACGCCCTCAAGCTGAGTTCATGTCGTTGAAAAAAACAGCGCTGAGTGCAGTGAAAAAAGGTGTCCGCAGCTTAACTTTGAGCAAGTCTAACGCAGTCAGATTGCGTTACAAGAGCTAAAAGTTGAAGGTATGTTCTAAAAGCAACGATGCAAAAGCAGAAACTGCTTGAAATCGGGAAACGCCATTCCCACCAGTCTCCTTTATTAAATGATCTGTAGTTCAATGACTGAATGTAAACTGTTCGCGCTTTCTAAGAGAGCAAAGACAAAACGCAATTGCATAAGACAGACGGCATTCTATAAGCGCCACGGACTTCACAAGGACCACTCCTTTTACGTCAACACAATCTTTTCCGATCAAAAACTCCAAACAAGCATATATCAACGAGCATTGCACCGACGACAGGCTGCGTATGAGGTGGTGCGTATGAGCTAATCTCTTCCAGCGCGACGTGCAGAGATGTGTGGTTACCAGAGATGGGCAATTGCCCTCACTTTTGCTTTTCCTCAATCACTCTCACCATTTAATCCTTTGCCCTCCTTCACCATCAATTTGTAAAATTATCTGGCCCTTCCTCGTCCTCACCCTTACTTCATCGGTCTTCCCGCACCGTCGCCCTCACAATCAGCATTTTTAGCATTCAAGCTAATGGTTCTCATTGCAGGTGCAGTCCTGTCTCGTCGGTGTGTGCAATTTGATTCCCAATCGAAACTGCTCATAAAGCGAGTCATTCGTAATAAAGAATCATGAGGGAAGAAATGATATCCAGAAATAAACAGTTCGGGATTTAATGTCTACATCTATGCATAGCGGTTAGTAGTCAAGTGGCAATTAAATAAAATCTTGGAAGCTACAAGTGTGCTATCATGGTCGCCATATTTTGTTTCGCATACACGTACACTGTTCTTTTTTTCGCCATCACATAACGATTAACCTACCCTCAAGAGTACAATGCGATAGCATAAAACATCCCTCCCGCGCAATTACTCCTTCTCTGTCGCCTAGGTTTCTGCCTAAATGGCAACATACGCCGAACTGCTCATTCTCTCCATTTATAGGCAGTCCGGTGGAGCATCGGGAGACAGACTAACAGCCTTCTCTGGTTTTAGGCCGAGCCCTGCCGCCTACCGCCCGCTATCTGCCTGGCTACGTTCCGCTTTCCTGCTGACCTGTCTGGCGGATGAGGGAGGGATCGTCGATGAATCAAGAACAGCGTAGAACTACCTGAAGAACGTGGCGAAGGCGTCGCTGCTCGCGCAAACTACGGTATTGACGTCACGGACCACAGCTTTAAACGTACAACACTTGTGATGATAGCTCGAAGTCCGGTGGAGCATCGGGAGACAGACTAACAGCCTTCTCTGCTTTTAGGCCGAGCCCTGCCGCCTACCGCCCGCTATCTGCCTGGCTGCGTTCCGCATTCCTGCTGACCTGTCTGGCGGATGAGGGAGGGATCGTCGATGAATCAAGAACAGCGTAGAACTACCTGAAGAACGTGGTGAAGGCGTCGCTGCTCGCGCAAACTACGGTAGTGACATCACGGGCCACAGCTTTAAAAGGACAACACTTGTGATGCCAGCTCGCAGTCCGGTGGAGCATCGAGAGACAGACTAACAGCCTTCTCTGCTTTTAGGCCGAGCCCTGCCGCCTACCGTCCGCTATCTGCCTGGCCACGTTCCGCTTTCCTGCTGACCTGTCTGGCGGATGAGGGAGGGATCGTCGATGAATCAAGAACAGCGTAGAAGTACCTGAAGAACGTGGCGAAGGCGTCGCTCCTCGCGCAAACTACGGTAGTGACGTCCCGGACCACAGCTTTAAAATGACAACACTTGTGATGCCAGCTCGCAGTCCGGTGGAACATCGGGAGACAGACTAACAGCCTTCTCTGGTTTTAGGCCGAGCCCTGCCGCCTACCGCCCGCTATCTGCCTGGCTACGTTCCGCTTTCCTGCTGACCTGTCTGGCGGATGAGGGAGGGATCGTCGATGAATCAAGAACAGCGTAGAACTACCTGAAGAACGTGGCGAAGGCGTCGCTGCTCGCGCAAACTACGGTATTGACGTCACGGACCACAGCTTTAAACGTACAACACTTGTGATGATAGCTCGCAGTCCGGTGGAGCATCGGGAGACAGACTAACAGCCTTCTCTGCTTTTAGGCCGAGCCCTGCCGCCTACCGCCCGCTATCTGCCTGGCTGCGTTCCGCATTCCTGCTGACCTGTCTGGCGGATGAGGGAGGGATCGTCGATGAATCAAGAACAGCGTAGAACTACCTGAAGAACGTGGTGAAGGCGTCGCTGCTCGCGCAAACTACGGTAGTGACATCACGGGCCACAGCTTTAAAAGGACAACACTTGTGATGCCAGCTCGCAGTCCGGTGGAGCATCGAGAGACAGACTAACAGCCTTCTCTGCTTTTAGGCCGAGCCCTGCCGCCTACCGCCCGCTATCTGCCTGGCTGCGTTCCGCATTCCTGCTGACCTGTCTGGCGGATGAGGGAGGGATCGTCGATGAATCAAGAACAGCGTAGAACTACCTGAAGAACGTGGTGAAGGCGTCGCTGCTCGCGCAAACTACGGTAGTGACATCACGGGCCACAGCTTTAAAAGGACAACACTTGTGATGCCAGCTCGCAGTCCGGTGGAGCATCGGGAGACAGACTAACAGCCTTCTCTGCTTTTAGGCCGAGCCCTGCCACCTACCGCCCGCTATCTGCCTGGCTACGTTCCGCTTTCCTGCTGACCTGTCTGGCGGATGAGGGAGGGATCGTCAATGAATCAAGAACAGCGCAGAACTACCTGAAGAACGTGGCGAAGGCGTCGCTGCTCGCGCAAACTACGGTAGTGACATCACGGGCCACAGCTTTAAAGGACAACACTTGTGATGCCAGCTCGCAGTCCGGTGGAGCATCGAGAGACAGACTAACAGCCTTCTCTGCTTTTAGGCCGAGCACTGCCGCCTACCGTCCGCTATCTGCCTGGCCACGTTCCGCTTTCCTGCTGACCTGTCTGGCGGATGAGGGAGGGATCGTCGATGAATCAAGAACAGCGTAGAACTACCTGAAGAACGTGGCGAAGGCGTCGCTGCTCGCGCAAACTACGGTAGTGACATCACGGGCCACAGCTTTAAAAGGACAACACTTGTGATGCCAGCTCGCAGTCCGGTGGAGCATCGGGAGACAGACTAACAGCCTTCTCTGCTTTTAGGCCGAGCCCTGCCACCTACCGCCGGCTATCTGCCTGGCTACGTTCCGCTTTCCTGCTGACCTGTCTGGCGGATGAGGGAGGGATCGTCGATGAATCAAGAACAGCGTAGAACTACCTGAAGAACGTGGCGAAGGTGTCGCTGCTCGCGCAAACTACGGTAGTGACATCACGGACCACAGCTTTAAAATGACAACACTTGTGATGCCAGCTCGCAGTCCGGTGGAGCATCGGGAGACAGACTAACAGCCTTCTCTGCTTTTAGGCCGAGCCCTGCCGCCTACCGCCCGCTATCTGCCTGGCTACGTTCCGCTTTCCTGCTGACCTGTCTGGCGGATGAGGGATGGATCGTCGATGAATCAAGAACAGCGTAGAACTACCTGAAGAACGTAGCGAAGGCGCCGCTGCTCGCGCAAACTACGGTAGTGACGTCACGGACCACAGCTTTAAAAGGACAACACTTGTGATGCCAGCTCGTAGTCCGGTGGAGCATCGGGAGACAGACTAACAGCCTTCTCTGCTTTTAGGCCGAGCCCTGCCGCCTACCGTCCGCTATCTGCCTGGCCACGTTCCGCTTTCCTGCTGACCTGTCTGGCGGATGAGGGAGGGATCGTCGATGAATCAAGAACAGCGTAGAACTACCAGAAGAACGTGGCGAAGGCGTCGCTGCTCGCGCAAACTACGGTAGTGACATCACGGGCCACAGCTTTAAAAGGACAACACTTGTGATGCCAGCTCGCAGTCCGGTGGAGCATCGAGAGACAGACTAACAGCCTTCTCTGCTTTTAGGCCGAGCCCTGCCACCTACCGCCCGCTATCTGCCTGGCTACGTTCCGCTTTCCTGCTGACCTGTCTGGCGGATGAGGGAGGGATCGTCGATGAATCAAGAACAGCGAAGAAGTACCTGAAGAACGTGGCGAAGGCTTCGCTCCTCGCGCAAACTACGGTAGTGACGTCACGGACCACAGCTTTAAAATGACAACACTTGTGATGCCAGCTCGCAGTCCGGTGGAACATCGGGAGACAGACTAACAGCCTTCTCTGCTTTTAGGCCGAGCCCTGCCGCCTACCGTCCGCTATCTGCCTGGCCACGTTCCGCTTTCCTGCTGACCTGTCTGGCGGATGAGGGAGGGATCGTCGATGAATCAAGAACAGCGTAGAACTACCTGAAGAACGTGGCGAAGGCGTCGCTGCTCGCGCAAACTACGGTAGTGACATCACGGGCCACAGCTTTAAAAGGACAACACTTGTGATGCCAGCTCGCAGTCCGGTGGAGCATCGGGAGACAGACTAACAGCCTTCTCTGCTTTTAGGCCGAGCCCTGCCACCTACCGCCCGCTATCTGCCTGGCTACGTTCCGCTTTCCTGCTGACCTGTCTGGCGGATGAGGGAGGGATCGTCGATGAATCAAGAACAGCGTAGAACTACCTGAAGAACGTGGCGAAGGCGTCGCTGCTCGCGCAAACTACGGTAGTGACGTCACGGACCACAGCTTTCAAAGGACAACACTTGTGATGCCAGCTCGCAGTCCGGTGGAGCATCGGGAGACAGACTAACAGCCTTCTCTGTTTTAGGTAAGCAGCCTTTTTGTTGAAGTTGTGCTCTTTTTTTTGCTCCACCGGACTGCACCATTCCTTGAGCTGAATTATGCCGCAGAAGTGTGTGACATGTTGTAAATGCATTGAAAAAGATGAACAATATCTAATTTGCAATCGGTGCAAGAAGAGGTATCATGCTGGCAAATGTTCGGGCGTGAACAGTAGGAATTTGAAGAAAATGAATCAGGGTGAAATCAAAGCTTGGGAATGTGACACGTGTAACAGAGAAGGAAAAGATGATGAAACTGCTTCAGATAGCAGTGATGCGGAAGAGCGCAGGAAAAGAGCACTATCTGAGTCAAGTGAGCACAGCTCTTTGGCTAGGCTGATTGGTGATCTAAACCACAAGATAATGGATGTCTTGGGTAGGCTTGAAAATCTTGAAAGAAAGGTAGATAAGCAGTGTAACACAACTGAGGCCATTGAGAAGTCAACTGAATTTTTAGCAGCTAAGTTTGAAGACCTCCTGACAAAGGTGAACGATCAGCGGAACGAAATTGCTTAACTAAAGAAAACCTCACAAGAACTGAAACAAAACTTGCAAGAAAAAGATAACGAAATCGCAAAGCTCAGGGACCGAGTAGAAAGTGGAGAACAATATTCGAGACGGAAGAATATTGAAATACACGGCGTTCAAGAAGCAGAGGACAAAGATCTGTACCAGGTCCTAGTGGGCCTTAGCAACAAGCTTGATCTGCCGGTGCCTGAAAAACACTCACTTGAAGCTGTGCACAGATTAAAGGCACAGAAAGACAAAATCGCACCCATAATCGTGAGGTTTACAGAGCGGAAAACAAGGGACTTGTGGCTGACAAAGAAACACGCCCTTCGAAGCGAAAATATTTTCGTGAATGAAAACTTCACGACAGCTCAAAAAGAACTGTTTTGGAAATGCAGAAAGCTCGGCAAGGAACTCGGGTATAAATTTATCTGGACACGGAATGGCAGGTGTCTAGCCCGCAAATCGGAAGGCACTAATGTGATCGTCATTACCACTGAGAATGATCTTGCAAAAATGTCTTAGATGGCTTCATTCGATTCTTTTCGCGATTGGGACCTACACGTTTCCAACGCTACAGCTGAAAACAAGACAAAAGGAGAGCTTGTCTTAATACACGTAAATGTGCGGAGCATAAAGAAGAACTGGGATCAGTTATGCGCATATTTACACGCGAGGCTTGCTAACATCGATGTAATAGTGATCACAGAGGTCAATCTCGATACAAGCAAACTGAGTAGGTATACACTGACCGGGTACTCTCAGATTGGTTTATGCAGGGAAACTCGAAAAGGCGGAGGAGTAGTTATATTTATAAAAGATAACTGGGTATTTCATAATATCCCAGTAAAATTCAAGTATGCGGAAGTTATTTTTGTCACCCTGAGCAAAATGGATGTTACCTACACCATATGTGCGATATACAGACCGCCGAACATGAACACAGATCTGTTTTTTGAGGAACTAAACTCTCTACTAAAGAAATACATGAACGACCAGCACCTTATATTGGTAGGGGACTTCAATATTGACGTAATGCAAGTATCGAGGAAGGTCGTTACAGATTACCTTAATATCATAGCTGAATATGGACTGGTAAATGTAATTAATGACTACACAAGAGAGGAATACTTGGGCACGAAAATTACAAGATCGTGCATTGATCACATTGTTATTCGGCTAAGAAATCAGTGCTACACAAGCAGTGTAATTAGAGTCAAACTAGCTGATCATTACTTTACGTCTCTTGTAATTATGTCTGACAAAAGGAATGCTGACTGTGACACCAGAATACAGAAACAGTACATAGATAACGAGAAAGTTGACAAATACATAAAAAACACAGACTGGAATGCGCTTTTAGTGTTAGACCATGTTAGATTATATTCCAAGTTTACTGAAAAATTTAAGACGATATACGCAATGTCTACTAAAATGATAACAAACAAAGGAACCCTAATAAGAAATGGATCACGCGTGATATTGTTGAGTTGTGCTTTCAAAAAGACAAAGCATGGCAAAAGTGTAGAAAAGAACCTGGCAATCAGGATTACAGGGCAGAATTCCGAATGTTGCGAAACGCAGTGACCGCAGAGTTACGGCAGGAAAAAAGGAAATACATGATGCGTCAATTTGCAGACAGCAAAAAAGACGTGAAAAAAACGTAGAGTACGGCAAACGAATTGATGGGCAGATCCAAAACAGCTGGTGTCGATGATACCATCAAAGGAAATTTTCTAAAGGAAAACCTTCAGACTTTATGTGACAGCTTCAATAAAACTTTTATCGCTGCAGCTGAGAAACTGAGAACAACGCAAAGTGACCAACATTATGAATATGAACCGAAACGCGAATGCGCGCACTCTGCATATCTCCCAGCGATGTCTGAAATGGATCTATGGAATATAATAAGGGGCATGAAAAAGATTAAACCACCAGGGTTTGATAAAATTCGCTCTCGGGATTTGTGCACGAACTTCGAGATTATCAAACAGGTCCTCCTTAAGATATTGAATGGGATATTCGAAACAGGTATAATACCCAAAGAATTGAAAATTTCAATTGTGAGGCCGGTTTACAAAAACGGTAAAAGAAATGACTGCACAAATTACAGGCCGATAGCGATATTGTGCACTATTGCACACATAATGGAAAAGTATATTGTCTCTGTAATGCAATCCTTTTGCGAAAAGTATTCTCTGAATAACATGGCGCAATACGGGTTCACAAAAAATAAAAACACAACTTCTTTGCTAGAGGAATTCTCCGACTATATAACGGCATCAATAGAAAATAATAACGTAGTCTTAGCTCTATTGCTAGACCTAAGCAAGGCTTTTGACACGGTAGAACACAACTTATTACTAAAGAAATTAACGAAGCTAGGTTTCAGAGGACGCTTTTATCAATTTTTTGTAAATTATTTTTCCGACCGACTTCAGTGCGTTAAACTAGAAGAGACATACAGTGAACTTCAAATAATAAAGTTTGGTGTGCCCCAAGGGAGCACCCCCGGACCGATACTTTTCAACATATATGTTTCCGACCTCGGCCTGCTACCGCTGAAATCAAAAATTTTCCAGTACGCAGATGACACTGCAATTGCTCTGGAAATTCAGGATTATAATACGGGGTATCAAAGCTTTCAAGAGGACTTATCAGCGATAGTAGATTGGTTCGCTCATAATTTAATTTTTATAAATACACAAAAAACGAAATTATTGTGCTTCAGAAATCCTCATAAGGCGCTTTCATTAAATAACGACATATATTTGCATTCTTCTAAGTGTAGTTCATGCATCTGCCAACCATTGCAGTTCGAGCCAGTGGTCAAGTATTTAGGAATTTTCTTTGACCAGCACCTATCCTGGAGTGACCATGTCATTTACGTTTGCAGAAAACTGAGGGCTGTCGCAGCCATGATGTATAACCTTCGAGGGAAAAGCCCTGTCAACATTCGAAGAACTGTATATAAGTCATTAGCCGAAACAATTATCACATACGGTATCACCTTGTATGGTACATGTTCTGACCACAAGAAACAAAATATTAACCGAATAATTAAAAGAATTGTCAATAGCATAACCTATGGAACGGAATGGGAACATATAGAGACACATGAGAAATACCGCATACTAGGAATACTTCCAGTGCATGAGCTATTTAAGTATACTGTGTTGACCCGCTACTATTATTCTAACTATTTTAAGCTATTAGTAAAGAAAGATGTATCACTACGAAAAACTGAGAAATATGTTAAACCACGAGTCTTTACAAACTATGGAAAGAAAACCAGGAATTATTATGTACCTCAGATATTAAATGAACTAAGTGAGATACTGTACGATTTAAAAACACGAGCTGTAATGCTGAGAGAAGTAAGGAAATGGTGTTCAACTTTGTATTGTAATGTGTGATTTTTTTCCCACTCAAGTGTGGAACTTGTCGGATTTCTTTTTTTCGTTTTTATTATATTTTCTCGTTTTTTATATTTTGTTTGCATTAGATTGTATTACTTCTATTTACCTTGTATTATTATTTTTTTTCCTGTTATGTGAATATTGTGAATGTATATTGCTTTTTATCCTAGTTTAAGGATGCAACACTGGCTGCCTGGTCTGCTAACAAGCACTATGTGCTTAGATTGACCAGTACTTCTTTTTTGTACATTTCGCTATGAAATAAAGACTTCACTTCACTATAGATCGCGGAGAGTTCTCATACAACCTCTGGCTCAGTGGCGCAGCGGTCAAGCGATGCGCCACTGTCCCGGAAGGTGGCTGTTTCAAACACAGCGACCTGTGGGGCTTGTGAGACCGAGGTTGCTCTTCCCGAGCAACCTCTTGCGACCAATCAACAATTTAACTTCCCCTGCCAAAGCGGGCAGTTTGCTCACAGTCAAATGGGAAGGTTGCGATAACGTCACAAGGTCACGTTACTGCGCTGCAGGTGGGCCACCTGCTTTTCTCGACACGCGGACGCTGGGGTTGCCGTTGAATGGGACCCTTAAAGGTATCCCGTTAATCATATGATGCAGTTTGAAGAGACAAGTAGCTTAAGAGACGCATGACGGCGTCTCGCTGCGTCATGACGAACGTATGTCCTATTACGACTGCTAACATAGCACATACCCCTAGTACATGCCTGTGGTAAGTCGGTGGAAGCAGGCTTTCAACGTAACACGAGGTGCTGAGAGAACATCCTTATTACTTAGCAACCATTCATGTAATTGACAGACGGTAAGGCCCGTCGACCGGAGACACTATGAGACTACAAAGCATGAGAGCACAAAACAAGATCATCATTATAGCATTTGCACTTTTTCACTGCTTTTCGCTAGCCTCCAGCACTCAAAATACAAGAGTAAAAATAACTTGATCGGAAGTCGAGACTTCGCTCTCATCGCTGTCCATATTAACGCGACAAGATTACATGGACCCTAAATATGCCTTGTGCATTTCGCCTCATCCATTGTCCGAACAGCGAGTTTCCATACCGACGGGGTGAAAATGCATGAAAATGTTTTGACATCCCCAAAAATTGTCCAAAATCCGAAACGTCCACATACAAGGGTCATATTAATGGGGCACAATTGTATGTGCCGGTGTCACTGAGTCGCACTAGGCGCAAGCTAATGTTAACTGCGTCCGCTTTCGGTTGTGTCGAGCCGCATGGATCTTATCACTCTGAGGTTTTAGTAGCCAAGAATGGCGGGAAGAAATAACACAAGGGACTACGCTCACGCTGTAGATGATGAGTGGTAAGAGCCGGGTTAGTCCGTGCTACTTCTCCCGTCAGCGGCTAAAATGAACCGTGCTGGGAGAATCGGGGCCGTACAAAGCGAAGAAAAATTCTCACAACGTACTAAGTAGCCACTCAGAAGCAAGGGCAGGGAGAATTTCAGCCAGTAAATTCTCCGGCTGCGTGTAGAATAGACACTGCCATAATTAATTGGGCCGACCTACCCACCGCTGCACACTACACAAGATTGGAGGGGGTGGGGTGGCAAACTACTACACCCCACTGACTACTGATTCGGACTGCTTACCGGCGATAGGGGAAATGCCTGATTAGCCGCATACCTAAGTTCTTATTCGTGCACGGCAGACTGTAGAAGAAACATACTCTACTCCGAATAAAGTTGCAGCAAAACACTCTCACGCACAAAGCTTAAAGTAACAATGTGATTTCTAAAAGGCAAGACAGTGACGCGCACACGACTGAGCAAGTTACAGAGTTACATAGATAACACCAAAGACTGGGTATGACGAAATGGACACTCGTGTAATACCAGTGTAATATAGAAAAAAACTGCATGAATACGGTCTGGAACAGGCTACACCCCGGACGGGAAACAATGAAAGGCCAAGGCAGGCAAGAACTTAAGAGACACGTCCTCAACCTCTGCCCTCCCTCACCCTCGTGCTCACATATTTTTCCATGCCAATCCTCCCTCCCCCTCACCTCACTTAGTGAAGCCCTCATTAGGTGAGGGTGAGGACGCCCTCGTGAGGGTGCCAATATCCCGTTGGAGCTTCTGTTGAGCGCGCTTCAAAAAGTGCGCCTAAGGCGCTCTGCAGCAATTGATATGCACGCGACTGGTGCTTTATATTGAAGTGAAATTTCCGGCTTCCTACTCTACTTATAAAAATGAAGCTATGTGTACGGCTATTGAATCATTGATGAAGTGATTGCAGCTGAAATTGAGAAAGCCATTTCTTGATCCAAAGTGCAAACATTTCCCCCCATACCGCTGCAAGCTCGCGCAAATATCTTTCGGCCTCGACGCAGGTCTGCTTGCCTCTAAGTGGCCACCCAATCACGAGAGCCGGGTGAGCGTATTACAGCCATGGGCCCCGCGGAAGAAGGCGAAAATAACTAAGGTCCACTGCTGCTTCCTAAGGCAATCTTATTTTGTTCGCAAGTGAAGGACCGAGCGCATCCGCTCTATATATACAGCGCGAAAAATTTCATTACTTTATCATCCTGATGGATGGGTGATGCGCTTCCCCGGCGCCTGGTTGCCTCTTCTCTGCAGCCGATCTGTTTCTATGCGCCGTTTCTTTTATAACTTGAAGAAGCGCTGCAGCTTCATTTTCCTGCCCTTAGTGTTGTTCTGAGGTTTGTGTTTTGTGTCGCACTGATTTTCGCTTCGTTCGTTTCGTGTCGCCGCTCCACCGTGCTTTGTACACACCCCCGATTGAGTATATGTGGCCGCGTCCTGAATCTGCTGCTGACATGCATCCGCACTTGACGGCTCTCCTGTGACTAGGGCGTTCTTATATAGCTCGGTGCGCTATTGCGATCCACCGCGCCCAGGTGACAAGGCCCGAGTCCATAGACACTTCTGCGTCCTAGGCTGAGCGCAGTGCACTGACGCGCAAAAAATTAGATGTGGTTTAGCTGTGGTTATAGCGGGTGCGAAGCGAAAGAAACCCCCGACTCTGCGTCGCTGGTTAGACGTACCGCCTGAAGTACTTTCTGCTGTTTTCTTCGCAGTAGCACTCTTCCGTCGTTTCTCGACGCGTGTCGCACGTTCTTCTTCTGTCTCTTCGGCACGGCATTTCTTTCTAGCCTCATTGACACTCTCAAGCTTCGCTTTCCGGCGCGCTATCACGGCAGGATGTTCTTCCTCCTCCGTCGCAAAACGGGTTTCTACCCCCACCGGCTCGCCGTTGGTATATATACACAGCTCTCCACTGACGTCACAGACGGTAGCTCCACCCCCGTTGTCAAGCAGGGTATCTATAACCATGACTGATTTGCTTGTTTACTCAAATTCTTGTTATATGACGTCACCGTCATAGAGCATCTCAAGTTGTCCCAGCCCTTCAGCCTTTCACCTTGACTTTCGACATCTTTCGACACCTTTGACCTTCGAACTTGACCTTCGGCCCACCATCTTGGTTTGTCATATATGCGTCACCATGGCCTACGTGACTTTTCTCCAACCACGGTTTGATCTCTAAGGCTTTTCCAGGTCATAAACGGAAGTACACTACCATCTTGAGAACCTGGCGTAGTGAAGCTTTCGCTTCAAAAAGGGACACACAACTACAAGCACATGACGCGAATACGTGCCCGGTCGCGCGCTGCAGGTAATGTTTGGAAGACCCACTCCCGAAGACACAAAAGCAGAACGCCCACTCATTTGGTCGACAGTGGCGCGCCGGAAATAGCACGCGCGCTGCTGCGAGCAGTGCGCGCGCCGAATGTCTGGAAGTGCCGGATCCGAACGTCGTGCACGCGCTCGGCGCGGCCGACGCGTCGCGCATGCGCAGACTTCCTTTGTCCGGCGCGTGAGCGCCCAAGTGCGCAAGACGCGCGCCGAAAAGGGCCCATAGAGTTGGGTGTACAGGTGTTATTGCGCACTCGCCAATGCGCAGATGACCTGCATCACTTCTGATGCACCTCTTGCCATAAGCCTATAGAATTCGACTTCGGCGTAGAAATTTAGTTGATTTGCATACAGAGCGTATTTGTTTATTTATTTATTTACTTACATATAACCTCTGGCCCGGGGTATATAAAGAGGAGAAGGTTCATGCAGTAGATTATTAACATGTAACGTGATCAATAAAACAGTTACACAATCCTAGCGAGGTGAGTTTCGTTGACTACAAGAAAACAATAGTTAATTGTGTTGCCAATGCTTGCTGTCCGTGCAGAAAGGTTTTTCCAGTCGCATGATGTCGTGCGAACAAACGACATAGATTGTGAATAGTTTGTCATGTAGGTATACGGCTGCTTTATGATGGTGGTTGTAGCAAGACGATTACCTAGCCAGCGACGAGATGAACTCTTAAGCTTATCATACCCGACAATTCCGGAGAAAAACGTTTTTGATCGGAAACAAGTTTATGGACGCAGTTTTTTCACATATCGTAACATTTCACTATAACAATCGGTATATCTGCAGATCTCCCGTCGGCAGGCTTGCATTTTGTTTTGCTATTAACATTTTTGCTGCCGTCAATCGCGTTCCCCATTGCTTTTCTATGGCCGTCTTAACTGCTTGTTGTAGTGATGGAAACGCTCTAAAAGAAAGATTTTTCTACACAACGGAAGAATGCATCATTATCTTCAATATTTTCATAACAATACCTTACAATATTCAAAATTTTCAAGAATGTTGGACATGGTGGGAAGATGAAGCATTTTAAGAAAGAGATGCGAAAGGCCCCTCTGCGGGCTGCTAGATTAGGCAGATTTTTTTCATATACATTGAAATCATACTCGCAGTGTTTTTGTAGTTAGAAAAAGTGAGACGTGCTACATTATTTCGAACTATTTTAGGCGTCTACTGCGCTGATAAGAAGACATCAGTTTTGCTACATCGGAGAAGGCTTGAGGGGGCATCTGACAGGTGGCGCTGGGATCTGCCTTTGGCTGAAGTCCCTGGAACTCTGAAAGTACTGCAATCAGCGAGCGGCGCGCTGTCGACATTGAGCTGTGGTGGTCAGCAATGGTCCGGCGCGGCGAACGCGTAGTCTGCTAGGCGAAGAGAACGCCGACGCAGCGCGTGGTGTGCTCTCGGCAACCGGCGCGCATTGTTCGCTTTTGTGCAATAAGATATTGAATAACTGTATTGGTGAATGAAAACGGAGAACTACTTTAGATGAGAGTTTACGAACGCATTGAAGGCGTCGCGCGACAGTTGCTAAGGGCCTCAACTGGGCTAGTTGGTTGGCGTAATCACACACGTTAACTAGGGCATATATATATACAGACACGGACAGCGATAGGCGACAGGACGAGAAAGCGCGCGTCCTGTTCGCTCTCTCTGTCCGTGGTGTATGTGTATATATTCGCTGTTAACATGTGTGATTACGAGAGTTGCAGAACCTGCCCCTTGCTCGTCTCTCCAGGCGTGCGTTCGCAACAAGCAGTCTGCTTCTAACGCGGCATACCCTTCTTGTTTCGATAAGAGCAGCACAAATGACGCCGGCTGATATTACTGAAGCACGTCATTTTAATAGGCTCGCGAATGTATCTTTAGTAAATCGGCTCGCTTAGAAATGTCATATGTAGAAAAGCATGTTATCATTAGGCTCGTTGTTTCTCACCCCCCGTATCTTCCCACCGTTGGAAGTAGCTGGACGATTCCCCAAGGACACTGGTGTACGGAGCCACTGCTCTAACTGCGTGGCCAAAATGGCCCCTCGATAGTGTGAGCTGGCCACTTCTTGCAAGGGATGGAGTCCAGAATCGGCTGGACTTATTCTATTTCAGTGAATTGCGCTGGTTAGCGATAGATTAAAGTGGTAGCGCTGCCTTGCATATCATGCTTAAAAATGTTTTCAAGCGACGAGTGCTTACTCATGTGTTCATGTTGTTGGACAGCTTTTGTAAGTAACCGCAGGTAAGTGGGTAGGATGCCCACGTGGTGACAGCACTTTCCGTTTAATTTTAGGTGGTGCAGATGCAAAAATGAAAGGAACTCCATGCCACTTCAGCTTTTTTTCCTGCCAGCGCGATTGATTTTGCTGCATTGGAGGAAGATTGGTGAGGTATCTGTTAAGTGGCGCTTGGATCTGCTTTTGCCTAGGCTACCTCAATGCGCGCGCCCTCTCCTAGAGTGGAGACAACCGCGTCGTCTGCTACGTCGTCCGCCATGTTTCTGCCCACTCCTCTCAAGGCGCTTCGTCCACGCGCGCTGGAGCTGAACACGCTGCCTCGCAGAATTCAGGTTTTGTGCATGAGGAGCAAAAAAAAACTAAGAAAACGCAGCTGCTGATGAAATAAATGTTATGTTTTTAAGAAAAATGGGTGCACTTTTTAGGCTCGCTAACAATCCCAATAATATCTCATACGTAAATTCGCACATATCATCACAAACTGCTATTTTACGTAGGTACAGGTGTACTGGAGTGGTACGGCATTTTGCGACGTATCTGCGACATCCAACGTGTTACCATAATTAGCGCTACTTCAAATGTAAGGCTGCCACTTTTACAGTAGTGTAACACGTTTTTGATATTTTCTTTACCAGCACAGAAAACATTTACTGAAAGTGCGGGACTGAGTGTCAAAAATAAAGAACCTCGAGACAAAGCGAGTGATAACCATCGACCAAAGCAGTTGGACATTCCGTCAGTAACGAAAGAGGAAGTAAAGAAAGCCTTAGGGAGCAATGCAAAGTGGGAAAGCAGCTGGCCAGGATTAGGTAACAGCAGATCTGCTGAAGGGCAGAGGGGAGATTGTGCTAGAAAAACTAGCCACCCTGTATACGCAATGCCTAATGACCTCGACCATGCCAGAAGCTTCGAAGAATGCTTACGTTGCCTTAAATCATTAGAAAGGAGACGCAATGACTTGAAAAATTACAGCCCGATCAGCTTACTATCCGCTGCCTACTAGGTATTTAGTTAGGTAGTTGCTAACAGAGTCAGGACAACCTTACAGTTTGCTGCCTACAAGGTATTTAGTTAGGTAGTTGCTAACAGAGTCAGGAAAACCTTACAGTTTGATCACCCAAATGATCACACAGGCTTTCGTAAACAATACCTGACAATAGATCATATTCACACTATCAATAAGGTGTTAGAGAAATGCGCGGAGTATATCCAACCATTATATATATCCTGCATCGATTACGAGAAAGCATTTGACTCGATAGAAACCCCAGCAGTAATGCAAGCATTGCGAAATCAGGGCGTAGAATAGCCTTATGTACAAATACTGAAATATATCTATAACGACGGCACAGATACCAAGCTACCATAGTCCTCCATAAAGTCAGCCATAACATTACAGTAAGGAAGGCTGTGAGGCATGGAGACACCATCTCGTCAATGCTGTTCGCTGCCTGTTTGCAGGAGGTATTCCGAGGCCTGGATTGGAAACAGCTGGAGATAAGAGTTAATGGAGAATATCTATGTAATCTGCGATTCGCTGATGGCATTAACTTTTTAAGTCACTCAGGAGATGAACTGCAAAGCATGATCAATGCGTTAGACAGACAGAGCAGAATGGTGGGTCTACAAATTAACATGCAGAAAACAGAAGTAATGTTCAACAGTCTAGCAAGGAAACAGCAGTTCGCAATTGGCAGCGAGGTGCTTAAAATGGCAAGGGAATATGTCTGCTTAGGGCAGGTAGTGACCTCTGATCCGGATCATGAGAGGAAAATGACTAGAAGAATAGGAATGGGGTGGAGCTCATATCACAGGTTCTCTAAGATCATGAATGGCAGTTTACCAATATCCCTCACGAGAAAAGTATACAACAGCTCTATCTTACCGGTATTCACCTATAGGGCAGAAACGTGGAGACTAACGAAGAATGGTGAGTTGGTAGAGTTGGATGTAGTTCATTTTGGCGGTAAATTCAGCGCGGAGGGACGAAGGACACAGAAGGGGACAAAACAAGCGCTGTCTCGCAACTAAGTTTCACTAAGAAGGAACGCAAATATATGCATACAGAAAAACGGCACAGGTACGATAGGCACGTAGTACAAAGGTAGCGTAGAGGCCTCCAAAGCCTCCAAAGTTAAAAAAACCCAATGCACTGCGTACTACGTACCTATCGTACCTGTGCCGTTTTTCTGAATGTATATATTTGCGTTCCTTCTCAATAAAACTTAGTTACGAGACAGCGCTTGTTTTGTCCCCTTTCTGTGTCCTTCGTCCCTCCGCGCTGAATTTACCGCCAAAATGAGACTAACAAGATGGGTTCAGCTGAAGGAAGGACAACGCAGAGAGCTATGGAAAGAAAAATGATAGGTGTAACGTTAAGAGACAGGAAGAGGGCAGAGTGGATGAGGGGACAAACGCGTGTTAATGACATCCTAGTCGAAATCAAAAGAATGAAATGGGCTTGGGCAGGGAATGTAATGCGAAGGCAAGAAAACCGCTGGTCCTTGAGGGTAACGGAGTGAACACCCCTCTCTATAGCAATTTAACAAAAATGACTTCTTCTGCACTTAGGGAACTGTTCATTGACTAGGTTGTATTTTGTTACTCTGTTGAATGTTTTTAACTGTCATTTCTCTTTTTTTTCTTCTTTCTCTAACAATGTATGACTCATGTGTAACTGTGTCTGCTAATGTTGCCAAGTTCTACGGGTGACGAAGCTTGTCAGGCGGTCATTGCGAACCGCTTTTTTTCGTCACCCACAGTTTTTGTAAGACAAAAGCTGAAATAAACTTGACTTGATTTGAGTGGATGCGAAGAGAAGGGAAGCGTAGCAGGGGGCAGCAGAAAGGTAGATGGGCTTTCATAGATTACCAGAAAGGGTTTGACTGAGTCAAAACTTCACCAGTCATGAAAGCATTGCGGAATCAGGGGTCAGCAGAGCATAAGGGCCATCGTACGATTGTTTTGAGCGGCTTCCACCAGGCCCGCTTGGCGAGCGGGCCGCCCGTTTTCAGCCTCCAGGCGGACATCCGGCTGAACGGTGTCGTACGATCCCTTTGGCGCTTGCGAGCGAGGCGGATAGTCCCAGCATTTTGATTAGCGGGCCCGGCAGTGCCTGTCGTCTAATCGCTTGCGGCGGAACAGGCAGATATCTTGCAGTAGAAAATGCCCGTATTAATTGCGGCGAACTCCAGACAATCGTTGTGACAACGTTCTTTTTTTTTTCGCTGCGGGATTTCCGTCGAAGGTACAATCATGGGCGGCTTTGATATGGCATGGATCTCGATGCGGCCGACTCTAACGGCCGTGAACCGATTCGTGATATGTGGATCATTTCTATCCAAGAGATCGAAAAACGCGTCACATCGCGATCGCGTAATTCGATCGCTGTTTTCACAACGGTCGACGATTTGCCAAAATAGCAGAAGGCTGCCCCCTCTGAAAGTTACGCTACCCTCACGATTTCAGAACGCGATTTTTATTGCGAATTCTCGATCGGGTCAGGCCACAGTACAGGCTGCTAAAATCTTCCGTAATTATAAGTGGAATTATCACATTTTTCAAATCGTTAAGATTACATACTTAAAATTTTAGTCAATTATTTAAAATTGCATGCTGCAGTGTTTTTAGCATTGCTGACAGAAAAAAATAATTGCACTTGCAGCTTTTCCTAAGCATTTTCACAGTAGTTGTAACTTTAATATGTAAACAACCTCCTCCCCCGCTATCTACAGTCATCTGACTGTTAATGCAAAATACATGCTTATCTATTCAATATATAAGTGGTGTGTGTGTGTGTGTTTGTCTGAATTGTGCATGCATTAAAAATTTACATTTCAGCACACAGCTGTCAAACACAGAGGCAAATGTACACGAGAAATGATGATGTTTTTAGCTATTTGGAACATGTAAAATCAGTTGTAATTAAAGCAGTTCTGCATTTCACAGAACAGTGACAATGCAACGACAGTCACTTATTTTTTGTTTTTTTTTTTTCAGTTTAATATTAAAGCCAAAATAGAAATAGCACTGTGTGGCTGCAAAGGGGCTTAGACGTGCATCACTTGGCTGTAGTGCAAGGCTTTGTTCTGTACCTGCAGCGACAGCGGGCCGTCAGGTAGTCCTTTACCATTCCTTCATGAGCTGATATTGCCGTTGCACAAATCAAACTACAGCGTTTAAAACAAGTACGGGATGTTCTGAGGGACATGTCATTGTTGCCGTGTGCAAAGCAAGCTGGCATATACTCTGTGCAACTCTAAAACATTCTCAAATGTCGCTATGAATGCAAAACAAAGTGGGTGCCTTTGTCTTGCATAAAAGTCTACAGATGTCTTTCTAATTACTATAAACATAATGAGATGTGCGAGCCAGTAAACTGGAATAGAGGTAGAGGAAATGCAAGAACCAATTTAAGCGGTTTACATGGCAACGGCTCCTGGCTTAGGCTAGGAAAGATTACTTTTTATTTTCAGGGAAACATGATACGGTGACCATATAACCTGATTATCTCGAGCAAACACCAAAATATCAAGCAGAATTTGTAAAATTGGATTTTCAGTATAAGAGCCATGATGTCGCACAATAAAATGAAATAAAAATTAAGCCATTTAAGTATGTGACAGGCATATATGCGTATGTTCTGTGATACAACTTTAAAGCAACGTTTAAGAGTTATTTTCACTCCTTAGTAAAATGTACACAGACAGAATGTAAAGGTGACCAGTTCCCAATCTAGCCAGTAAAAGTGAGCACTGCTGACTGTTAACTGATGTGTATACCATTAAACATGTCTTGAATTCTAGATTGTGCTATTACTTACTGACTATCAACATCTTCACCAAAATATACCTACTTCATTGCCAGTCTAGTTTTCAAAGAAATAAATAAACGGAGGCATCGATAGGCATCAGAAATTTTGAAAAGACCAATTCGAAGTTAGGCTGAAGAGTGGCGAAAAAAAACAGAAATGGCCTTTACTGGTGTCCCTTTGCTGCGACATGCAAGTTGACGGCTTTTGTGTTTAAGATGAGCCAACGGCCCTGTTAACACTATCCTGAATATATGAAAGTCACACAATGAACATGCATTCGTAGCATTCTCACTGAACCATGCTATGATGAGCCACGTTATGAAGGCGGCGTGCTGCTTAGCTGAAGAGATGGTAAAAGAGAAGCACAAAGAAAAATCTGACACAGATAGGCACAATAATGTATGCTTCGCTTTTCAGTGCACGAGCTCAGCTGGCGAGACCTAGTTTGTGCACGGTGTGCAAGTTAGCGTAAATACAACTATATACCGTCCGAGAAAACTATTGTTTAAATCTGCCCCAATATTACTTGAAATAGATTGCGAGGAAAGTTCTTACGCATTAGAGAGCATTGCATTGGTTTGCCGAGCTGAGCAAGCAACTAAGCACATCATTAGAACAATTTATTTTAACATTTTTTATACCTAAACAGTACTAAATGATAATACTTGAGTGGTGAGCTTTGACATTTAGTGTCAAGTAGGAACTTGATGATTTTGTAATTTACTAATACGAAGTAATCAACCATTAGCATCCAAGCACAGACATACGGCTACAAAGGGAAGCTTTGTAGCTCTTCTTTGGGGCCTTATGGCTGTACTTGTGTGGATGTTAATGAGTAATTACTCGCTTATTACAAATATTCTCTGCGTTGGGGGATTCACTTTAATCAGTGGATGAACTTCAACATTTACTAGGTGGATTTCTGCAGTGACCAGCTCAAAGGACAAGATATTAGTAATCCTTGTGAGGTGGAAGGCCATTCCAGCCTTTAGTGGCAAAAACAAAAATCAACCTTGAATGCATAGGCATGGGCTAACTGAGGGACAACAGTACTTGAGCGCCTAGTGCAGAAAGAACTATGAGTCAGAAGAGATTAGTTGGTTATGTGACGGTAAAGAGTTAAAAAAACCTGGCAGTTTCTGCACGACATGAAGAAATTTGAATATTCACCTTTGGTGCTGTGACACTGGAGCTTCAACAATTGTCTTCGAAAATAAAACAAGGGCTCAGGTCGGAACTCATTCTAAGATTTTAGTTAAGTTAGGTTTGTGCCATGTGCCATTAGAACGCTCAAGTTGATGCCACAGAGGGCATCTGAGAGGAAGTAACTTGGAAGACGGCGATGCTATGTACATGTTATGGTGTAAATATCCTAGGTTGTTGGTGGGCGTATAAGGATTACGAGGTGAGATCATGCTACATTGCAAGCCATGTGAATGGCTGAGTGTTTGAGCCAGCATACAGTGAATATACCTTTCTCGGTAAGGGCTTATAAGTAGGCAAAATGTAGTTTTGCTGAAATAAAAAAAACTAGTGCATTCTTAGTAACATTAGCAAACAGGCCATTCTAGAGCATGAAAAATGTTGTTTTGGAGAACTAAAACACGAGTATTTAATATCCATCAGTGAAGGCATGCAACAAACACTGAAGGGAAAGCCATAATGCAGATAGTAAAAAGCTGAAGCACAAGGGCAATGCCTTGGGGGACGTCCAAGATTGCATGTAAAGGCAGGATGCATAAGAATTGGCAAGGGAAATCTGACGATGGTTGCCTGTTAGTAAGTAAGTTCTTTGTTGCAAGCATGTGTACATACTTGAGGGGGAGGGCAAAAGGCATATTAAGCCTGACGAGGCCTTCCCCCCTGGTGCTCCTGGCACAGCAACAAAGCGTAACATGTAACATATAAAGGCAACATGTAACATATAAATTAACACAAACGAATTACAATGGCAAGATTACCACAGAGTCGTAAAAAAATGAAACTAAATAAGTAGTCATTTACATCATTGATTAGAAACATTTTCACGAGTGTAAGTTTATGAGGGTTCTACTAGAAGCATTTTTGTTAATCTTTTCCTAAATAAGCGCTCATTCCTCTATTAATGGATGAGATCTTTTATGTGTTTGTTAGAATTTAGAAGAACTGTTATCTGGTATATCTTAGTTTGAGAGCCATAATTTGTTCTGATTCTGGGCGGCCTGGTACAATAATCTGTTAGCTGGTATTTTGGTGTTGATCAGTGTGCATGATGCGTGAAAGTGTACCCCTGTAAAACAAGTGATGAGCATGACTGGCAAGCCTCAGTGTATTTAGTTTATAGATATTTAATATCTTTAAGCTACCCCAATGTGGAACTGTGGTCTCTAGATAACAAATACCTGCAATGACTCTGGTCGCTCTTTTTTGTAGCAAAAAGAGTGATTTCAAATTTGTGCCCGATGTGCTGCCCCAAACTAGAAGGCAGTAGTGAAGATGAGATAGCACAAGCGCAAAGTAAAGTTGTTTTTTAACCACATTGGAAGAATAGACCTAAATTTATTGATGATGCAACAGAGCGTGCTACTTTCAAGCCTACAGAGTTTATGTGGTCATTCCACAACAACTTTTCATTAAATATGACTCCGAGGAACCGCCCAGACCCAGCACGTTGGATAACATTATTTCTAAAAATAATACTTTGTCCATGTCTATAACTTTGTTTTTAGGTTTAAAGGATACAAACTTTGTTTTATTGACATTTAATTCTAACCTATTAGCGCTTAACCAAATAGAGAGCTCGTCCAGCCAAAGATTGCATTTCTTAACTATAGTTTCAATATGTTCTCCGCTAATAAACACATTTGTGTCGTCCGCATATAGTATTATTTCAGGAGTGTTTGGTATATTTACAATACAATTTATATGTATGAGGAAGAGAAGTGGCCCGAGCATGGAGCCCTGTGGCACGTCAGTACGCATTAATCCGGGAATACCGTTAACAAAAGTGCACTGGTTTCTCAATTCTATATAGCTAGAAATTAGTTGGAGTGCATTACCACGTACTCCATAAAACTGAAGTTTGCTAATGAGTATTTTGTGATCAACGGAATCAAAAACTTTCTTAAAGTTTTGGAACAAGCCGAGTGTTACCAATTTATTTGAAACATTATTGAGTAGTGCCTCCTTTATATTTAATAAAGCAGTCTCTGTTGATTTTCCTCTTTGAAAGCCGTGTTGTGCACTTACTATGTGAATTTCTCTAAAAAATTTACCAAGCGGGTGTTAATAACTTCTTCAGCAATTTTCGCAAACACTGACAGGACAGATATTGGTCGATAGTTGTTAAGATCATTCTGACAACCGCCTTTATGTATAACTGATATCCTTGCAACTTTCAGCTGTTGTGGAAAATTACCTTCTTTGAGCATTAAATCACAAATATGTGAAAAAACGGGAGCTATGATTTTACAAACTGCGTTTACAGTTTGGGCTTAAATGTTGTCTACTCAAGCAGCAGAATTATCTTTGAAATGCATTATGGAATGTGCGATTTCCGATACTGTTGTGGGGTTTAAAAATTATACGCTCTTGATAGCTGGTGAGGAATGTTAACGGGTCGGGAGTGGTGTATTGTGAAATCGCACTCTCGCCTGCTGCCAGAAAGTGCTGGTTGAATTTGTTCGAAAGTGAAAGACGTTTGTAGCTTTGGCCGTTGACTACAATCTCATGGGGCACGGTTGCAGTTTTCCTACTTAGTAAATTGTTGAATTTTCTCCAGATTTGTTCTGAGTTGTGTTTGTTGTAAAAGGCTCTTTCGTAGTATTCTTGTTTTGCTTTCTTGAGGTCAGAGCTAAGTTTGTTTCGTATTTTTTTAAACGTGTGTAGAACGGTTATATCCATATTTTATAAAAAGCGGGCAACGAGCTTATTCTTGTGCAATATTCGTTTATACAGTTCTTTGTTTATCCAAGATTCTTTTGCCTTCTTAAATTTAACGTGGTTGACAAGAGGAAATGCCGTGCTGTACAAGCTCTTCACTTTCGCGATAAAAGTATTGTAGGATTCATTCACGTCGTTTTCGCTATATACTTCTGACCAGTCGGTGTCAAGTAAATGACTGTGAAATGTATTGATCGTTTCAGTATTGATTTTTCTATACTTGTGAGTATGATTTGCCCCAGTAGTTTTTTTAGGGTGGGGTAACAGAAGGAAAAACGCAAGATGATCACTTATATCACAAGCAAAGACGCCAGAACGTATTTCATGACACGGAAAATTTGTGAAACACAAGTCAATAGTTGTCTGAGTGCTTCGCGTTACTCGCGTGGGCACATTAATATCATTTCTACAACCGTAACTAAGCATCAGATCAGCCAAGTTTCTAGTCGTAGTGCTGTCCCTTTCTACATCAATGTTATAATCTCCTAGGACAACAATGAACTTGCTCAGTAACACCAGATCTTCTAGTGTATTTTCAATATATGTCAAGAAGTTTTTCACATTGCCTGATGGCGGCCGATACACTAAAATGAGTGTACTGCCACAGGAGTCCACAACCAGGATTTCATAATCGTCGTGGACAACTGAATACTTTTCCAAAAAAGCATGAGGCATTCCACAACAAAAATGCAATGACACGCCGCCAACTTTGTTATTCTTTCTGTAAAGGGAAACTTCTGAGTAACCATCTATGTTAGCAATGTCTAAGCTGTCCGTGAACCAAGTTTCAGTAAACGCTAAAACATCAAATTTGTGCTCGAGAAGATTTATGTAGGTAGTGACATCATCCACTTTGTTCCTTAAGGTCCGAGAATTTAAGCAAAACATAGACAGGAGTTTATTTCTTGAAGCAACTGGTTTTAATAGAGCTTTAAAATCATCCACATTACAATATATGTCAATGAAAGGCGGGCTATCGTGGAGCATTTCCACGACTAGAGGAACTGCGGATTTAATTTAGACATGTGTCCTACGCAACTCCATCGTTCTGAGCGGCGTCTGAGGCTACAGATAGTGGACTTATCTTAAATAAGCTGGCTTCACTGGCGATCCGCAATGCCAGTTTACCGGGAGCCCTTGGAACAAATACTCTGCCGTCGTTTTGCCATGTTAACTGATAATCCATGTCTTGAGCGCATCGCGTGCCAACCAAAGCAGGCGCTTGTTCTGCGGTGTCAGGTTATCATACAAGCTCACTTCTGACCTTTTCTTGGTTACATTATCATACAAGGTTACACCTGAGCCGGTTCGCCGCTTCTGCTTTGCTTTTTCTTTCCAGTTTTCCTTAGTTTTCCGCGAGACAAAACGAATCAAAACGGGCCGCCCACGCTCACTCTTTGATGGAAGTCGATGCAGCCCATCCAGTTCGTTCAACGGAGGAACACCGATGGTTGTGGCCAACTCATTCGTTTTGGCTAGCAGGTTCTAATTTTCTTGAAATTCAACACCATGAATCTCTAGGTTATTTCTTCGACCGTATTGTTCTAGGTTATTGAGTTGTTCTTTGAGGCGTGAAACTTCTTTTTCTTGGGTTGATTTTTCCACACGTTCAATTCGAACAAATATGTTGGAAATAGCATGGTCTTGCTTCGTCAGTCTGTCAAGGACCTCATCATATCTGTCTGACATAAGCTGCACGGAAGCTTGGAGACCGAGCACTATTTCTTTTATTTCGAGTAGTGAGTCAATTTTTCCTGCCAAAGGTATTATGGTACGCAATTTTTCATGCATGGCCTTTACTTCAGTGGTTAAGTCCTGTTCACGCGCTGTAGTCAGAGGAGTGGCTATGTAGCCACTGCGTTCATTTCCAACTGAGCATGTCTGGCATTTCCAATTACTTATGCTACCATAACATGTTTTGGCCCTGTGCGCCTTTGTCATTAACCCCGAACAGTTACCGATGTGGTAGCTGTTGTCACAATCAGAGCAGGTCACGAACAAGCTATTTTTTGGAAAACCAGACTGACACACCAAGCACGTCTCTGAACCAATTTCTAAATCAGGCACAATTGGCGGCAGCAGCAGACATTGGCAGAAGCAGCAGACATGCGAAGCAAAACAGAAAAGGCACCAACCTGAAAAACAGTGGAACCGTGGCCTGAGTTGCGTGTGCGCTGCGCTGCGGCTGCTGCCAAAGTGCGAAGTCACTTTGCGTAGTCACAGGAAAACAGTTGTCCAGGTGGCGCGCACAGTAGCTCGCAGACAGGCACGCCTGCAGCGCTTATCTTTTTTGCGATGGCACGGGCCGATGTGTGGACGAAAATGCTGCGGACCGTTGAAAGAGGAGGCCTATAGCGATGAGGGCTTGAAATATGAGAACGGCAAGGACAGCAGCCGCAAGGCAGTTACTCCAAGGGGTGGGGCACTAAGCAAGGGTAGAACAGCTGCGTCCGGTACCTGAAAAACAGTGGAACCGTGGCCTGAGTTGCGTGTGCGCTGCGGTGCCGCCAAAGTTCAAGCTTGGATCCGGTTTAGAGCAATTGGATACAAGTTAAAGCACGACAAAAAAGCCATACATAAATAAGCGAATAACATGCTTTTTCACAGCAAGAAAAAAAAAAGCATCGATGGGATATTGCTGTCAAGGTGCATGTCGTGAAGAACAAGAGCGAGTTGGCTATTGCAGGAATGTTTTCTAAAAGCTTGCCAATTTGGAAGAAACAACTTAACGGGCCAAAACAATCTAGCAGGGCAAGAGTACAAATTGTGTTTGGTGATTTGCAGCACATGGCAATGGCGTAAATAGGGCCATAGGTGTTAGGTAATGATGGGTAAGAAACATAGAGGGGCCAAGCTATGATGAGGGAAGAAACTATCTGCACAGTATGCACTAGATTACGTACACGGCGCTTCCTGTCCTGTTGATGCTCGCTGCAAGTTTCACAAAACTTGATACGGGTGTACTATCGGGTGAACTGGTGGTAAGGTGGAATGTCGAAACAGCGCTAAGGGACGAGGACAACATAGCAATAATTGTTACTATTTGCAGTGGTGTTGTTTTCCGTCGTCTTTGTTCTAACATACCTTTACCAACTCCACAGGGCTCATTTTTCAGTCTGATGTTTAAAGTGGTGTCAGGTAAAGCCAACTGCTATACAACCAACAAACTGCTGTGCCATACAACACATCCTTGTAATCATCTTCATAATTTGCATGATAAATGTACTTGTTTAGTCACATACACAAAATAACACAGATTAATTGCTTGTCATCATCAGAACTAAATAATTAACCATAATTTCACATATACAGCCATTCCTAATTACTACCGGCCTCGTTAATATCGACTCAAACTATTGACAGTGTTTTTGGGGAAAACCTTTTTTCAATGCACTTACGCGTTGCTAACGTGGAAGCTTGCTGATCAGAGTGGACAGAGTGAAAATGCGTACAGCCCATTGTCGCGTGTGTTCTTGTCCTATTAATGTCCAGACGGGAAATACATAAACTTTGGATTTGAGCACATAAATAAAACGCTGCCTGAATCATATACCTCTCTTGCACACAGCAATTGCCATCACAATGCTTGCCCCGCTGTCTGCACAGAAGTTCATGCTAACCTGTAAACTGCCAGGCACCCTGACTTTTAACCAGCTCACGCACTTTCTGGCTGCCAAATCACTTCTCTTCCTAGTGTAAAAATCACTGTGTCGGGGCTCGGCGACTCACATCCTGGCTTAGATTGCTCATTGCACAAAAGGAATTCAGCTCCATAAATATAGAACAACAGAACCGCTTGCATATATTATAACCTCATAGATGCCTACCCGCAGCCCACAATGATAGGTTAGCACTTTTTATACAGAGTACACCGCAGAAGAAAACAAAAATGGAATTCTTCGGTTTCAGGCATGCGCAGCGGGCAAGAACAGAACTAGGCGCTGGTGCAAAGCGGGGAATCTGCTAATGCAAGCATCAGCAGCCATTTGATTCAATCCGAGGAGTAAAGGAATGGGTTCAAATTAAATGCGGTATTTGCCTTGACATGTCAACGTTTCCATTCATACTACAGGACTCTCAGAAACAGGGCAACGTCGGTATTCGGAGAACCAACCACCATGCAACAATGCTTAGTACATTTCAAAGAACTGAAATAAGCCCTGTTATTGTAGATTTGAATGTGTGCACAAATGGTACTGTCGTTACCGCTCAAATGTGAATAAATAAGTGGGCCCGGAAGCCTAGCCGATCACTGAGGAAGGTGCAAATATGCACCTATATGTCAGCAAATCAATTTTTGTTAGTGTAAAATGTAAGGAGGATTAAGGAAATCTGGGAAGCGTTCTACACTGCCGACAGACAGCTGATTGTGCTCCCCATCGCCGTCACCCAGCAGACAAGTAATCATGTCCTTAGAAAGCAGACACAGGCAAATGAAGGTAGCAGGGTGCATGTCCATCCATGACATCTTCCTTTCAAGAGGTGGCCAATATAATATACTTCGCGACATAACTGCCACTGCCCAGGCCCCGCTCCCCAGTTCAGTCTACGGACGGCCATCTTGCCCTGGTAGAAGCAAGACGTCACTGACCTCGTAGAAAAAGCAGCCAATAGCTGTTGTCCGGTCGCCCGCCGGACCCGCTCAACCGCTCGAAAGTTGAAGACCAACTTTCCATCCGTTCGCCGGACGAGGCGGATCCGCTCGCTCGCTCGCCAAGCGGGCCTGCAGAAGCCGCTTAAAAACAATCGTACGAGGGCCCTTATGTAAAAATAATGTAATATATCTAAAACGGCTGCAAAGCTAGCATAGTTCTTCATAAAGGCAACAAGAAAACTGATAATAAATTGTCAGGTTTGGGATACACTGGTACCCGTCCTCGTCCCCCGCGCCAGCGGTGATCGTGACTTACACGTGCGCGCTGGCCACCAGGAATATGGAGAGAAAGCACTCTTGCGACTCTCCTCTTTCCCCAACCTTTTCGTGACATTACGGCAGCGTGCTGCCTACTTCGAAAAGGGTTGCGTGCCTGACCATGTGAGCAACGTTTCGCTCCTCGGGAGGCAATGCCCCAGCGGATAAAAGGAGGAACTCGCGGCGGGGAACGCTTTCACTTGTTGCTAGCTGGCGTTATTGTTGCTCTAGCAATAAATGCGTTTTTGTCAGCCAGTGTGTCGTTCCATTGCTCCTTCAGAGCAAGGCCCGCAGTGGTCTTCGTGCGCTCGGGAGCGTACGCGATCACGGGGTGGGGTCCGGCGGTTTTGAACTGTGTGAGCCGCGGCTAAGTGGGGAGAAAATATTTATCTCCTCAATTAAAATCCCACATCTCCGACTCTTTAGCAAAGTTACGAGCATGATCACCCAAGCTAGGGTAAGGGATACTCCGATGCCGGACGGGACGAGATGAAGGGAGCAAGTCTCCCGGCCACTTCCTCTCCCCGCTGGCGTAGAGCGGAGCCTCGGGCGACACGTCCGCTCCTAGCCGAAGAGCCTCATGCTCTCTGCCGCCCGCAGCAAGCCGTCTCTCGCGCTGCGACGCCCGCACCCTCGCTTGTTAGTTAAGTTATAACCAGGCTGAGTCACTTGGCGCGCCACGCATCGTGGCGAAGCCGTGGGAGGGCGCACCACGGGAAAGCTAACCAAAAGGTGAAGCTACGGGGCAGGTTTCCACATCCCCCCAACCTTAAATAGACCCTCGCGCCTTAAAGTACACACTATGGTGAAGTCTCCTTGTCTTCATGCACTTGAGGCAGGTCTTGCAGCGGATGTCACGCCGACAGCATCCACGCAGACTTCCGGTGTGTTCCGAAGGCGGCGTGAAGGCCTCCGCTGAGACGACTCGCAAGGCCTGTGGACTCCGTGTCCACAGGCCCGCGGAGAGAAGGCCGGTTGAAAACTGCATGTCAGGATTCTGCAGTAGTCGCCAGAACAGCAGCCGGAGGTGACTGCTCCCTGGTCTCGCCACGGCTGCAACGGATTGATGCGGCGAACAGGATACAGGTCATTCCATCGCAGCAGGTGGCAGCGAGACGATGTGCACCGGACAGCAAGCCTGGGTGGCTCCACCGGATCTGCGAAATTGCCGAAACGCTATCGGCGTGCCTTTGACGTAGGTCAGTGGAGGGGAAATGGCGTCCGGAAGGGCCTCGTGGCACAATGCATAACACGCTAGCAAAACGTGTCGGGCGGCTGTGCAAACGCAAAGTAGGAGAGAACAAAGCTCTTTCTTGAGTTGAACGAGACTGATCAGTTCATGCGGGGATACAAAAACTAGTGGGCAGCAAAGTGCGCCCCTCCCAACATCACGGTCCGGTGGCCCTGTCTCTTCTGACGTGGTCCGAGGAGCTCCGAAAAGAATTAGGCCTGACTACCACTCAGACAACGACTGTCAACAAAACAAAGACCCGGCAAGGGTTACGTGCTTGCAGCCTCGAGGAGACATCAGCTCTGTGGGGTGGTCCTACCCCGCTCACTGCACGAATCAGCTTCTCAGCGGTCGGCGCCCACCGTATCGGACGGTGTCAGAGAGCCGGGTGCCGAGCTGCAATACCAGCGAGCTCGTAGCGGCACCCGTTGCCCCAGGCCACCCGGCTCCCGGAGCCGTGACTCCCAGAGTCCAAAGAGAGGAAGTAAAGAAAAAAATATACAGAAAACTCGGACCACCCACGTCGCTTCCGTACTCACTCGCATCGGGCTGGGCAACTCCGTGGGCACTAGGCCTCATGCTCCCGCGATGCGGTCTTCGTGGTTCTCGTGCTGAAGATAGTCCAAAGAAAAGCGTGCCGGGCATGTGGAGAACTTCAAGATATGGGGTTTTAATTAGGAGATACATAGTTTCTCACCGCTTAACAGCGGCTCACACAGTTCAAAACCGCCGGATCCCACCAGTTGTGCTCCTTTTACCCCTTTCTCTTCTTTGATGTCAGCCCGAAGGGGAAAGGTAGAAGTAGTTGGATGCCGACGTCTTGAGGTTCTAAACTTGCTCAGTCACATTACTCGTGGAACTTCAGGAAGTAAACTGTTTAATCACAAATAAAACAGTTAAGACAGAACGGAAGGTACAACAAGGAGAACAACTATATATATAGTGATTGATCCGCAGAGTGGCCAGACGAAATCAACCCCCGGTCCCACCAAAACGTCTTCTTTTAATCCCTAATTCCCCGCCCTCAGTGGGGACACCAACAAATTAGGTCAAAACACAAGCACGCATCCAATCAAGGACCGGGGAAATGAAAACACATCCAATAAAACACATGGAAAAGGAAAACACATTGAAAAAGAGACAGAGGAGAGTAAAACACGCCCAATCAAAGATTGGGGAGAGGGGACAGGTCATTGTCACGAATACTAACAATTCCCCTCTCGGAACACTCCATCCTGCCCCGCGGGGCGGCATGTTTATTCGCTTAAAGAGCATGCGAGGACCGCACATATTGTCGAAAGCCGTCTCCGAGGGGCCACTTAAGGCGCCACCGCTCCCCAATTATTCGTGATGCCCCCACGTGCACAGGAAGTGCCTGGCAGTCATATGGAGCTGATAAGCGCTCACAGTGAACATGAGGAACGCGTCTCCAAAATTGCCTCCTAGCCACACACTGAACGACCGCCGCCGGGCCATGGCCTTGGGCAGCGTCGCCGCGGTAGGCATGAAAGGCGTCGCGCGTCTCCGTTGCTGCTTCTCGGAGCGGGGCTGCGAACAATGGGGCCCGGCCAAGCTGGGTCGCCTGCGCACCCCGAACTCCCCTCCGTCGCCGTACGCTTGACTCATTAGTTCCATGTGGAGTCAAACGGAAATGGATCACAGCGTACGCACTCTTGTACACACACAGGCGGCGTTCCGTACGTGATTACTTGGGGCTCCGGATGTGCCCAAGCCAGCCGCGTACGACACCTCCCTACCAAGTGCGCTGGATAACATCTTGGAATGAAGCACACACAGAAAACCGAACAGACCAAAGTGCCGCGGGCCCGGAGCCGAAGAAGCACCCCCTGCCGCTGCCGAAACATATGCGTTGCCAAAGCCTCAGGTTACACCTCCATAAATGACATAACTCCAAGCCCCGGATTCCCCCTTGCCTCTAGTTGGCAGCTACGAGTCGCGACATTGCATCGGCATTGGCGTTTTGCTCCCCCTTTTTGTGCTCGACACGGATATCGAATCTCTGCAGAGCGAGTGCCCAGCGTGTTAGCTTGGCGCTGTGCGGACTACACAGAGTCAAATATTTGAGCGGGTTATGGTCCGTTATGACCCGAATTTGTGCGCCACACAACCAGACTTCAAGTCGCCCTAATGCCCAAATGATGGCATAAGCCTCCTTCTCGATAGTCGCCCAGCGGGTTTGAGCCGGGCTTAGCTTTTTGCTCAGAAAAGCGATAGGCGGCTCGCGGCCCTCGTCATCGCACTGGGCAGGGCAGGCACCCACCACGTAGTCCGAAGCATCGGTTGCAAGCACCAACTCCCGACTTGGGTCAGGCGCATGAAGTGAGGATGCGCTCTTCAAGCAAGCTTTCACCTCATCAAAAGCTTTCTGCGCCTCGTCATCCAATGGGAGCCGCTGCGGTGTCCGCCTGTTAGCTAAGCTCGTCAGTGGGAGCACGACGCGGGAATATTCGGGGACATATTGTCGGTAATAGTTAGCTAAGCCCAGAAAGGTTCTGAGCTCCTTCTTTGTTTGGGGCCTCGGCATCTCGTCTATTGCATTGACCTTTCCTGGATTAGCGCTGTGCTTCCGCGAGCCAACCACATGGCCCAAAAATTCGACTTCTCGTCTCGCGAAATGACATTTGCCTGCGTTCACGGTGAACCCGGCGGCTGAGATCGAAGCGAGCACCGCCCGAACGTGCCTCAAATGCTCCTCCCAGGTGTCTGAATAAATCGCGAGGTCATCTATGCAGGCGCATGCGTACTCGCGGTGCGGTGCTAGTACCTGGTTTATGACCCTCTGAAATGTCGAACTGGCATTCCGAAGGCCGAAGGGCATGACCTTCCATGCGTACTGCCCCACCGGAGTGACGAATGCCGTGAGGGCCTGTGCCTGCTCGTCAAGGGATATTTGTCAATAGCCTCTCAGCATGTCTATTAGGCTGATGAAGTTGGCCTTCGCTACTCGGAACAGCAGCTCGGACGGTAGGCTCATCGGGAAGGCGTCCTGCTCGGTTATCGCATTCAACTTCCGATAATCGCAGCACAGGCGCAGCCCCCCATCCTTTTTAGCGACGCAAACCACTGGGTGAGCATGAGGACTCTCAGCGGGATATATTAGTCCCCACTCCAGGAGCTTATCTACTTGCTTCTCCACTTCCTTCCGATACGCAATCGGGACCTTGTACGCATGGCCAGCCCGTGGCTGAGCACCCTCCTTTAGCACGATTTTGTGCGCTCCTAGCGTGCATTTGCCGGGCCTACTGCTGAAAACCTGGCCATTCTCCTCGATCAGTGCCTCTAGTTCTCGGCGCTGCGCTTCGTTCAAATGTTCGAGAGCACCCGGCGGGAGCGCGTCGCCTGGCACTGAGCGCACGGGGAATGTGGGCACGTCGCCGAACTCCGCGTCGCCCTCGAATATCACCCCCACTACATTCAGCCGTGCGTGGTATGCTCTGAGCTTGTTTGCGTGGACAGTCCGAAATGCGCCATTGTCGAGTTTGATCAGATAACTGTACGGGCGCGTCTTCCGCATTACCGTCACAGGCCCCGTCCACTTGGACATCAACTTTCCCTCGCCATCCTTTTCAAGCAACAACGCCTGCTGCCCATCTGTAAAATGTTTATCGACAGCGCGCAAGTTGTATTGTCCCGTGTACCTGCGTTGCTCTACCGTGCTGTTGTTACTAGCCTTTTCGTTTGCCTCGGCCAGCTTCTCGCGCAAAGCTGACAGGTATTCTGCCGCCGGCGTTGCCAAAGAATCTGGTACCGCCCAGTCTCCCGTCTAAGTTTTTTGGAGAATGGATAGCGGTCCGGTCGGTATTCTGTCATACATTAACTCAAACGGCGACTGCCCGGTCATCTCATTAGGGGCCTCTCTGTAAGCCCAGAGCAAGAATGGCACAAGCCTATCCCAGTCACGTCCGTGCTCCTAAATATTCTGGAATAGCATGGATTTGAATGTTCCATTCCAGCGCTCGACCAGACCGTTGCATTGAGGGTGGTCCGGCGTGGAGAACCTCGGAGAGGCGCCCAATTTCCTGAGAAGCTCTTGTGTAAGCTTTGCGGTAAAAATTGTGCCCTGGTCACAGCACACTGTTTCAGGGACTCCCAGGCGCGCGAATATTTGCAAACGAGCGTCACACGTGGCCTTAGCGGTCAGCGCTTTTAAACACACGGCTTCGGGCCAACGCGTGTTCATGTCCACTACACAAAGTGCATAGCGGTGCCCTCGAGCTGACGGTGGTTCTATCGGTCCTATGCAGTCGATGTTCACCACTTGGAATCTTGGAATGCGGTCTCTGGTCTAGCGATCGGCACTCGATCTGCTGTGCGTGCACGCGACTTCACCTGACATGAGTGGCATGAGCGGCATTACTGCTTCACGTCGCTAGTGACCCCGGGCCAGAAGAATGAAGCCTTTATCCGCTGAAGCGTTTTCCGCTCGCCGAGATGACCTGCCCACACTGTGTCGTGCACCATTTTTAACAGGACTTGTCGGGCTAGTTGGTTGATCATAATGCAAAAAAGACGAACTGCGCAACAAGAACACGGACGAAAGGGAGGCAGACACACACTGTGTGTCTGCCTCCCTTTCGTCCGTGTTCTTGTTGCGCAGTTCGTCTTTTTTGCATTACCATTTTTAACACCTCTGCGTGTCGTTCGGCTGGGAGGACAAGCTGAGTACACGGACGCCCAGCAACAGGCTCCTGGTGGAACAAAAGCTCGTCCCGGACCGTCATGCCGTGTGTTCTCTCTCTAGCCTGAGCCCACGCTTCCTGGAGTGATTCGTCTCCAATCTGCGCCTCGCGAAACCGTTGCCGCGTCGTCTCTGCCACCGCGGTTTCCCCTTCGCTGCAATCTCCTGCTACCGCGCCCGCTAGAACCTCGTCAACCCGCTTCTCCCTCTCTTCGATTTCTTCGTCAGAAACCTCGGCTTCTCCCTGTTCTTGCGTATGGGCACGATCGCTCAGAAGCTGCTCATAGTCTTCGGGATTTATTAACGCGCTTATCCCAGTTATAAGCTCGCCTGTGACTGCACACAGTATGCCGCGCTCTGACGGGTCAAATGATGCTCGCGGTGCTCCCTGAGTTGTTACTAGGGGAACGTACGCCAGCTCCGCGACAACGTGCTTTCCGAAAGCCCCATTGAGTTTTATTGTTGCCCCCGCGCATTCATATCGCGGCACGAGCGACCTGCGGATGACCGTGATGTCGGCCCCTGAGTCAATGCGCGCACTTATAGCGTTCCCACTACTCAACAACTTCACCTCTCCGGCGCTGACCTTCTCCTCCGCGGGCTGCCTTTCTACTGATCCGTGCACTGTCTCCCTGTCATGCAAGGGGGCCGTTATTCGGGCCGTTATTCGGGTCTGCGCGTCCGCCCCCCATGTCTGGCTTTTCCGCGGTTTGCCTTTTCGGGCAAAATCTTGCGATGTGCCCATGCCCGTTGCAATGGAAACACTGTCCATGTCCCCGGGGCCGCGTGTTGTTTGGTCGGGACTGGGTTCCGTCGCGCTGCGTTACCTCGACTGCCTCGTTCGTCGCCATCGCCGCGCTCACTGCTTTCCCGACCTTATATCTTCGGCTCTCGTCGTGGTTTTCTGCCAGCGTGACAATCTCACTAGGTTTTAGGCACCCTGGCTTATCATTTAGAGCAACGTGCGCTCTCGCCTCTGCACTGAGAGCCTCCCTTAGTTGGTCCGCGACAGCTAGCAGTTCGAACTCCTCTAACAAAGTTACCTGACAGCGGTTTAAATAGTATTCCACACTCTAAAAAAGAGTGTAATTTTAGTCTTTTTGGGGGGTAAACCACTTGTCGCTAAGCTAACACCTTTAGGAGGGTATTGTTACGCTATTTGCTACAAACTAAAGTTTTAGCCCCCGACAAACAGTATAAACGTTACACTCTCTAGCGTAAAGTTGAACCTTGAAACGCAGTGCAAGTTTACGCTGCCAAAGACTATAGTTGCACCTTTTCGGGAAGACATGTTTTAGACTACGACAGTGTAAACGTTATACTCTTTATAGTGTAAAGTTACACCTTGAAAGGCAGTGCAAGCTTACGCTGCCGAAGACTATAGTTGCACCTTTTCAGGAAGACTATGTCTTAGTCTTCGACAGTGTAAACGTTACCCTCTCTAGTGTAAAGTTACACCTTGAAAGGCAGTGTAAGTTTATGCTGCCCAAGACTATAGTTACATCTTTTCAGAAAGACTATGTTTTAGTCCACGACAAACAGTATAAACGTTACACTCTCTCTAGTGTAAAGTTACGTCTTGAAAGGCAGTGTAAGTTTATGCTGCCCAAGATTATAGTTACACCTTTTCAGGAAGACTATATTTTAGTCTAAATGGGCTAACTCTTACTCCCACAGCAGCGTAAATTTATGCCATGAATACCAGTGCAATGTTGGGCTGTCTAGGAGTATTGATACATTTTTGAGAACGAGTATGTTTTATTCCAGACAGCCTAACTTACTTCCACAGCAGCATAAAGCTATGCTGCTATGGGTTAATATTTCTCTTCAGAATGCAATGGCTGACCTTCTGATCATGCAGAGTAGTGGTGCAATGTGTACACAAGAAGCAGGCATGTATAATGTGTAGTAGTTGCGTGTTTTGGTTTAGGCACAGTGCAATAACAGAACAAGATTTTTTCACAACTGAAAAGAAAACATACCACGTATGGCCTTTATTTTAAATAAGGTTACAGCCAAACTGCTCACAAGTCCACCTATTTCTTATCCTGGAGGACCAGGCAGCGTGAGAGACCTGGGCAGCAGATAAAAATACACACGCACTTAATAAACTTAGACAACACATAAAGAGGTATAGAAGGATGAGAGATTTTGTAGTACAGTAACTTAAATGAACTGAAGTTTTTCAGTTACAAAATTCATGAAACAATCTGTGCTCAAGTGTTTACATGAAAAAAGAAAGAAATCAATCGGCGCAAAAAAATTTAGTTCTCACAATTCCTTGTTTCCAGAAAAAGTAAGACAGATAGGTCCATGTGCCACAACATTGTGCCAAATTAAGGTTCCATCACAAAATGGCATCAACCGCTATAAGCAGGGGAAAACCATTTCATGCTCTGAGGCTACTAGATGTGTGCACCAAAAACTTAACTAGGGCTATACAATGTAGCAATGGCACTGAATCGAGAAGAGAATATTCCGATGCCTCTATATACCATAACCTCCTTGCAATAGCTACATAGAATTTAATTTAATCTTTTAAGATGACAGCTAAATGGGGGCTTCTGCATTGCAAATACAATAATTGTGCATGAGCATGTGTGCCATGAAAACACAAAAGTGACATGAGTTCCATCAGAGCATGCTACAGTCAGAAACAACTCAAGAACAAAGCAGCAGATGCCTCTCCAAAAAGGCCCTTCAACCAATGGCACTGACCGCTTCTGATGTCACGGTTAGTCTGATTTAAGCCCTGGTTTATCCCGCTTCATCTGCCGCCCCATGGCGATGTCACACTAGCAGGTCTAAGGCGATTAACCAGAACACTGTGAAAATTGATCGATGCCATTGGTTGGAGCGCATTCTTTAACAAGCATTTTCTGCCTCGTTCTCAGTTTATATCCAACTAGAGGCTGCAAAAAAGGAGGTAGTGACGAGCCAGATCACGATAAATCAGCATCAAATGGCAATCAGCAGCCTTCTTTTTGTGTGCTTTCCACACTAAAGAACATCTGCATATGGCTGGGCCGCCATTAGCAGTGAAATGACTGCACAAGGTTTTTTACCCAACCTTAGTGCCACCACGTAGCTAGTTTACTTTGACGTTTCAGTGCTGTGTTACTTCAGTTTTGTACACCACACAAAAAATCAGCATTATGATGAATTTTTTGTAGTGCACTTTCTTGCTCAGTGAGCCCACACTTGGAACTCCACCTCAACGAGGGTTAAGGCCTTCAGTTTATAATGCCTGCACTGACCTACTGTCCAATGTTAGTACAAAGCACGTGGGCCTAAGCTATATGCAGTCGGGGGGGGGGTAGCTTTAGCAAATGTGACAAGGTGGGTGCACTCAATGAGGGTAGGCTATACAGAGCTACTGCTCTCTTTATATTTTTTGTAACTTTGACTGCAATATTTTTTATTCTCTGGCACTTGCAGTCAGTCGCACTTGTCACTCACAACCAAGGTACTATGTGTCTCCTTACAGTGATGACTTCAGGGTAACAGTGCGAAAGCTTTGGTTAACCAGAAACACAGGGCTTTTTGGGGAAAAAATTTATGACTGATATTATGACTGAGCAGAAATAAAATTCAAAAGCAAATAACAACGTCAAGAGATAGGAGCACTGTGAGAACATTGCTTACAATCAGGAAAGCTAAGTGTGAAAGAAGTCACAGTTCACCCAAAACATCATCCCTCGACTTTGTGAATGATGGGTCATTCCAAGCAAAACATACCAGAGTTGAGCAACCATATCGGATTTGTTCAAAACAATTAATGTAAAATTTTTGCATTGTGTGAAATCTAAGCCAGATGCCAAAAAAAAATTTGAGCAGTTTGAACAATTAGAAAACATGTGAAACCGGCATCGCTCTATGATCGACCGAAAATCCAGATTTTTAGAAGTTACACGAAAAATGTTTTAATAAGATTTGCAAAGATTCTGGCTTTTGATATGATTCAGATCTTGTATTTTTGACCGTATAATTATTTTTTTTTATTTAAATAAAATGTAAAAATTCTACTATGACTCTTATAAAAATATCAACTCCTTTTTGGAAATTAAGAAAAAGCCATCTTGCTTCCCTAGACGTCTATTACCCATAAAAAATGTTACAGCTCATGCAGCTGAATGAGTGGAAGTGAAATAAAATGCTGAATTTGCTGAAAAGTGCGTTTGGGACCATAAAAATTCATTCATTTCACTCTGAGGTGGTCAAAACAGAAATACTACCAGCGATGGCAAGTTTAGTAGAACAATTTATTGCATTTCATTTCTGAAGTTTTAATCGAGGTGATTTTTGTTTAAAGCGAGAATAAAATTTTTGAAGTAAAGCTCGTCCGCCGCGAGCTGCGTCGTCTCTTTGCGCCTCTTCAACACAAAGCACAGCACAGCGCTCAAAACATTGTGTACACGAACTGATAATTGTGGGAAAAGATTTTCTTTGTGCTGCTGGGGTGGCACTTGCACCAGTGAGATTGTTATTCAGTTTGTTCATGCCACACTAAGTCACTGTTGTCAGAGACATGACAGTCATGACAGGCAATGCTGCGGATGTAGTGTGTTCGCAAAACCATTTTACTCCACCACATATCATCTGTTCTTCTCAAAGCCTCGCTGAGTGTTTGAATAAAAACAAAGCGGTATAAAATGAACTGGTATCACTGAAAACCGCGCTGAAAGCAGTGGGGCGCTTAGTTTTCAGTACTTCTGGATGTAATTTTCACTGAGTGAAGACTACTTTTTAGGCACAGATGGTGTATATGCGATTCGCCCTATGAGATGCATATCATATCAGCACATGTCATTTTTACTTCTCGAAGTCTCGATGAGCCGCAGGACAAAAATGTGGCAAGAGGTAAAACGAAGGGCAGGAGGCAATAACTCACGGTAATTGAGATTTAATGCACAAAATATGCATGGGGTCACTGTGCTTGTATGGTGAACTGCATTTTGAGCACGGACTTGACATTTGCAAAAAGGCGTGCTAGCTTTGGGAGCGTTTCCTGCTATGCAAGAAAAAGAGTATACAGAATTCAAGGAGGAGGCGACTGCATGCCGGTGCCGTGGTCGCAGTATGTTTGAACACTCGAGAGCAAGGCAGCTCCACTCGATCGGACCGTGCCAGCGCCAGCGTGTCTCGCGTTACCAGAAGCCATGGTGAGGACTTCGTACCGTCACGTGCGCTCCGGGGCACATGCTTTTCATGATTTTATTCGGACATCAAAGTGACTGGTGTTACAAAAGTGTCACGTGGTCATTCCTTCCATGTGGCTCAAGCGAGACAGCACACTGAAAGCCATAGTTTTGCAGCTCTTGGCTGCCTTATGCCATAGCGGGTTCGTTTGAACTTCAAAAGCGAAAACAAACTCGCATATTGCATACCACCCGCCGAATGTCATGCGATACCTGCCTACGCTCCAGCCCTAAACATGCACTACAGTGAGTGAGAGTAAACTGAAGTGGTTATGTGGCCATAAATGTGTCATGACAGGTGCAGTGTTACTCGATGAAGCGTTAAAAGATTCAATATTCATAAACTGTGAAGGACAGAACACAAACATTTTTTAGTCTCTATGCGCAAAATATTAGTTCACACTGCTATGAGTTCATATCCTCCATCAGAGCACTGTATTACGGGGTACATTACAGTACCGCAAAAATTACAGGGAATAAGTAACTGGTACTGCTACAGCGAACTTTCAATCAGCAGTTACAAGCTGGGAATGCAAGACCATGCTCTAATGCTTATTCTGTTGACATAGCAACAACAGAAACAATAAATGTTCAGTCACTCTGACCAAAGGGAAGGACTGCTGGGCTATGTAGTCCAATGAGCATTTCACGGCATCTTCTACAAGAAACAGGCAAGCAGAAGGCTTCACATACAAACATCTGAACATTGCTCATTTCAAAAGCAAAGTGTTGAATGTGTTAATGACATCTTATATGTTCATAAATCTATAGGAAGGTTCCAAATGATGCACTCACTGGAGAAATCCCAGCTTTCGCAGCTTTTCAAAGCGCAAAAAGGGCAGGGCCTGGACCAGTGGTGGCAGTGGCACTGCTTTTAGGGCAAGCAGCAAAACCAGTTGCTGGCAACCTGCATTAAATATGAACACGATGATGTACGTCATCCTCTGAAAAATGCATACCATCTTTTTATCACCATAAATATGTAACAATTTAATGCAAACAAGCCTGCTCATATAAATTTACTGCACAGAAGAACTGTCTAGGAAGCCACAGCATTTTATTTCACAGGCAGCAATGTAACAGTCAGAATGACATAATTATAGTGAACTAGAATATACTACAGTGGCTCGCCTGGGAGGGCGCATCTACCTTTCCGGCAGACCGTTACGCTCTGGAAAGCCACCAGAAGCGCTGCTGCTCTCTTTCATACTACAGCGCGGCAGCTGAACCTACTAGGCACCACAGAGCGCAGATAGGCAATAGTCTTTAATGAATGCTTTCACCTGTTTGAAATGCGTTCTAACAGTGTACTTCATATCCTGGGCCCCATTAAAAGAGAGTAGAAGATAGAGCCTGGATGCCAAGAACACTGCGAGAAAGTTGAAGCTGGGGTTGCAGCATTTAATGCCGCAGCGCGCTTGTATTTTTTTACGAAAAGCATAAGCCACGCTAGCACCCACAGTCGTGAAGATGCACAGCTTAAATTTTGCCAGTGTTAAACACTGCTTAGTGCACTTTTAATAAATCAGAATTCAGCCCTTTCTTTATTTCCTTGATTTCTTGGGCATACCACGTGTAGAGCACTGCATTTAAAATGAACTGCATAAGAAAAATTATGGTATTATCAGACATCTGATTCAACAATCAAGCGAAAGCAGTTGGATTTACCCTCGATGATTACTTCGATGCTTTTACTCTAAGGAATGTTTTTACTACATGCTGAGGCATCATACACAACAAATAATTGCCGCTGGGGGAGGAGTGATGCTAGCACTGCTTTAGCAGCAAAAGGTGCTAAATTTAACTAATGCCCCACATTTGGAAAGACAGACTGTCTGCATCATCAGGCATAAAATTTAACATGCAGAGTGTTCAGAAGTTAGCTTTACAGACTTCTAAAAATATATATGCACTCAGTGCTGAGTGGTGCGTGCATGTATTGTGTGATGTCCGTGCACGTTAAAGAATCCAAGGTGGTTGAAATTTCCAGAGCCTTCCACTACGGTGTCCCTCATAGCCCGAGTCACTTTGGAACGTCAAGCCCCATGAAGCATAAACCATAAGGTTCAAATAAAAGAAAAATGTTTCCGCTAGTAAAACTAACCATACAAAACAAAGAACAAACTTTTAACTTCACAAAAAACCTGGCTGATTACAAGTGTACATGATGCCAAATAAGCATGAGAGGCAGTACTCACGCTTTCTCGGTTCCAGGTTATGGCAGCGAGTACGGTCGATGCTTAATCAGTGCGCTGTAAGGGTCATATATATGTAAAACTTTAGATACACATGTTATCACCTTTGACAGCTGGGTGATTCCATGAGAGAACAAACTGCCTAATAATTTCGTTTTTAATTTTCTCAATTATTTTACTTATTATGCGCACATTATTCAGTAGGCCAGCTGTGAATTTTGTGTTGTGAAAATCCTAATATTTAAGGAAAAAAAAATTATAAACGATATCAAGGCAGAGGCAGCATTTTCACGCAGTGCTCAATTTCGCTAATTTGCCATGACGTAAGTATCTAGATATGAAAGCATGATATGTATAATTATCGTGCTAAATGTGCAGGTGAGAAGAAATATGTGGGCTTATTTCCACCATTTTGAGGAAGTTGTCGCTTGCTGGAAAAAATTTCGAAAACGACACAAGTCTGAAACGACGTTATTTTCATTTTTTCTCTACAAATACATAACACGTATATTTCAAATTTGCACAATTAATAACCATTGAGGTGCTAAAAAAGTACACCAGCTTTCATTATTACAGAAAATTGGGAAGTTCAAGAAGTATTGCCTAAAATCTGGAATTTTTTAATACAGCAGTGTTTTTCAGAAATCAAAGGAAAAAAGGCCCCATCTCAAATTTTTCTTAAAACTCATGAAACAAGCCTCTAGAAGGAAAAAAAGTGTATGAAAGAACGTGTTGCATTATTTTATTTCCAACAATGTTATCCAAGATCAAAATTGTAGTTTTTTGAGCATCGCCAAGAGTGCCTAAATGAGGAGGTGGAAGCAGCAAACGCTCTTCGCTACTCTAAAGTTTCCCCATATCCCAAGACGTACCTTTTCCATCAAGAGATAGCGTCCGGAATACTTTTTGTGGATTGACACAGATCTGTAACATGAACAGAATTCAGTAGCACTGCTATCGCTGAGTGCAGGTAAACAAAAGTTCTCAATGTAATTTTCTGACTGCACAGTGCCCCTATAAGGTTGTCTTTCATTTAAAAAAAGACAACTAAACAATAGAAATGAACGCGGAAGTAAACAGCATCATTTCAAAGTCAATGTTTTCTTAAAACAAACAACCCAATATGTGCTTGCCAGAGGTGCTTTACAAAACCACACTCTGTACCATAGCTTTTACCATAGGCATTTTGGAGGCTCTGTGATAAGCAAAAGCTTAAAGAAAGTTGTACATAAGTTGAACGAATGCCTACTGCAGCATAGCTATCACCAATCTAGGATACACCAGCATAACCAATCCAAATAAATTAACAGCGACTAAAAAAGAAACCAAATTGTATTTTTAAATCAAACGCGAATTAGAAAAGAAAATTAGCCACAATATACCTGCAGTCAAACGACAAAGCGAGGGCCTGGGGACACACACAGCTTCATAGGTGCACTGTGCAGCAATAGAATTACATACAAAACTTTTCTTTAGATGCATTCCTATGGGCCACACACTCCAAGTTGTTACCTGCACCGGGCCATAACGGCACTACCGAATCCTTCTTACATCACAGATCAGTGTCTGTCCTCAAGAAGTATTAGGTATGCTCTCTCTTGATAGAAAAGGTCTCAGTGTTGGGATCTGGAGAAAATTTAGAGCAGCGGAGGGCGTGTTTGCAGCTTCCGTCCCCTTATTTAGGCGCTCCTGCTGGCGCTAAAAAAATTACAAGTTTGAGCTAGGATAACATTTTTTTCACCTCCTTCTCAAGACTTGTTTCCAGAGTTTTAAGAAAAATTGGGGATGCAGTTTTTTGTAGAAAACATTCTTGAAAACACTACTATGTTCAGAAATGCTAAATTTAGGGCAATATTTCTTGCACTTCCCTATATTATATAACAACCCCAGTAGCACAAGGTGGCGGGCCCATGCGGGTCCGACATGGGCAATGAGGGCTGGTGGCTGCCCGCAATAAACTTACATGGTTCCCTCGTGGGCGCAGTGCTGGCAAAAAAGGTTTGGGCTGCCCATTTTATGCCTGAGTGGGCCCCTCGTCAGCTACGCATGGGCTTAAAAAGAGCGGCCAGCCCACCTGGGTCCCACCACAGATACATGCGGGCAACAGTGCGGGCTCTATCATGGCGAAGCGTGCGCAGCCCCTCTTGGGGCTGCCTGTGCAGCGCCTTGAGGGAGCCACGGTGGATTTGTGTGGGCAGAGAGATAGTATTCCCGCCTTCGGCCTACATGGGTCCTGTGTGGAAAATACAGGGGCTAAACTTTGTGCTGCACAGCGGCGAAGTGTTGTAGGCATGCAGTTTGGGCTGTCTGAGCAACGCCTACGTTGGTCCCGCATGGGCTAGGCGTGGACACGTTTGTCATTTCCGCATCTTCCCCGCCTTTATCCTAACCAGGGTATGAAAGGGCTAAGCATGGGCTGCATGCAGTTCGTGCGCATAAAATATGGGGTTACATGATGGTGAAGTGCGGGCAAATCCAACAGAGGCGGCCCCTGCAGCGCCCTCAAGGATCCAAGGAGGCTAGCTGTGTGTGGGCAAACATACAATATTCCCACCTACAGCCTACAAAGGCACTGCGTAGAAAATACGTGGGTGGCGCATGGGCATATATCAGCCATTCCCACACCTTCCTCGCCTACATATCTGGTAGAAAAGGGCTATGTGTGGACTATGCAGAGGCAAAATGTGTGTGCGTGAACCTGGGCTATACGACGGTGAATTGCGGGCAACCGCGATGGGGGCTTGCCGTGCATCACTCTGACGACACTGTGTGTGGAAACAGGAGTATATTTCAGCCTGTAGCCTTCGTAAGTCCTGCGTCGATTATTCTGGAGTTTGCAGTGCAGAAACATCACGCGTAATGTTACTGATCTTTCCCGGCGACACCTATGGACATGTAGTTCCACTTACATTAGCCCGGCTGCATATCCTACATTACATGTAAAAGGGCTGCATGGGTACCACAGCGGTGGAGCATGGGCGCATGGGCGAAGTGCGGGCATATATATATATATATATATATATATATATATATATATATATATATATATATATATATATATATATATATATATATATATATATATATATCCTCTGTATATGGGCTGTAACTCAGCACGTTGACGAAGCCAGGCGAATGTGGGCAAATAGCATGCATTCCCGCGTTCAAGCTAAATATATTCTGCATAAAATATGCAATTAAGCATGTAATTTAAGCTATATGCGCTTCAAAATCGCAAAGCATAATGGTAGACGAATTCCAGCTGCCAGCAATAACTGAGGCGGTCCCGTCTTCCGACCTGGTACAAATGGTTCTTGTCAGTTTTGTTGGGGGTCATTTAATAATTAGAATTTTTTATGGTCCCTTGATGCTCGATTTATTGAGATTTTGTAGTAATACACATTTTGTTGAAATCTACAATAAAGCCTTCGAGATTAACTTTTTTTTTGAAGTTGAGTAAAGCAGACTTGTTCTGCAGATCATATCTTTGTAGCATAAGGCGAAATGTGGTTTACGAGAAACTTGTTGCTGTGCTAAAAAATATGCAGTGAAACCTCGTTAATCCGGTCGGCAAAAGACCAGAAAGAAAAGAGAAAAGCTAAGAAAACAATTTTTAAAGTTGTTCTGCAAGGAGCAGAAACATTGTCGCCTGCTTTTGACATAAAAACTGCACGGAAATGATGCACAGAGGCGCGGAGCGCCTTAGTCTAACTGCAATTTTGTAACAGTTCGCAGTATATATTTACCATGACGCTAATAGCCACGCTAATAGCCACGCGCCAGCGCCTAGCGTGCTTCCCAACGCCGTTCAAATCCAGCGCGCTGCTGCCAGGTCACGTGGCAGGACCCAGCACACCCTTCTCCCCTCCTCTCCCTCGGTGCATTCCGGAGTGATATCCGGCCGCCGGCTAGGCCTTACGCCGCGCCGTGCCGTGGTCCGTGCTGCTGCTGTTCGTGTGCTGTTTGTGTCTGATTTCAAAGTCGTTCCTTCAAACTTCCGTTTGGATTTCCTGCTTATCGTAGCTTGCGCCGCGTGCCAGCAATGCAGCCGTTCGCGTACTTTGTGAAAAGTGACCACGCCGAGAAGCATGGAGCCGTTTCATATTGACAACACGTTCGGCTTCAACCGTAGCCGCCGCGAAGCAAGAGAAGAAAGCGGTTACTGGAATGCGTAGAGTCTTCGTTTCCAGGTGAGACCCATAGTGTAGCGCAAGAGTGCGTGCAATTTGCGACCGCGAAAATAAACGAGCGAGCGCAAAGGCGAGAAGAAGCGGAAGGGACGAGGCTTTGTCAGCTCTGTCCTGTTCGTTTCCCATCGGCATTGCCCGTGAGTCACTGGTTGTTTCCGCGGCAGCTAGTGCATTCCACATCGAATCATCAAACTGCTGGTCCGTCAGTGTTCGCAGTGTATGCGTTGCGACGCGAGCGCCGAGGTGTATGCATAGATGCGTTTGCTGAATGGCAGGCACGCGTAGGAGTCCTAATTGTAAATGTGGCAATTGTATACCGCCCAACAAGGCGCGTGACTATGTTTTGGGCTTTCGTTAAGGTGGTTGCCCGACTTCCTGTTCATTATTCGACGTGGGACATGATCGTGCACTGCCTGCACGCGTGTTTTTGACGCCAGTATCGGCCCGTTGCGGACTGCCGATAGCGTGCGCCGCTCGGTCTGTTTAGCGTTCTGTTATTCGCTACGCGTATGAGCGTCTTTATAGTAATCTGATGTGGCGTCTTAAGGTTAGAACACACCTCTACGAGCCGATTACACCAGTTGTCAAGCTCAGAGTGGGAGGGGTGTGACGCGTCAAGGCATGCAAGCAACTGCGTGAATTGAAGCGACGCGTCACTGCGATACCACAACAGGTAGCTGCCTGCTCAATCACTTTTGTAACATTGGTAACGTTGCCTGCAGCTGTAAAGTTCTTTTAGTTGCTGGCGGCCGTGAACAAAAATCATTGCTAAATGATGACGAAGAAGTAGCCCTAGAAAAAGAGCGCTTTGTAGCCCTTTCAAATTAAGTGGTTTTGAATAACCTAAGTAGTACAGAGCTTATCATAAAAACTAGTGTGAGCAAGTGGCCTTATGTATTTGAAGTTTGGCTGTTTAAATATTTTCTTGTGGTTGTGTGAAATGCCAGCAATACAAATAATTATCACGAAGTGCCAGGCATTGTGGGTGCAAAATACACAGCTGGAAATTATGATGTTATGCAGATGAAGTGCCTTCTCTCTAGTAGTGAAGAAGTCTGAAAAGAGCTTCATCGGAGAAGATGTCTCCACCGTTCAGATTTGGGGCTGTTCTTGTCTGTGCCTGTTCAGCGTACATTGCAGAGCACAAGTATGTGTCGAGTTTTCTCAGACCTGTTTTGTTTCACCTCTGCATTGAGATCAGTGTGTTGGAATGTCTGTTTTGGACCAGAACGTTGATGGCATGTATTGGCATTCCCCTATTCAAAATAACGTAAGTGTCTCATCTCAATAGGTCATCTTTAGATAGTGCCCGTTTCATGCTCACAAGGAAGCAGTGCTTAAATAAAGGGGGGTCTCTGCTGGCCTCGGAACCCTTACAAAACAAGCGAGGAATCTGAGACTCCCTGTACTAGAATGTAGGGAGCGTATGAATCCGAAGCAAGCAACCAATTTTCTTTTTCTTGTTAGTGGTTTTTGGAACATTTCTCCTGTCATTTTTAAAATTTCGTGGTGATTTTTAGCAAGAATCATTAACATATTTTCTTACAGCCAAGACGCAAAAAATGCAACGTTGACAGCACAATACACAGGGTGCAAGAAAAAGGGAAACCCGCACCCTCATACCACGATTGAGTCCACAGCTGGCCGCTCAGCTCCAAGGCTACACAGCAACAACGAGCACACTGGCATAGCCTCAGCTCAGCCGCTTTCTCTCTCTTCCTCTCTAGTTCCCTCCTCACCTGTTCTCGAGTCACTAGAAACCCCCTTCATTCAATGCAGCCAGGCTTTAAAATATGCCAATATGAAGTAATGGGCTACAGGGCAGCATTCTAAGGTGATATTACAGCATGAGAACAATGCTTTTATTCTTTTTTCCTCTAGTATCCATCTCCCATGGCACTCCTCATAGACAATCATAGTAGAAGGATAACCATGTCAAGCTTCTGCAGTAATGCCGGTGTCACATGGCACTCCTCAGAGACTGGTCCAGCAAATACGTCTTATTTTACTTGGTGAAAAGAATATGAATGGTGTTATATAGTGCAGCTATGAATGCACCTCAAAGATGAAACATTAATTGGACTTGACAGCTTCTCTTCTGTGGCCTCTCACAGTATAACGAAAGTAGAAGCAGCGCTAATTTTTACACAAACCACACAGAAAGAACAGACAGGATAGTGCCCGTCCTGTCTGTACTTTCTGTGTTGTTTATGTAAAAATTAGCGCTGTTTTTACTTTTGTTACACAATGTTACACCAACTAATCCAGCAAGAGGTACTGTTAAATGAACTTTTCACTGTAGTTGCAATATGTTTACTGCCTCTAGATCTGAGTGGAAAATAAGCACTGTGTACTGCAAACTACTTCAAGGTCTGTTGAATTATAGCCTGTGCACAAAAAAGCTAAAAGTGCTAAATGAAAAAGGTGAATGTTCACCATAAATTGTTACCTCTGTGGTTATCTTGGTCAGTTTTGATTTTTTTGCCATTTCACTTGCTTGGTGATGACACTGTGCAAGTTCAGTAAATATACTTGCTCTGTTACACTTACAGGAAATTAGGAGCTTGTAGTGACCTGTTTGACTCAGCCTTTCGGCATGCTACCTGATATCATAGTTCAACAAAGCTTGAAAGAAACTGCATATACTATAGACACCAGATGTTTGCTTGCGTCTTTTTTCAAATGCCTTAGACGTTAATGTGCAGGCGCGGACAGAAGTAAACGGAGCGCACCGCACAAGAACTGCTTTTCAGCGCCGCCTACAAAAACCACACGTAAGCTCAAAATCGCGACACGCATATGCAGGCCGCCTGCCGGCGCAACCCTCTCATTGCTCCGCTCGCCTCGCATTCGGCCGTAGTCAGCGTCACGCTGATGATGATTATGGTCGGATGGTTGTGCCCTTAGTAGCGAGCGGGCATTTCGGAGCGCACAGACCACTGCCTTGATGCCACAAATCCCGCGGGGGCGACGCTATCATTATGTCGTTTCATCTGTGGGAGCTCTAGGCGCGTTTCCATCGCAAATAGCGCACGTCCTTCAAACTTTAGTTGCCTCTGGGATTCATTTCCATCTCGCTATAGACCAAATAAACTCATAAACACTCGATCCACCACCGCAGTTTCGGGTTCTTTTAATACAGTTACCGTTCATTTTCGGCTTGCACCTACGAGGAACCGACGGAGCGGCAAAGCATGCGCCCTGTGTGCCTGTGCTGCACCACAGTGCTCCTGCACTGGAACCTCGCCTAGAAGGTCAGCTTAAAATGAGATGAAACCGCCGCTCTTGGCGCTTTTTGCAGCGCGATCCAGCGTCTCAAGGATAGTGACTGCTTCCAAATGTGCTGGATGCAGCTGTTGGGTTTCTACACCTATATTCTCAAACAGACCAATGTCTATATGTAACCGATAGCAGTGAAGTAATACAGCTCGCACAGAAGAGTTTGGATCGCTTGCCTGGTTCTGTCGTGGCTCATATTCTGATTAGTGGGCGATCACGGGCTCTTATATGCCGAATTTCGCACGCGGGGCACGCAACAGTGACGCACTGCTGCCGCGGCATTCGTGTGGGTGAGACAGCGGGTGCTTGTAGTCATCCTAAGATCCGAAGGTGCATGTAAAGTGATTACCGTGAGCTCTGCTCCGCGCATGACAGCGCGATACGCAGCGCACTGTCTCAGTGGTGATAAGAGCAGGATCCAGTATAGGGGCAGTTTTTTTCGGGGGAGACAGGCAGGGTGCATGCACTAGTGCTGCGTCAGCGCCTGGTAGGGACAATGCGAATCATCAGTGACAACTGTAAAAAATTAACACAAAACTGCGGCAGTATGCCGAGTGTTTCGAGCACGTTTGCTTGCGAGTGAGACGCAGAAGAGTCTCAGCGGCAGCAAAAGTTCGAAACATGCGGGTTGTTTGCGGCGCAAACACGCCTCCAGCTGTTCAAACGAAGCGGCTTAATGGTAGAGCCGTCCCCGCGCAATTTGCCTTATCAAGACAGCGGTCTTTGTTTTCCGAAATGTTGGCTAGCTACACAGAGCACGACCATCCGATCATGATCATCATCAGCACGACACAGACGCCGGACGAATGCGAGGCAAGCGGAGCATTGAGAGGGTCACGCCGGAAGCGGGCCTGCACATGCACGTGGCGATTTCGAGCTTTCGTCTGGTTTGGCTAGGCGGCGCTGACACGCAGTTCTTGTGCGGCGCACTCCGTTTACTTCTGTCCGCACCTGTACATGGACCACCCCGTGATATTTGCTCTATGACTGGTAAATAATTTATAATTGTCTTTCTCCTTGTTGTTTCAGTATTATCAACCGAACGATGGCTGCGACGTGTAGTTGGTTTTCAGGTCATGTCAAAAGCAAGAAAACTGGTAATATAACTGCTGCTATGGCATTTGTTGTCATTCCAGCTTTTGAAACAGGCCGTTTTAGGTGTTTTAGTGAATTAAAACTCCATATCAACATTTATATTGTAGCCTTTTCCATGCCTCAGCAGACCTAAAGGCCAACTAGGCATCGCAGCCATCATTCGGCTGATCTAGCCTAAACAACGTCAGAGGAGGGAATGGAATTATAAATTATGTAATGGTAGGCAAATACCACTTGGGGATTCATGTATTCTAATGTCTAATGCAGCGTTTAAAAAATATGTGGCCAAAGTTACGTTTTTATAGTCCTTGAAACTTATTTTTTAGGTGTCTGTTTCACTGTTCTCAATTTGCAGAGGTAGCAGTGTTCAGTACTGCTTACCTTCTTTTTGTTGTTCTATTTTCATTCATTGGTTGGGCCCTGTTTTTCCTGTGTTGTGTTCTGTGATCGCATAGTGCATCCCTTCTTTTTTGTTTGTGCACCACTTCTGTTCAGTGTTTTTTTTGTGGCAGGCCTCATGACAGCTGGCAGCTTTCCTTTCATTTTTGCCTTCTCCTCTGACGGTGCTCATGGTACTAGACAAAATATAGTTTACTGAAAAGCTGAATTCTAAACTGTACAGCATCATTAAGGTGCCCTCTTCCTTTTTAGCACATGCCAATAATGGTGATGCCTACTGTTTCCGAGAATCTTACACTGACACAAATTTGTTTCACAAGTGCAGGGCATGCTTTGCTCTAGTGTGGAGTTTGTGCATTTGCAGTGTACAGTTTGTACATGGTCTCTTAGTTGATGACTGACACAGTGGCCTCATTGGCTGACTTTTATATTATTATGAAGGTTAGAATTTGTTTTTCTCATTGCTTATGAGCTTTACAGGAGCTTATGATGTCTTCAACAGTCATGTCTTTTTTATTGCTTTAGTTAGGATACTGAGGCTCAAATGAGCGAGCATCTGAGGCCAAAATACCAGTATAACTTCGTGCCGTTTGTCAGCTTCCTTTATGATGTGCATAACTGTTCAAGTAGGAAATAATTTCAGGTCTTAGTGGTCCTTCATTTGCTTTTGCTTTTCAGCCTTTATGCCAGATGTCAGATTTTGGAGGATAGTTTGTCACATCATTCATCACTAAAGTAGGTAGCACAATGTACCAGCAGTGACAATTGGTCATTAAAACTAAGGACCCCACCCTCCCTTTATGAGGACGCCAAAGCTGAGATCTGATGGCAACTTTGATGAGTATTGACACCTGAAGTTGTCTTGTTACAAGCATAATGTTACGGACAACTTTGAAATTTCCTTATGCTATTGGGTTCAAATCATGTTTTTGCTTGCTATCAAACTCGCTCAACGGCACTTTCATTGTGAAAATTAGTATAACACTTGGAAAAGGCAGCCAGGTCCTTCATTGAATGTGAGTGGTGCACACTGGAATTCTGCTCCTGCAGCAAATCATGTGGGTCATATTGGAGGTTGTGTTAAAAAGTAATGAAGCATAGATATGAAAATGGTGATACACAGTTATTACCATTTCGTGGCCCTGGACCAATTTCTGTCTTTTAATGGCACTGTACTAAAAAGAAACTGAAGTGCACTGGAGCAGCTGGAAACCTTTTGTGTGAAGAAAAGGCATACTGACTGTGCTCATGACAATTTGATGATTGTGCAAAATTTCAAAATGACCATTTTACTAGTTCTTTATGAACATGTACTCTCTAATGTCGCATAAGGTGTAATGACAGAACTTGTCTCTAGTTTTTCTTGGCACTTCAGTTTTGTTTCTATTTATATTTTGTATTTCTTAGCATGAACACCACAGACCATGCACTCCTGTATTACTTTGTATAAGGAAACAGTGGCAAGTCAAGTGTCTCTGCGTGTGGGCCCCTCGTTGAACACTATTCTAAGGTACTAAGTTTTTTGCCTTGGACTATATCAACAGCTCATGCGCTTCTAGCTGAAAAAATAATGTTTCGTTAAATTTTGACTACAAGAACTTTGCTAACTAGGCAGCATGTTGAGGACAAGTTAGATTTACTACAGGTCAGCCGGCATTAGTGCCTTGCTTGACAACGGCATGGGCAAGAACTGCAATTAGAAAATTGCTCTTACCAGTCACTGCGAAGCCGCCGCGGTGGCTGAGTGGTTATGGCAGTCGGGTGCTGGCCTGAAAGACGCGAATTCAATCCCGGCCGCGGCGGTCAAATTTCCATGAAGGCGAAATTCTTGAGGCCCGTGTACTGTGCGGTGTCAGAGCACTCTAAAGAACCCCAGGTGGTCGAAACTTCTGGATCTCTTCATTACGGTGCCTCTCATAGCCTGAGTCGCTTTAGGACGTTAAACCCATATAAACCAAACCAGTCACTGCTTGTTGATTTAAACACTGGCAGTGCTCCTACTATTTTTATATTCAGTATTTGCTACCACACATACTAATCTGCGATTTTCAAGGATGAAGTCAATTTTTTTCAATAATTGTGCAGTTAAAGTTGCATGTTCTAAAATTCGAAGCAAGCAGTTGCCTTTTGTACTTCACACTGCTATCAGAACTCACCACTCTTGCATGACACCATCAACGTCAATGTGCAAGTCTTGTGTAGGTAATAAACGAAATGATTTCTTACTTTCTTGCTTCAACAGGCGTTAAAGCATACTGCTGTTGTTGCTGTGAAGCGTACAAATACAATTATTATCATATTCCTGGCTGCAAATATGGCTAAGAATTTTTATATGCGTGTTCGTCTTCCTTTAGGTGTATCTGAATTCAAGGTGGAGAAGGCAATGTATGACACCATGAAGGGAATCCCAAAGGATGCAGTATTTCACAAGAGAACTGCCATTCCCATCTGGTCAACAGAAGCAGTTGTACTATGCAGTTCCAGTGGCAAGTGCTCAGGAGGTGACAGCGGAAGGCAAGGAAAAGGTTCTCCACAAGGCTAAGCATAGAGGGCTGAGATAGTTGGTTCTGGGAAGAATTGAGACATCATTCCAGCGCACAAAAAATATGTCCGCTGTCCGTGGTGTCTATCCTCTTCGGTCGTGTATTTTTGTGCGCTGGAGTGTGAAAATGAATGAACTGAGAGGTAATTGCTAGCTGTAGCTGGATTTATATCAGGGGCATATACTCACTCCATCAGCGTATGTGAGAATTACGACTCAGGTTTGTTAGGGGTTTATAATATTAAAGCGCCAAACAAAGGATAATGCCAAACATACAAGGCGTGATCAAATAATTGTAGATGTTGTCTTCATGTGAAAGTTTATTTACAAGAGGTTGATTGATGGGTTCAGTTAACTCGTGTGAGGATAAAAGCAGCTTAAAAGCCTAGGCTCTATGTGCAGTGCGGCAGTGCATGATCAGTGAAATTACTCATAATGAACAACTTTTAGTGAATATGTACTTCTCATGCCATGGAAACAGAAGACGGACGGTACTTAGCAGTCATTTGCCCTGAAGCTTGGATTTTAGGTACTGAGGCCTAAGTGATGCTGATTCAGTATAGGCATTCGTGGGTGCCGCCACATTTGCCATCATCCATGAATCCTCTGGTTGCCTCTACTTAACAACGAAAATTTGTACGTTATAACTTGTAGCCATCACTGAAAGCATTTTGCATGGAAATAAGCTTGAATTGAATGCTAGCTGGCCTATTGCTTAACTGTCAGATGCCATGATGGAAGCGACTGTTAGAGTCCATCAAGTAGCCCACAATGAGCCCCTGTTTGCCCTTACCTTCTCTGCACTCTTGACTAGCTGTTATGCATAGAGTTTTACAAGTAACGTCCTAACTTTGGCTACTTCAGTTTACATGTAAAAAAAAATTTGGCTACTTTTTTCTCAAGCATAGGTGTGCTTGAGCGCTCTTTCGCTTGCTTTGCCGCATGCTTTGTAAAAATAGTTTGTAGCATTGAATATGACAAAGCATATCTTATCCACTTTTTTTCACGCTTAGCAGGGACGGCCCAGTGGGGCCTGTAGAGATGGCTCGAAGCGGTTGCAATACTTTCTTGCATACATGTTGGGAGGAATCATGCGACTTGTGAGTTATGCATATATGTGTGGCAGTAAACATTGCTACTTTGGAAAAGGCGCCGGTCTGCCATACAATGTCGGCGTAGCTTAACGAACCCCACTTGGTCTAAACTATTTTGGAGCCCTGCACTGCAGTGTCCTGAAGCCGTTATTGTTTTCTGCCTTGCTGTGAGAAGCGGCTCTTGCAAGTGATCTGCCTGCTTAGAACCAGTCAACTTGTTAAGCTTATTCACTTAACTCATAATCAACTCGGACATTGTTTATAACTGGAACCCTAACGTCTGGATGCACCAAAAGAAGTGCATCTCACTGGAAGACAGGGCGTGCTAGGCACTATAGTGGGCAATGCACAGTACGCAGAATCTAGTGTGGGTTTTGTATGTGTGCAAGTGTCTGCAGGTACTCTGCAGTCAACTGCACCAGAGGCTCAGGATGTGTATAGCAAGCTATACCTAAACAAAACTCATGTGCGCTCAGGCAGCTTTGGTTTTAATACATTCAGCAGGAAAAATAATCTGGCAGCATTTTTTTGCACATCTGTTGGGGTTTTACCAGTGCCAGAGTTCATCGCATCTTGTTTAAGGTTTTCCTTTCGAATCATTAACATTCCACCCTTGTCATTTTGTATGTGGCATTCAGCTGAAAATAAATTTCAGCAGTCGGTTTTTTATGCTTTGCTGCCACTTTTTTGGAAGAAATGAAGAGGAATGGCCTTCTAAATAGATGAAGCCAGCCATGCAGTGCTTTACAGTTCTGCACCCTGTGCGCATAAAAAGTTTCAATACATGTATTTTGTCATCCTGAAATATACTCGCATCTGATATTTTTTTTAGTCGAACTACATCTTATCTCCTTTTTGTGCCCATCTTTATGGGCATCCTGTAATCATTTCTGTAATTCCTTGATTTCTCTTATTTTTGTTTTCCGCAGCAGTAAAATTTCCATATCAATTTATTTGTCTAGGCTACCAAGTATTAGTATCTCTGAGCAACGCCTCCTCTAACTATATGCCTGTCAAATGGGCGGCGAGAGCCCTGTCGAACCCTCTCCTACCACCCTCTCAAGCGGCCGCTAGGTGCGCTGACGTCTGACACTACGTTCCCCTCGTGGTGCTGCGGTGTGCCGCACTCGTGGTGCTGTGGTGTGCTTATTGTGTGCGCTTGCTTCTTCCAAGCTTTTCGAGGCTTCTCTAACGCTTAATACTGCAATTATGCGGTATTGCTGCGTGCCATTGTGCACGCAGAGTCAGCGTAAAAAGGAGCCAGGTGTATCGTTTCACGAGATACCCGCCGACCTCAACGCACGTGCACGGTGGCTCAAAGCGATTTCCAGGAAGGACTGGCAGCCAAATTCTAATTCCAATTATTCGGTAGTGTGCAGCCTGCATTTCAACGCATCGGACTTCAAAGATAATTGCAAGAACCGGCAGCTGAAACCAGGTGTTGTGCCGAGCGTTTTCTCTGGCTACCCTTCATACATGAGAAAGGCTCCCGCAACCGCAAGAAGTGATGCCAGCATTCGGAAACGTAAGCGAGAGCATTCAACAGACGGTTCGTCAAAGCTATGCTCGGTCAACTGGAGTATCAGCGGAACGGCTACATCAAGCATTGCCTCTCTAAGCAGCGAAAGTGGATGTATTCCGTACAACAGAAGGCAAGTTGGATATGAGTGTGCCTTGGCCAACGGAGATGAAAGTGCAGAGTGGTGTTCCTCAATCAGCACAGCGACTCCGGACGCTGTGCACGCTCAAGGCAGCGGCAAGGACACAGGTGAGGCAGATGCTAATTTTGCAAGTCTTATAGAACTGCCACAGACCCAAGTTTATGCAGCGCGCTCCTACGGTGTGCAAACGTCAAAGACATCATGCTCTTCTAGCGCTTTTGTCGAACGGAAACGATGGCGGGAAAAAGAGCGCACACTCAAAAAAAGGAATGAAATGCTTCAGAGGACTGTAGATTCCTACAAGAAAGAGCTTCAAAAACTCAGAGCAAAGCTACGTGAACGCATTTTTGGAAGTTGCATCCGATGCGCGAGAGGGAAATATGAAGGCGACATTTCTTCTGGACCAGATAAAAATCTACAAGAAGAAACGGCCAGCGTGGTCAGAGCAAACAGTGAGACATTTCATCATTTTAAGGAACTTGTCTGCCAAGGCTTACGAACATCTAAGGTCCGAGGAGCTGCTGAAGCTTCCGTGCCGAAATACCCTGCAGAAATATATTGGCATTATATCTGGAGAAATCGGATTTAGTGAATTGGTGCGCTGTCGGCTACAAGCAGAACTTGAATCGCTACACAGTACGGAGGCTAAAACATGTGGACTTGTTGTGGACGAAATGAGAATTCAACAGAAGCTGAAATATCATAGGCAAAGAGACGCTTTTGTTGGTGAAGTTGATTACAGTTCTGACCTACAGCACCTTGTTCCTGAATCAGAAAACTGCACTCTGGCTAACTCTCTCTTGTGCTTCCTGCTTTGCGGTCTGCATGGGAGATTCAAAATACCAGTTGCTTACTTTTTTACAAAGGGATGCACCGGCGAACAGCTCGCCACTTGTATTCGCCACGTCATCCGAAGAGTAGAAGATGTGGGATTTGATGTCTTGCGTCTTGTCACCGCAATGTCGTTGCGATGGATATATTGTGCAGAGGGCAGGCGAAAGCACTTGCTCCTCATCCCTCTAATCCCACGAAACCTCTATTCCTTGCCTTCGACCGAAGTCACATTGTGAAAAATATAAGATCGCAATTCCTGGCCCCCGCAGGGGGGCGCCTGCAGCTTGCAGGCGTCGCGACGGTGAGTGGCGACACCGCGGGTTCCCGAGCATCCGCAGGGACATCCCCGCAAGGGGATGATGGTGAACTGTGCATCACCACGGACCCGAGCACCCGCGCCTCACCGTGCGTGGCATCGCCGTGTCCGGGGAAAAGGGGATCCTGGTGGTTGAGCCGATGCCGAGCGTTTGGACCCTTAAGGCCCCTCGGCGGAGGCAACACACCACTTTGGCCCCAGCTTCCTGTAGACGGCACCTCCGGCCTGACCCGACCGGGGGAAATCGGCAGTCTTCTTTTCCTTATCCTCCCCTCCATCTTTTACTTTCCTATCATCTTTCTTACAACTCTCCTGTCTCCTCCTCCTTCCTTGGTTTTTTCCTTTTTCCTGGCGGCTAGGGTTAACCCTGTGTGGCGAACTATCCTGGGTTTCGTCATATTCAGTTATATCAATGGTGTACAGCTGGCGTGGGCAGGACTTGTTTTCAAGTTCCTGTCCTGTCCCCTAGTTGGGCTCCATGGTGGGCGGCTGGCACCAAGGCCGAAGAACAAAATTTTTTATGGCTTCCTCCCTGCTTAATAATGATCGCCCTCTGAAAAGAGGACGGACCGATGTCACAACACAGTTTTTCAGCAAAAAAAAGACAACTTTTCCGAAGTACCACATCGTCCACAGTAAAGAAACAGAAAAGCCAGCCAGACAAATATCCCCGTTCCTTGTTTCAAGAGTTCTTACAGAATCCCTGGGCCCTCAGTACAAAGTCACAAAGTTGGCTTGTGGTGACCTCCTCCTCGAACTGCTCGACATAACTCAGATTTCAAAGCTTGCAAACATTGAAACTTTTGGCGATATTCCTGTCTCTGTTACACCGCACAGATCATTGAACACAGTACGTGGTGTCATCTCAGATAATGATTTCCTGCACCTAACAGAGGAAGAGATGCTTGAAGGACTGAACCCTCAGAATGTTACCAACGTCCACAGAATTACAATCCGCAAAGACAACAAAGAGATTCCGACAAAACACCTGGTCCTGACGTTTGCCTCATGCACCCTACCCGAGTCAATCGAGGTAGGCTATGCAAAAATCTCCGTTCGCCCTTATATCCCCAACCCTAGACGCTGTTTCAAATGCCAGAAGTTCGGTCACGGCTCCCAGAGCTGCCGCGGCCGCAACACCTGTGCTAAATGTGCCTCCAATGACCATCAATCAGGCGGCTGCGACGCCGCGCCACGCTGTGCAAACTGCGAAGGCGAGCACGCTGCTTACTCAAGGTCTTGTCCTGCCTGGAAAAAAGAAAAGGAAATCAATACAATAAAGACAAAAGATAATATCACTTTTAAAGAGGCAAGAAAGCGTTATGCAATGTCGCAAGGCACTTTCTCCTTAACACCCCACACAAACTTCGCCGATGTGGTGCGCGGGCGCGGCGCATCACACCGGTCTCAGGCACCTGCCCAGTTCACACCTAGTGAGGCTGAGGCAGGGCCATCCGCGCCCCTGGCAGATGCAGCGAGAGCTGCTATGCCACCCCCAACAACGGGCCGGCCGTCCTCCAAGTCGGCAGCCCGCAAGGCTTCCCCCGTTCGGGAGAAGTCTACCACCCCCCTGCCCGCGGGTTCCCCGCGGAACTCCAGCGCCTCCATGGAGGCGATGGATACAAGTCAAAGCTCGCCTCGGTCGCAACGGCGACGGGGCTCTCTTGACCGGAAAAAAGAAAAAACCACGATAACAGGCCCTCAACAAGGAGGGACCTGAGGTCTCAAAACACTCCTCCTTAAAATAATCATGGCGTTCCTTATCCACTGGAACTGCCGTGGAATTTTAAATAACTACAGCGATGCAACAGATCTCCTACGCTCTATGTCTCCTGTAGCACTGTGCCTTCAGGAGACCAATTTGGGACCTTTACAAAAAAATATTTTTAAGAATTATAAAGTCTTTCGCCGTGACCGTGAGCAGGCAGATAGGCTCTCTGGAGGTGTTGCTGTCGTTGTTAAGAGCGGTGTTGCAACACGTGAAATCCAGCTGCAGACGAATTATGAAGCCATTGAAGTCACCGTCATTAGCTGTAAAACAATTACCATACGTTCAGTATACCTTCAGCCACACCTCACAGTAACACTTCATGACCTAGAATCACTTTTTAATCAGCTACCAGAGCCATATCTGGTAGTTGGGGATTTTAATGCACACTCCCCTTTCTGGGGGAGTGAACAGACAGACACTAGGGGCCGTATATTAGAAGATTTTATTCTGTGCAATAATGTTTGCCTACTCAATACAGGCAAACCCACATATTGCTCTCCAGCCGCAGGAAAAATGAGTTGCATAGATTTATCTTTTAGCTCTTCTTCCGTTTTTACCGATTTTAAGTGGGATGTTCTCGATAACCCGTACGGAAGCGATCATCTTCCGGTAATGATTAACTTTTCATCGCCACCATCAGTCATCCCTAGTAAACCACGCCGTTGGAAACTACACCTAGCCGACTGGCAACTATTTAGAGAAAAGGCTAGCCTGGAGAAATTATTTTCAAACAGTCTTAACGTTGACGAACTGAATGAAATTTTTACAAGCTGCATTATTGATGCTGCGTGCCAAGCTATTCCGCAATCGTCAGGAATAGTACGACAAAACAACAAGGTATGGTACACGCAGGAATGCCGGGAAGCAAAAAAGAAGCAAAATAAAGCTTGGGGAGTTTTTCGAAGATACCCAACTCAAGATAACCTCATCAACTTTAAAAAGACGAGCAAAAGCTCGGTACATCCGCCGAAATGCCGAAAGAACATCATGGAGAAGCTACGTATCATGCATAAATAGTTCAGTTACGTCCAAAAAAATGTGGGAACAAGTCCACAAGTTTAACAGAAGCTTTTCTCCTTACACAATTCCTTTCTTAACAGCTCCAGGTACACAGACAAATATAGAGGAACAGGCAAACATCTTGGGAGAACATTTCTCAAACATTTCTAGTTCTTCACACTACACAGAAACATTTTTAAAGCATAAACATGCAGTGGAGAAACATAGACTTCCAACAACGGGCTGCACAAAAGAACCGTACAATGGTTTAATAACACTCCAAGAAATAAACGAAGTTCTCTCGGCCGGAAAAAAGACAGCACCTGGCCCTGACAATATACATTACGAAATGCTAGCACATCTTTCCCAGCCATCTGTGGAGGCGCTCTTGAAGTTTTTTAACCAAGTGTGGGTACTCGGAAGGTTGCCGAAAGCCTGGAAGAAAGCAGTTATTGTACCATTCCTGAAATCTGGAAAACAACCAACATCCCCTACTAGTTACAGGCCGATAGCCCTTACCAGCTGCCTTGCCAAATCATTCGAAAGTGTGCTGAATAAAAGACTAACTTTTCTGATTGAATCTCTTGAGCTTATTGACATCCATCAGTGCGGTTTTAAGAAAGCATGCTCAACAACAGACCACTTAACTCGCCTGGAAAATACTGTCCGAGAGGCTTTTATACACAGACAGCACTGTCTTGCCGTCTTTTTTGACCTCGAGAAAGCATACGACACCACCTGGAGGTTCGGCATCCTTCGTGACTTAGCAGATCTTGGCATCCGTGGCAGGATGTTGAACTGCCTGAAGGACTTCCTTTCCGACCGCTCATTTCAAGTGCGCCTAGGATCAACCGTGTCCAGGGGCTTCGTTCAAGAGAACGGGGTTCCTCAGGGGTGTATTTTGAGCACGACATTGTTTGTTATTAAAGTAAATTCCATAGCCAAAGTAATACCGAAGGCCATTATGTATTCCGTCTATGTTGACGATCTGCAAATAGCTTGCACATCCTCAAACCTGGTAACAAGCGAGAGACAAATACAGCTGACAATGGATAAACTGGTGACCTGGGCAGACGAGAATGGTTTCCGGTTTTCCACACAGAAAACCGTGGCCATTCTTTTCTCTATGAAGCGAGGCTTACAGGCTGACCCATTTATACACCTGAACAAAACACAGCTACCGGTGAAAAATGAGCACAAATTCCTAGGCGTAACCTTTGACAAAAAGCTCACTTTCCTGCCTCATATAAATGCACTGAAAAAGAAAGCCTCCCGATCCCTCAACATACTCAAAGTACTGTCACGAAAACATTGGGGTGCCGACAGGACATGCCTTCTAAAAATTTACCGCTCTGTAGTACGCTCTACCCTTGATTATGGATGTATAGTGTATGGGTCAGCGAGACCATCATACCTTAAACGACTAGATACAGTGCATAACTTGGGTTTGCGTCTCTCCACTGGTGCTTACAGGACATCACCCATTAACAGTCTTTATGTAGAAACCAACGAACCGTCACTCGAGGACCGAAGAACCATGCTCACGTGCTCGTACGTTATAAAAATCCGTTCGCTTCCCAAACACCTATGTTACTCCATAGTCACAAAGTGCCCATCAAGAACACTTTTTAACAACAAACCACAAGCTATCAGGCCACTCCTCCTGCGTTTTGAAGAGATGTGTCAAAACCTCGGAGTACTGGACACATTACCTGCCATTGCTCGAAGACGAGCTCCACTGCCTCCATGGCACAATTTTCCGTCAATCTGTGATTTTACCCTTACGCAGTTCCAAAAAAAACAAACTCCAAAACAACATATAGTACAGGAATTCCTTGCACTCGAAGAAAAATACAGTAGTTTTACGGACTTTTACACTGACGGTTCAAAAACGAATGTTTACGTAGGAAGCGCAGTGGTGCGAGGAAATTCGGAGACAGCAATGCGACTTCAACAGTGCGCATCCATCTTCAGCGCAGAATGTTACGCAGTATGTGTGGCAACAAAAAAAATATTAAATGAGAACCGCAAAAACACTATTATTTACACAGACTCTTTAAGTGTACTTACAGCCCTCCACTCTAGAAACGCAACCACTCCCATACTTGGGGACATCATACACAACATTGTAACAGCAACAGCTCGAGGACAAAACATTAAACTCTGCTGGGTCCCGAGCCACGTCGGAATAAAAGGAAATGAGAGAGCAGATTTGTGTGCCGCTCAAGCTCGGGGCAAAGAAATAAAAAAAGTAGATATACCCTTTAATGACTGCATGAAATTAGTTCAACAGAAATTAAGACAAAAATGGCAGTCGCGTTGGAAGAGCGAAGTGAATAATAAACTGCACTTTGTAAAACCAGTTTTGGGTGAATTTAAGTCATGTGTGCACCAGGAACGTTTTAAAGAAGTGGTTTTATGCCGTCTGCGAATAGGCCACACGCACCTCACGCACAACTTCCTGCTAACAAAACAAGATAAACCTGGTTGCGAGGAATGCGGAGAAGAACTTACTGTTAACCACATTCTATTCTCATGTGTGAAACTAGAAAAACTAAGAAAAAAGTACTTCACTCAATTTTATCATGAATACATTCCTTTTCACCCAACATTGCTCTTAGCTGATAATGCCATTGTTAACATACCCTCCGTTTTTAGCTTTTTAAAAGCAGCGGGCACCCCGCAGGGGGGCGCCTGCAGCTTGCAGGCGTCGCGACGGTGAGTGGCGACACCGCGGGTTCCCGAGCATCCGCAGGGACATCCCCGCAAGGGGATGATGGTGAACTGTGCATCACCACGGACCCGAGCACCCGCGCCTCGCCGTGCGTGGCATCGCCGTGTCCGGGGAAAAGGGGATCCTGGTGGTTGAGCCGATGCCGAGCGTTTGGACCCTTAAGGCCCCTCGGCGGAGGCAACACACCACTTTGGCCCCAGCTTCCTGTAGACGGCACCTCCGGCCTGACCCGACCGGGGGAAATCGGCAGTCGTCTTTTCCTTATCCTCCCCTCCATCTTTTACTTTCCTATCATCTTTCTTACAACTCTCCTGTCTCCTCCTCCTTCCTTGGTTTTTTCCTTTTTCCTGGCGGCTAGGGTTAACCCTGTGTGGCGAACTATCCTGGGTTTCGTCATATTCGGTTATAGCAATGGTGTACAGCTGGCGTGGGCAGGACTTGTTTTCAAGTTCCTGTCCTGTCCCCTAGTTGGGCTCCATGGTGGGCGGCTGGCACCAAGGCCGAAGAACAAAATTTTTTATGGCTTCCTCCCTGCTTAATAATGATCGCCCTCTGAAAAGGGGGCGGACCGATGTCACATCCCAGTTTTTCAACAAAAAGAAGACAACTTTCCCTAAGTACCACATCGTCCACAGTAAAGAAACAGAAAAGCCAGCCAGACAAATATCCCCGTTCCTTGTTTCAAGAGTTCTTACAGAATCCCTGGGCCCTCAGTACAAAGTCACAAAGTTGGCTTGTGGTGACCTCCTCCTCGAACTGCTCGACATAACTCAGATTTCAAAGCTTGCAAACATTGAAACTTTTGGCGATATTCCTGTCTCTGTTACACCGCACAGATCATTGAACACAGTACGTGGTGTCATCTCAGATAATGATTTCCTGCACCTAACAGAGGAAGAGATGCTTGAAGGACTGAACCCTCAGAATGTTACCAACGTCCACAGAATTACAATCCGCAAAGACAACAAAGAGATTCCGACAAAACACCTGGTCCTGACGTTTGCCTCATGCACCCTACCCGAGTCAATCGAGGTAGGCTATGCAAAAATCTCCGTTCGCCCTTATATCCCCAACCCAAGACGCTGTTTCAAATGCCAGAAGTTCGGTCACGGCTCCCAGAGCTGCCGCGGCCGCAACACTTGTGCTAAATGTGCCTCCAATGACCACCAATCAGACGGCTGCGACGCCGCGCCACGCTGTGCAAACTGCGAAGGCGAGCACGCTGCTTACTCAAGGTCTTGTCCTGCCTGGAAAAAAGAAAAGGAAATCATTACAATAAAGACAAAAGATAATATCACTTTTAAAGAGGCAAGAAAGCGTTATGCAATGTCGCAAGGCACTTTCTCCTTAACACCCCACACAAACTTCGCCGATGTGGTGCGCGGGCGCGGCGCATCACACCGGTCTCAGGCACCTGCCCAGTTCACACCTAGTGAGGCTGAGGCAGGGCCATCCGCGCCCCTGGCAGATGCAGCGAGAGCTGCTATGCCACCCCCAACAACGGGCCGGCCGTCCTCCAAGTCGGCAGCCCGCAAGGCTTCCCCCGTTCGGGAGAAGTCTACCACCCCCCTGCCCGCGGGTTCCCCGCGGAACTCCAGCGCCTCCATGGAGGCGATGGATACAAGTCAAAGCTCGCCTCGGTCGCAACGGCGACGGGGCTCTCTTGACCGGAAAAAAGAAAAAACCACGATAACAGGCCCTCAACAAGGAGGGACCTGAGGTCTCAAAACACTCCTCCTTAAAATAATCATGGCGTTCCTTATCCACTGGAACTGCCGTGGAATTTTAAATAACTACAGCGATGCAACAGATCTCCTACGCTCTATGTCTCCTGTAGCACTGTGCCTTCAGGAGACCAATTTGGGACCTTTACAAAAAAATATTTTTAAGAATTATAAAGTCTTTCGCCGTGACCGTGAGCAGGCAGATAGGCTCTCTGGAGGTGTTGCTGTCGTTGTTAAGAGCGGTGTTGCAACACGTGAAATCCAGCTGCAGACGAATTATGAAGCCATTGCAGTCACCGTCATAAGCTTTAAAACAATTACCTTATGTTCAGTATACCTTCAGCCACACCTCACAGTAACGCTTCATGACCTAGAATCACTTTTTAATCAGCTACCAGAGCCATATCTGGTAGTTGGGGATTTTAATGCACACTCCCCTTTCTGGGGGAGTGAACAGACAGACACTAGGGGCCGTATATTAGAAGATTTTATTCTGTGCAATAATGTTTGCCTACTCAATACAGGCAAACCCACATATTGCTCTCCAGCCTCAGGAAAAATGAGTTGCATAGATTTATCTTTTAGCTCTCCTTCCGTTTTTACCGATTTTAAGTGGGATGTTCTCGATAACCCGTACGGAAGAGATCATCTTCCTGTAGTGATTAACTTTTCATCGCCACCATCAGTCATCCCTAGTAAACCACGCCGTTGGAAACTACACCTAGCCGACTGGCAACTATTTAGAGAAAAGGCTAGCCTGGAGAAATTATTTTCAAACAGTCTTAACGTTGACGAACTGAATGAAATTTTTACAAGCTGCATTATTGATGCTGCGTGCCAAGCTATTCCGCAATCGTCAGGAATAGTACGACAAAACAACAAGGTATGGTACACGCAGGAATGCCGGGAAGCAAAAAAGAAGCAAAATAAAGCTTGGGGAGTTTTTCGAAGATACCCAACTCAAGATAACCTCATCAACTTTAAAAAGACGAGAGCAAAAGCTCGGTACATCCGCCGAAATGCCGAAAGAACATCATGGAGAAGCTACGTATCATGCATAAATAGTTCAGTTACGTCCAAAAAAATGTGGGAACAAGTCCACAAGTTTAACAGAAGCTTTTCTCCTTACACAATTCCTTTCTTAACAGCTCCAGGTACACAGACAAATATAGAGGAACAGGCAAACATCTTGGGAGAACATTTCTCAAACATTTCTAGTTCTTCACACTACACAGAAACATTTTTAAAGCATAAACATGCAGTGGAGAAACATAGACTTCCAACAACGGGCTGCACAAAAGAACCGTACAATGGTTTAATAACACTCCAAGAAATAAACGAAGTTCTCTCGGCCGGAAAAAAGACAGCACCTGGCCCTGACAATATACATTACGAAATGCTAGCACATCTTTCCCAGCAATCTGTGGAGGCGCTCTTGAAGTTTTTTAACCAAGTGTGGGTGCTCGGAAGATTGCCGAAAGCCTGGAAGAAAGCAGTTATTGTTCCATTCCTGAAATCTGGAAAACAACCAACATCCCCTACTAGTTACAGGCCGATAGCCCTTACCAGCTGCCTTGCCAAATCATTCGAAAGTGTGCTGAATAAAAGACTAACTTTTCTGATTGAATCTCTTGAGCTTATTGACATCCATCAGTGCGGTTTTAAGAAAGCATGCTCAACAACAGACCACTTAACTCGCCTGGAAAATACTGTCCGAGAGGCTTTTATACACAGACAGCACTGTCTTGCCGTCTTTTTTGACCTTGAGAAAGCATACGACACCACCTGGAGGTTCGGCATCCTTCGTGACTTAGCAGATCTTGGCATCCGTGGCAGGATGTTGAACTGCCTGAAGGACTTCCTTTCCGACCGCTCATTTCAAGTGCGCCTAGGATCAACCGTGTCCAGGGGCTTCGTTCAAGAGAACGGGGTTCCTCAGGGGTGTATTTTGAGCACGACATTGTTTGTTATTAAAGTAAATTCCATAGCCAAAGTAATACCGAAGGCCATTATGTATTCCGTCTATGTTGACGATCTGCAAATAGCCTGCACATCCTCAAACCTGGTAACATGCGAGAGACAAATACAGCTGACAATGGATAAACTGGTGACCTGGGCAGACGAGAACGGTTTCCGGTTTTCCACACAGAAAACCGTGGCCATTCTTTTCTCTATTAAGCGAGGCTTACAGGCTGACCCATTTATACACCTGAACAAAACACAGCTACCGGTGAAAATGAGCACAAATTCCTAGGCGTAACCTTTGACAAAAAGCTCACTTTCCTGCCTCATATAAATGCACTGAAAAAGAAAGCCTCCCGATCCCTCAACATACTCAAAGTACTGTCACGAAAACATTGGGGTGCCGACAGGACATGCCTTCTAAAAATTTACCGCTCTGTAGTACGCTCTACCCTTGATTATGGATGTATAGTGTATGGGTCAGCGAGACCATCATACCTTAAACGACTAGATACAGTGCATAACTTGGGTTTGCGTCTCTCCACTGGTGCTTACAGGACATCACCCATTAACAGTCTTTATGTAGAAACCAACGAACCGTCACTCGAGGACCGAAGAACCATGCTCACGTGCTCGTACGTTATAAAAATCCGTTCGCTTCCCAAACACCTATGTTACTCCATAGTCACAAAGTGCCCATCAAGAACACTTTTTAACAACAAACCACAAGCTATCAGGCCACTCCTCCTGCGTTTTGAAGAGATGTGTCAAAACCTCGGAGTACTGGACACATTACCTGCCATTGCTCGAAGACGAGCTCCACTGCCTCCATGGCACAATTTTCCGGCAATCTGTGATTTTACCCTTACGCAGTTCCAAAAAAAAACAAACTCCAAAACAACATATAGTACAGGAATTCCTTGCACTCGAAGAAGAATACAGTAGTTTTACGGACTTTTACACTGACGGTTCAAAAACGAATGTTTACGTAGGAAGCGCAGTGGTGCGAGGAAATTCGGAGACAGCAATGCGACTTCCACAGTGCGCATCCATCTTCAGCGCAGAATGTTACGCAGTATGTGTGGCAACAAAAAAAATATTAAATGAGAACCTCAAAAACACTATTATTTACACAGACTCTTTAAGTGTAGTTACAGCCCTCCACTCTAGAAACGCAACCACTCCCATACTTGGGGACATCATACACAACATTGTAACAGCAACAGCTCGAGGACAGAACATTAAACTCTGCTGGGTCCCGAGCCACGTCGGAATAAAAGGAAATGAGAGAGCAGATTTGTGTGCCGCTCAAGCTCGGGGCAAGGAAATAAAAAAAGTAGATATACCCTTTAATGACTGTATGAAATTAGTTCAACAGAAATTAAGACAAAAATGGCAGTCGCGTTGGAACAGCGAAGTGAATAATAAACTGCACTTTGTAAAACCAGTTTTGGGTGAATTTAAGTCATGTGTGCACCAGGAACGTTTTAAAGAAGTGGTTTTATGCCGTCTGCGAATTGGCCACACGCACCTCACGCACAACTTCCTGCTAACAAAACAAGATAAACCTGGTTGTGAGGAATGCGGAGAAGAACTTACTGTTAACCACATTTTATTCTCATGTGTGAAACTAGAAAAACTAAGAAAAAAGTACTTCACTCAATTTTATCATGAATACATTCCTTTTCACCCAACATTGCTCTTAGCTGATAATGCCATTGTTAACATACCCTCCGTTTTTAGCTTTTTAAAAGCAGCGGGCGTCCTCGACAAACTGTAATTTTTGAACCACTGGTTCCCTTTAATACACGATACACCTCAGCCACTTTCTCATTCCTGAGAAGTAGGCTGAGGCTTTTTATTTGATTGGTTGGGAGCCTCAGGATCCTTGCCTAGCCAAGGATAGCCGCTAAGGCTGCCTGACCTTCTTTAAGGCTTTTACCTTTAGCGATTTCCAAATTTCTTCTCTTCTTTTACTAGGCAGCACAATGTTTTTAGGTCATCTACGCCATCGGCATTTTTTGATATTCGTAAACATTCTACAGAAAGCCAGTTCTACACCTTGAGTTTGGCGCATGATGGCCTTAGCTGCCTATGTGCCATAAAACCCAACACACAACACACAACAGCAATTCCTGGCGAAAGATATTGGTGGCTCGCAAGAAATTTCTTCCAAATATTTAAGACATTGTACAGAATGCAACAGGACTCGACAATACGGCCGATACGGTTCCTTACGCGCAAGCACTTGTATCCCTCAAACATTGAAAAAATGAATGTGCGGTCAGCCGCGCAATTGTTCAGCGCTCTAGTAACAGCAGCGTTAGGCTACCTGAAGGCCGAGGCTGGCCGTACTTGTGATGCAGAGTTCGCTACAGCAGGGCCAACAATATACTTCATGAAAGTCATGCAGAAGTGGTTTACTCTCATGGATGTGAGCAACTGCCAAAAGCACATTCATCGAAATGATCCTGACGAACGTCAATTCACATCAGTTGATGAGAGACTGAGATGGCTTGAATTCGAATTTCTTGCTTATATGGAGGAACTCAGAAAAAAGAGCAAACCTGAGAACTTTCTCACAAAGGAAACCTACCATGCACTCATGATAACAACGAAGTCGAATGTCGAGTGCATTCGACATCTGCTTCTTGTCAGAAAGTTCGAGTTTGTGTTGACGAGAAAAATGTCAAGTGACCCAATTGAGTCCTTGTTTGGATTTCTGCACAGAAGTGCCGGGTGCAATGATGCGCTGGATGTGAAAAGTGCTGTACATGGGCTGGAGAAGATGCTCAAGACTGGGATTGTTGCTGCTTCGAGTGATAGCAACGTGCAGAGTTCATCCTCTTTCTCAGCCAAAAAACTAATTCCAGCTAGCCAGCACTACCACCCACTCAATGAAGAGATGGAGAAGATTCTTAATGTGGCAGAGGATAAACTGCATGACCAATGCATCAGCAAAATGCCGATGGTTTCAAACCCGGACGTGGCCAGTGTAGCTTTAATAGTAGGGTTCATCGTTCGTGCAGCAAGTGAGCTAATCCCATGCGGAAATTGCATTTCGCTCCTGCAGGCGCCTAAAAGCAACAATCCCCTACACGGTCTCATCGCTCACCAGGACCGAGGAAGACTTTACTACCCGAGCGAGGAGCTGGTAAATGTTCTGAAAGGGCTTCGGAGATTTGCTGATACCGTGCTCAACAGACAGAGGCTCTATTTAAAAGCCGTTAGAAGTCTGCGTCGATAGAAGCGTCCGGGCTCTCATAGAACTTCCTGTGCTCCATTGCGAAAAGTGCGACGAAAAGCAAAGACAGATGGTTCTGCATCTCATCGCAAAGAAGTTTATGAAGCCCATTTTCACGAACTATGCCGTTGGAGTGACGGACAGAAACAGGGCGACAAAGCTTCTTGAGCGGAAACCATTGTCCCGAAAAGTGTTGAAGCTTTAGCTGGCCAACTCTGTGAAGCCGTGATGATGTTCTCCATGACGAAGTAGAATATGCGCAATCATTTTACTTGCCCACAGTAAGGGTGAAATAAACACAGTTTATACGCGTACTTGAGTCTCTACTACGCGACGTCCTTCATTTTTGCATGTTTATCGAACCAGACCGCTCGCTCTTCTTCCTGCATGTTGCCGCGCCGGTACTGCAAGCTCTTTATAATTTACTTGGCATTGATGCGAAATATATTTAACATCTACATGTGATAATCTGCTTGCAGCCACAACAAGTGGTTAAATTTTAATGCCCGAAATGTTGAACGAGAAGTCGTTGCTGCGCCCCGCCCATTGGAACGGCCCTTCCCGACACATAGAAGTGCCGCGCGAGACAGTGTCAGAGCGTGGCGCCACCCCTCGGTGAAAGCGCGCAACTCCGCGGCGGAGCGCCAACAATGGGAGAGCGAGCCGTCTGCCTGGCATCTAGTTAGAGGAGGCGTTGCTCTGAGCCTCCTAATGAATCAAATTACCAGAGATGCTAGAGTGCTGTTGATTGTCTCAGAAAGCCTGACTGTGTTAGAAGGACTGTCATGCTCAATATCAGCTGCAATGCCAAAATATGATAGGAATTCAGATTATGATGCATGCGTACCCAACTATGTTGTAAATATATGCAGTTAGCTATGAATACAAAAGAAAAACACAACGCAATAATTCACATTTTCATTCACACAGCATGATGATGAACAGGGGCAAGGGAGGAGGCACCTCAGTGTTTTTCCGTGTCTTCCCCTTTGTCCGTGTTCATCGTTTTACTGTGTGAATGAAAGTGTGAAATACTTGCTCATCCAGACACTGATTTCAAGCAAATTAATGCAAGTGGGGTGCTTTATGTGAGTAGCATTGATTTACTATAAAGCAGAAGACAGTTGATTTACTGCAGAAGCATTGCAAGTCGTATTGAATGTGTACTGTATGTTTGCACCACTTAGCTAAATTTAATAGCAGTATTTGCTGGTTGTCTTTACACTGTGATTATTATAGTGTATTTCACACAAATTCGTGATTTTGTTCTGTTGTTCTTCAGGCATTGTGGCTACACAGCTGAAGTCAAGCTGCTATCAGGGAAATTCAACCTATTCGACTTTGTCAGAAAAGATGCACGCTATGATGCTAGGGGCCTCCATCTTGGCTATTCTGCCAATTTTGTCTACCAATGAAGCTAAGGATGCTATTGTGCAAATGTGAGCATTTTTTCTTTCTTTACGATACGTGCTTGCTCTTAGTCTTCGGCAAGAACAGAAATGATGTGGTTATGTGCATGCTCCAGTGTACAATCATGTGAAAAATTATGATGCTGCGAGTGTGTGCCACACTATGCCTAACTGCGTGCAGGTGCCATGTGATGAAATGCTCGTGCCATCAAGGCCGGCGCAGCGAGATTGATGGATGTTAGTGCACCTGACTCGACATCAGGAGTGCTTGCCGTTTTACACCATTTGGCATGCATTCGCTGGGATCTCTTAATTTTTCTCACGATAGTATGTCCAAACTCACAGCATCTCAATCAAGACATTCTATGGTATACCAACCACACCAAATCGAATGGTACACCGACCACACCAGGAAACACTAAACCAAAGCACACCAGAGCCGGTATCAGACAACCGGGTCACAGCACAGAAAAGCAGACCAGGACACACTAAAGCACACCACACTTCGCCACATCAGGACCCGTGTCTGAAAATCCTGGCCTGGTCGGAGCACCAGACACGGTCACACCAGAACCCGTGTCTAAAAAAGCCAGTTTGGTGTAAACACCAGAAACGGGCTGGTGTTTTTTCGACTGGGTATATGGCATTTCTTTCAATTGTGCCTATGAACTACTGGCAACGTATTGATTCCTTTTAATATAATTTTGATGCATAGTGTTTTGTTCAGCTGTAGTTTAATTTGAGCCCTCTACATATGGTGAGTCCACTTCAGATTAAGTTGGGACTTCGACATTGCCTCATGTTGCATTTGGATTTGTAGACCTGAAAGCTTCATTTTGTACAAGTGTATTTGAAAGAGGATTTGCTGTATATAATATCTAGCCTACTACAAGAAATTAGCACAAGCATTAGCCTTGCTGTTCATAGTGGCAGCTGGCGGTTATGTTTACATTACTCATTTAGCTCCAGACTACAATTTTGCCATGGTTCAAGGTGGCCTTAAAGTAATGGCTTCACTTTTTCCCCCTTATTTTATTGTTTGGGAAGCGTATGCCATTGAGTCGTGCATAAAAGGAAGTTAATATGATGATGCAAAGATGGGCGTTTAGAAGACAGCAGAGAATTCTGTTATCATAAAGCTGAGTCACACCACTGTGATCATAGGTCTCTTTGAGTCCTCTGTATTATCCTGTTCTACATCCTTCTGATTTTTTGTTTACTTGCACATGGTTCCTCGAAGAGGGAGTTTTATGAATGGTTCAGTGTATGGTTTTCATGGCATAATTCACTTTGTATAATCTGTATAATCTGTCTCAGATCAAAAAGCTAGCACTCTTTGGGAGTGAGCCAGCTGATGAGGCTACAAGACTTATTATGAAGACTAGTGAAGACTCCTGTGGCCCTTATGTACACATTGAAGGGGCGGGGCGAAAAAGAAGCATTTAAGAACCTACGGCTGCACAGCGCAATTTTTGGTGAGTACATGTGAATCTTCTGAAGGTTATAGACACTTTGTGAACACACCATCTAATTGCAGGAAAAAGCTACTTTCAATCTACCTGGTGTGGTTGTCAGCACTTCCGTTATCAATTACTGAGTAGCCATCAAAATTTAAAGGACTATAGGTACCAAATTTTTGCTTGTGCGTTTTCTTCTTTCAAACCATGCGTTAGACATTCTATACATGTACGACCACTAAATAATTTATTATTTAATTTCATAGTGGTGGTTCAAAAGTGCAAACACACACAGACCAAGAGACGAGACACACAAACCAGCACTGATCTTACAACTGATTTTTTTATTAGGAAGAAGCACGTCACATATATACACACGGAAAAACAGCGCACATGTGCGATGTCAACAAGACTCCTAGTGCTAGTAAAAGGTAAAAACCGCTTTAAAAGCAAGTGTGTATCTGCAGAACCGCTACCCACTATGTAGCATATTGATTTCTCGAAGCAATAATGTAACAGATGGCGTACTCACGCACCCATTACTTTTTCTGATAATATGAAACGCCTCAGCTACTTCTCTAGTGCGCTGGTCAGAATTAGCGAACAAGACATCAGTATCGTCAAAAAATGGCGTACATTTGCACGTGAAACAATGCTTAGCTAGGTTAGTTTCTTTCTTAAAGAATTAGCGTGCTCCATAAGCCGCACGTTAACGCAGTGGCCAATCTGGCCTATGTAGGTAAGGCCACAGGACAGGGATTTGATACACTACGCCAGTCTTACAGGGAACATATCTATTTTGTAATGGGACCGACAGGCGCAGCACAGCGAAGAAGCGGACGAGTTCAAGCGGGACAACGAAGAAGCAGATGAAGTGCAGCTGGGTTTTTTCGAACGACGCCTGTGAGTGTGCCCGTCGTGTCGCCGGTCAACCAAGACCAACCGACCTGTACTTCAAATAAACGCCTTGACAATTTTCATTATTTATGTTGCAAGCATTTCTTCTGCGCCCTTCATGCTTTCTTTGAACTGCCGTCCCACTCTTTCTAGCTTGTTAGGTGCAGGGTACAGAACCTTTACCCTATGCCTGCTCCCCACTCTTTTTAATCCGGTGCGACAGCGTGTGGACGTATGGCATAACCACTACCTTTCTTCTCTCTTCTTCCGAACCCTTTTCCAGCCCCATGGTACTTGCAGACGGTTTCAGCTCATGGGGGCCTGTCTGCACTCGAAACGAGAACTGAGTCTCGGAAACCAGCTTCCCTACATCTGTCTATTTGGGCTAAGAGACTAGGCATCATTTTATGGTAAGATTTCTTTACTGCCATGCCTAAGCATCCCGTAACGATGCCACTTTTTACAAGCTTTGAAAGAAAGGACTTGTAATTCAAAAGGGACTTTTCACTCCTAGGGGAATACTGCCAACAGACATGGTTGAGCTCGAAAGAGAATTTTAAATCAAGAAATTGCAAGACTTTTTCTTGAGGGTCTTCATGTGTTAACTTCAGCCCCGACCCATTACGTGCAAAAATATCAAGAACATTTGACACAAATTCGGGATTCACTGACCTAGCCAGCACCAAGTGATCGTCCACATAACAGAAAATGCGTATGCAATAACCGGCTAGATCAGCCTCAGCTTTCATATTAACCTGGCTCAGATAAATGCTACTGAGAATGGGAGCTACCTTGGCACCTATGCACACACCCCATTTTTGCATATAAGGTCGACCATCCCACTCAACAAGCGTGTTACTCAGGTAGTAAGGTAACAGTTCCAGAAAAGAACCTGTTGTGATTCAACACTCATTTTTGAGGATTCAACACTCATTTTGGAGCACGCATTCATTGTTGTCCTCTGTAATACATTGCTGAACATACTGGATTAGTTCAAAGTGTGGAACAGAATAAAACAAATCAACCACATCCATGCTTGACCCATCACATAGTGCCAGGCTCTCATTTCGGTGAAAATCAGCTACTGCCTCAGAATTAGGTACGAGAAACGGATCCTTTACGCGAAGTGACGACAAATGTTTGCAAAGATAGGAAGACACAACCAACTGCCAAGAATCTGTCTCAGAGACGATTGCGCTTGAAGGAGCGTTAGGCTTGTGCGTCTTAACACTAAAGACAATTTCTAGCACCGATGTTCAGAGGAGGCGATGACTTTACTTCGGAAGTTTTAAGTATGAAGGTATAGCAAAGAAAGTGAAGGAAGCTGAACAATCGGCGCTATAAATTTTCTTTAGTGCTAAGATGCACAAGCCTAAAGTTCCTTTCCGGGCAAGCGTATCTGAGCACAATTCTTGGCAGTTGTTTGTGTCTACCTATCTTCGCGAACATTTGTCGTCACTTCGCGTAAAGGATCCGTTTCTCGTACCTAATTCTGAGGCAGTAGCGGATTTCCTCCGAAATGAGAGCCGGGCACTATGTGATGAGAGCGATGAATGCGTGTTCCAAAATGAGTGTGGAATCACAACAGGATCCTTTCTTTAACTGTTATCTTACTACCTGAGTAACACGTTTGTTGAGTGGGATGGTCGTCTTTATATGCAAAAATCGGGTGTGTGCATATGTGCCAAGGTAGCTCCCATTCTCAGTAACATTTATCTAAGCATTGGTTGATATGAAAGTTGAGACTGATCTAGCCGGTTATTGCATATGCATTTTCTGTTATGTGGATGATTACCTGGTGCTGGCTAGGTCCGTGAATCCAGAATTTGTGTCAAATGTTCATAGTTTTGCACATAATTGGTCGGGGCTGAGGTTCACACATGAAGTCCTTCAAGAAAGAGTCTTGCAATTCCTTGATTTAAAATTCTCTTTCGAACTCAACCATGTCTGTTGGCAGTATTCCCCTAGAAGTGAAAAGTGCCTTTTGAATTGCAGGTCCTTTCATTCAAAGCTTGCAAAAAGTGGCATCGTTACGGGATGCTTAGGCATGGCAGTAAAGAAATCTGATAAAATGATGCCCAGTCTCTTAGCCCAAATAGACAGATGTAGGGAAGCTGGTTTCCGAGATTCAGTTCTCGTTTCGAGTGCAGACAAAGTCCTCCGTGAGCTGAAATCGTCTGCAAGTACCTCTGGGCTGGAAAAGGGTTCGGAAGAAGGGAGAAGAAAGGTAGTGGGTTATGCCATATGTCCACACGCTGTCGCACCGGATTAAAAAGAGTGGGAAGCAAGCATGGGGTAAAGGTTCTATTCCCTGCACCTAACAAGCTAAAGAGTGGGGGCGGCAGTTCAAAGAAAGCATGAAGGGCGCAAAAGGAATGCTTGCAACATAAATCATGAAAATAGATAGGTTCCCTGTAAGACTCGCGTAGCGTATCAAATCCCTCAGTCCTGTGGCCTTACCTACATAGGTCAAATTGGCCGCTGCGTTAACGTGCGGCTCATGGAGCACGCTAATTCTTTAGGAAACTAACCTAGCTAAGCATTGTTTCACGTGCAAATGTATACCATTTTTTTACGATACTGATGTCTTGTTCGCTCATTCTGACAAGCGCACTAGAGAAGTAGCTGAGGCGTTTCATATTATCAGAAAAAGTAGTGGGTGCGTGAGTATGCCATCTGTTTCATTATCGCTTCGAGAAATCAATATGCTACTTAGTGGGTAGTGGTTCTGCAGATATTCACGTGCTTTTAAAGCAGTTTTTCCTTGTACTATCACTAGGAGTCTTGTTGCACTGCGCATGTGCGCTGTTTTTTCGTGTGTGTATATATGACGTGCTTCTTCCTAATAAAAAATCTGTTGTAAGTTCAGCGCTGGTTTGAGTGTCTCGTCTCTTACATGGTCCGTATGTGTTTGCGCTTTTGAACCACCACTATGCATCAACACCAACTAGCGCAATGTGCAGTATTTATGCAATTTAATTTCTTCTTGACACTGTTTCGGTATCATCAGTTGAACGATGACTGTGACGAGCAGTTGGTGTTTAATTCACATGAGGTATAAAAATCGCTTATAATATTGCTGAGAGGTCATTTTTTGTCATTCCAGGTCTTGGAAGAGGATGGATTAAATGTCGTAGTCAATTAAAGCTACATATCAGCGATTGTATTAGTTTTTCTAGTTGCATCATGTGACCAAAACATCAACTTCACGACAGTCGACGTTCGGTCGATGAAACCAAAACAGCATGAGAGAAGAAATTTGATTATAAATTACTTAGCGTGGTTGTAGGCAAGTACTACCTGGTAATCCATGTATTTTATTATCTAACGCATCATTTGACAGAAAAAAACACGCAATAAATTTAGGTGTCTATAGTCCTTTAATGGCTCATGCACCTTTCGGTTATTATTATTATGGATATTTATGTTTATTATCGTTACGGATATTAACAGCAAACGAAATTTGCTGATATTTTAAGCATTGCACATTGTAGCATTGCATACGGCTATGAAGCATTTCCTGAAAGATGTGACTGTAATACTTTTGAAAGTTATTTTTATCCACCATACTGAATATCAATTTGATGTGTGTTTATTTGTTCACTTATACATCTGCTATGCAGCGCAGAATCCCAACAGACACCATGGAAGGCAACAACAGAGTGGCTGCGTTCATGCTGGGGGCGAGAGACCGGGATGGCGGTCGGAAAGTTTGGACGAAGAGGGCGGACCCTCCACCCCAGTAATTGGGGCTTTGTATGCAAGAATGCCCAAAATGTCTTGCAAAAACAAATAAATAAATAAGAAGCATTCTTACTTGCATTGTAATTTCAGTAGTAACATGTACACAAAAAATACTGATGTGAAGAAAGCCTCTCTGGGTTGGCAAGGTGGGCCTTAAGTCTAATTGGGTCGGTGGGCCCAAAGGCATACAGCTATTGGTTCTATATGGGTTACCTTTGTTGACTTCCCGCAAGTTATCACCTAAGAAGCCCCCTGGGACCAGAACGGCTAGACCACAGGGGCCCAGTACGGGCTAGCCCACGGGTGCCCAGTACGGGCTCGCCCACGGAGGCCTGACACGGGCCAGCCCACAGAGGCCCGGCACGGGCCAGCCCACGCAGGCCCAGCACGGGCCAGCCCACGGAGGCCCGGCACGGGCCTGCCCAAGGGGATCCAGCGCGGAACCTTGTGGGGCTATGCAGTAAGCCCACTGGGCAGCCCTTGAGGGTCCCCCCCGATGCCGAGTTGCAAATCCCGCACATATCCCACGTCGGGCCCCTATGGGCAGCCCGTGCCGGGCCCACAAGGGCCCACAGTTCACAGCCCCATTTTTGCTACTGGCGAATGAAAGCCGGTACACCCTTTTTCAGCACCTCAATGTTTATCTATTCTACAAATTTGAAGGAAACGTGCTTAATATTTGCGCCGAAAAAAATTCCTGAAAATAGTCTCGTTTTGAGACGTCTCGTTTTCGAAATATTTTCCAGCTAACAACTTCCTGAAAAATGCGGAAATAAGCCTCACATATTCCTTCTCACCTGTACATTTAGCACGAGAAATATATCTAAAATGGCTTTCACATCTAGATTCTTACGTCATAACAAATTTGCGAAAATGAGCTGTGCTTGAAAACGCTGCCTCTGCCACGGCGTCGTATATAATTTTTTTCTTCTGAAATATTAGCACTTTCACAAAACGAAATTCACTGTTGGCCTACGAAATCAAGAAAACTTAAAATATGAAATATTTAGGCAGTTTGATCTTGCGTGAAATCACCCAGCTTCGTCTTGGTAACTGCGGGAAAGACGGGACGAGAAATATTCATCATTCTTGCTAACAGCGCAACAAGAACGGGGCACGAGACGAAAGACAAACACAAAGAAGCGCTGATTATTCAATGGTTTTTTATTGAACAAAAGGCGTACATATATACATTATACGAGAGAGAAGTGAGTTATCTGACCTCCCACGTGCCTTCCAGATAACTTTTCTTGTCTTGATAAGTCTTTCATTGTCTGTATATATACGCATTTCATGGTTTGGTTTATGGGGGTTTAACGTCTCAAAGCGACTCTGGCTAAGAGAGACGCCGTAGTGAAGGCCTCCGGGAATTTCGACCACCTGGGGTTCTTTAACGTGCACTGACATCGCACAGTACACGGGCCTCTAGAATTTCGCCTCCATCGAAATTCTACCGCCGCGGCCGGGATCGAATTCGCGTCTTTCGGGCCAGCAGCCGAGCGCCATAACCACTCAGCCACCGCAGCGGCTTTATACGCATTTCGTTCAATAATAAAAAAAAAACTGTTGATAGTCAGCGCTTGTTTGTGTTCGTCTTTAGCCTCGTGTCCCGTTCTTGTTGCGCTGTGAGCAAAAATGATGAATACTTACCAACTCGCCCAAATTTTCGCCTTGCTGAACGGGACGAGAAAGACGGAGGCGCTCGTGTTGTCAATCTTAAGCGTTGTTTTCAAGACGAAAGCACGTCAACAAGCCCAACTTTCTACGCTTGTGCATGCACTGCATGATGACTTACATGTATCGACGCAAAGTGAAGATGGAAGCAACCCTCCACTCTTCTCGTGTGCTGGATCCGCCCTCGCTGGTGGCCTCACGAAGTCGCACAAGCCAAATCGTTCCAACCCAAATCCGTCTTCGTAGCAAGCATCCTGAACTGAACACGTTCGCCACAGAGGGAACAGTGGAAAAAGACACGATAGGACTCGAAGCAGCTACAGGCAGCAGACAAACGTCCGTGCAAACGCTGAATTGTGCCTGACATGAAGGAAAATTGTGCCCAACATCCTAGCGTACCGCGGTCATGCAGGCCATGCCGCCGGCAAAGATTGCCTTCGGCTTCGGCTTCCAATGCCGCAAAAATCCAGCTTCTTCGGGCACGTGATGAGGAAAATATTTATTTTCTTCCTTTTTTTTGAAACAGTGCCCGTAGCTGTCCACGCGCACGTGGCGAAATAAAAAGAGGGGAGAAGGAAACGCGGTTCGGGCCGGCATGCCGGGTTGTTTTCAAGGCCATGTCGGCTCGTCGGCGCTCCCTCCCCGCAGTCTTTGCACAGGGGCAGAAAGGAACGGCGCCAAATATGCCTACTTATTTTGTGTGTGATTTAGTAAATTCCGCCAGCAACTGAGCACAGGCCCTTGGCTGCCTTCGCGTCAGATGTCATGACATTTTTTTGCCGCGACGGCTAGCTTTTTTAAATTGTCCCTAATTCGAGTCGTCCATATCAACGGGGGTCGTATAAACGAGTCACGACTTGTTTTCTTCACATGTTTCGGCTGAATTGTATTTTTCAGGTAAACGCAGCTTTACTCAAACCACGTGGCTGGCTAAACCATGCTTACGTGTTTCGAAGAGACTCATGCAGGCTCCGATCTTGTTTTTGTTTTTTTGTGAGGGGGGGGGGGGGGGGGGGTGAAGGGTCACTGTGCGTGTGCTATGCGTGTGGCTGAAAAAAAAAAAACGCTTGCAAGCCCCCTTCAGACCCAACTCCTGGCACCGAGGTTGCTCCGAAAGAAAAGGTTGCACTTACGTTGCGCAACACCCACAGGGCAAGAATAGGGAGTCCGCGTTTGTTTTGCGACACAGGCGGTGGCATAGTCCCGAGAGAATTTGCAGCCCGAGGCGCACGGGGCTAAGCATGTGGAAGCGCCTCAAGCAGAGCTGTCAAATGGGTCCTTGCACTAAACGCCAAAGGAAGAGAAAAAGTTGTCGAAATGTAGCCAAATGTGAAAATGACATGTATCACGAAAATAGCCCAAAATAATTTTTTTAATGAGCACAACAAAATAATCACGAACGGGAGGGCTCCCATTACTGGTTCCTAGAGCTTCTAGCGCTCAATTTGTGTTTCCGTTTTCTTCTGAAAACCGCAATCTCCATACTTCTCTTCATCTCGGTGCTGAAAGCGGGCCGTTTCGGTCCTAGCACTTCGCCGCTGCGATGGGCTTACTTCCTCTATTAATTAATCACTCTTCCTCCGACTCCTACCTTTCTTTGCTTCAAACTTTGCCTCTGTGCAACGGTGCGCTGCTTATGTTGTTTTTGAATAATTGAGCGACACTGGTGGCTCGGTACTACTTCTAGGAAAGCGCCGGCTCGATGTCATATGAGGAATTACAGTGAAACAAAATTTAAGCGACAATTTTATTCGTATTGCAAAACGCATGCATACTCCCCCCCCCCCCCCCCTCCCCCCGCCCTCGAAACACATATGTACAGAACATGCAGCCGGGGACAAAAGTCTGGAGACCACGTGTGCCTGAAACGAAGCGTATAGTTCTATTATTAGCCAGCGGCTGGAGACCGCGCTTATTTTTTGTGGAGATGAAAGAACAAAATTTTGACATTCACCTCCACAAGTGTGGTCTCCAGCCACTGGCTAATAGCAGAGCTATTGGCTTCGTTTGAGGAACACGTGGTGTCCAGACTTTTGTCCCCGACTGAACACTCACAAAAGGAACATGGACCAGAAAACGAGAAACACAGGTAAAACGCAATTACAACAACTGCAGTTCAATTGCAGAGCCATAGGGGGCCCGAGATTCTGAAGCAAATAACGCAACGCTTATATGCACTGATCACGTGGACGAGTGAAACTGCGTGGAAGCTAGCTAGCTTCTATCCTTTCTAACTAGCTCGAATCTAACTTAAGTTAGTTTTTCAGTTTATTTCGCATATTACTCTGCGATAAGCTTGAAGAATCTAACATGACCTAGGCTATCTGCCACCGTTCTGTGTTTTGTAACAAAAGTAGAAAATAGATTTATTTGGCGTAGTTGCGATCATTTCAATAAATGAAGTTCGGTTCGATATTCGAATTCTATGATATATATTGGATTCGATGAAACGATGACCAAGGTATACTTCCGGAATATACTGGTGCCGCAAAGCCACGATCGGAACAGGCTTTTAACCCTCCACCACGAGAAAACTACCAATCTGCGCTATTAACAGCTTCAGCTTTGCACCATTACCTACAATGTTCAAAGTGTGCTCCGGTCAATAAAAATAGCAGCGTCAGGGAAATGGCCTAAATACTGCCATTTTCGGACATTATGCTATGTACCTGCTTAATAAAAATAGGTGCAGAAAAGACCTCATCATTTTAAGTACCCTGAAATATATATTTTAAAATAGTACTACGTGGCGATCTGGCTCATCGTTGCTAAAAAAGGTTTCCTAATTATTTTTATGTGAAACTAGTTATCACCCAGAATATTGCAGAGGGCGCCTGGAAGCTGGTTGCGGGTGCCGAAGTTGGGAGAGGTGCTGCTGCGTTAAAATTTATTCAATGCTATTTGATGACTTGTGCTTCAGCTGGAAGAATGCATGTGGGGATTCTAAAACTGGTGTTTAAATAGCTGTTTTAAATACAAAGACATCCGCCCGAAATCTTACGCAGTTAAAAAACGCACCCGCGGACTTGCACGTAAAAACACTGCCATTACTGGAAACGGTCCGTCCGTGTTTGAACGTGATATAAGAGTGCCTAGGGAGCCAGTCTCGATTCCGGCTGCCTTGCGTCAAAAGAGTGCACCAATATTACGCGTGACGAATCACAAAGCGTTCTCAGAGTGAAGGTTTGACGCAGCAGTGCTAAAAAAATGCGTGGCTGTTCTAACCAGCTGCACGCCATTGTGCACAACCTGAAAGTATGCATAGCGGATACTGTATGTGTGGTAAAGGTGTCCAGATTGCCGCGTCATTTAAAACACTCAAACGAACATCTTTGTTTTCCACATTTTAATTTGTAGCCTTTTTGTTAACTTCGAAGTTTTTGATCGATGTGTGGCAAGATTTGTTTGCAGGTCTCGACATAACCTTAGATTACCTGTCAGTGCACTCCAGATCCTTCATTCATGTTCTCCTAGCAATTTCACGCCTGTGGTCCGGACCTGCGGCCGTGTATTCCGTGACAACTATTCTACAGTTCCCGGCCAGTTTATAGTAACTTTAATCTCATCTAGTTTTGCTCCGAACCTTCTGTGCTCAGTGCTTATACTGGCGTTACATCATGATCCATTCTTCCCTAGGCCCTGAGTTATGTCCTCAGCAAACCGGAGGCTACTCAATGCCACGATTGAACTCCTGCTCTTATCTGAGTCCATCGCTCTGAAGGCATCTCCCAAACGCGGTGGACAGCAACGAAAAGAATTGCGTCGCGTCGATCTACTTTTAATTCGTATTCACCACTTTTATTAAGATAAAGCAGTTTCTGCAACGAGGGCCAGATCTGTTGAACTACGTTTTGATACGCTTGAACAGCGACTCAATGTTTTGGGGACGCTCTCGAGATGTAGTTCCTTGTAAAGTGGTTTCCACTGACATCAGCTTGGACGAGATTATGAAAATCAAGAAAATATGCTTCAATATTAGTAGAAATATACGTTACAAGACTACAGATGTTAACAAGACGGAAAGCAGTCAATTACATGCGAAAAAAGTGCCTCATTTTGTTTTTCTAAGAAGCCATGACGTCACGGGAGTCATTTTTGGTCGCACAGGCTACCTTCCGCTGCGTACGCGGAAAAACGTTGGCGATAAGCGGATTACGGAAAAATATTGCCTTTCACCGCCGTATCTAGCCCCAGAGGTGGCGGCTCCTAGGACGTTGGTGAAAACTGTATTGTGAAGAATACAACGAATGTAGGAACTGGAAGCTAATGAAACATGCAGCGAGACACAGGACAAAGCCACTAAGCAGGTACCAACTCGTCTGTTACCCCCCAGAGAGAAGTACGATGTGAAAAGATCAGGAGAGGAGCTTCCATAAAAGCAGCACATTTCAAAAGGGCTGCATTCCAAGGGGATTCCAAGTCAGCATGTCAGCAATAGTTGCGGTGTTTTTCAGAGGCAAGGAAATGTGCACTCCTCACTCATGAGTTTTCTCTCCTCCTAAACCCCTTCTTTCTCTTTTCCTTCTTGCTATACACGTTTTCCCGTACCGCCATATTGCTGGCTGGGCTGCTTTTTGTAACTGGCGCTACAATTCATCGCGCCTGCGCTTTAACTTCCGGCGTTCTGACTTCTTCCATTCACTCCTCTGCACCTGTAGCCCGAACAATGAACAACCCACACAACACCGAACGCCAACGAAGGCATTTTCCTCTCCCTGCCTAGGCACTGCCGCAGACAGCGCGCGACCATCCGGAGTTTTACTTCTCAAGAAGAATGTGAGTGTGTCGTTTGGGTTCGAGACCTTTTAGTTGGAAAACAAGCTTTCCGGAAAAGATTTACTGGTATCCGCAAGTGGTCAGTTGAAAACTTGCAGAATTTATAGTAACACCCTCTGCAATATAGCACATATTTTCAAACGAAAACCCTTGTTCACATTTCCGCATTCTTGTTCGAAAAGGAAGAGGGAAGATGCTTTTTTATCTGTATGAGAGGGGAGTTGTTGAAAGGACACAATGAGTAGCCAAAAGTTTCAGTGAATCCAAAATTTCCACTGACTTTATAGGGCGACAAGCTCCGCTCCTGTACCAGCACTAGTCTCTAGCTTATCCGCAATAAATACTCGCTCTCTCTTCTTTTGTGTGCAAAGCATGGCTACGAACGCGAGGAGCAGGTCGAAACAGGTACAAAGGTGCAACAGCGTACCGTTCGCCAACTGCCCTTTTCACATGTAAGCGACCAGCTCGCGAATCCCGCTGCCGCTGCGCATACACCCTCGCTCAAGTGGCGATGGAATCTCCAGCGGCTGGAGCGGCGAGGTTCGGGCAAGTTGGAAATTTTCGCGGCGGCGACGCGGCAGCACCGCATCTCTACCAATGACGGCTCGGCGTTGCCACGTGACCAGAAAAGGCATCGTGCAAGAAAGCATGTGGACAGACCAGTGTTTGTGTTTGTACGCCACACGTACAAAATTTTGTTTAAAAATAGAAATTATATAAAGTGGTGATGAATGCTTAAAACGCGATATTTATATTTACTCAAATAAACATTGAAAATAAACGACAAACTATTTTTTGCACGGCACCAAAAGCGGTTGCAAGCGCATATCTTTTGCCAGCAACATTGGTTTTCGCAGCGGTTGTACAACAGTCCAACTTCTAGTTCACTGTAGTTGTGCTGTGCCTGGAATTCTAGCCACTGCAGCGGTGGGAAACACGCAGTGGCGACGAATGTGAACCAAATGCTCGCGAAACGCTTCGTAGCGCCGCGCCGCTGTTCGCTCTATTCGCCGAATCGCTTGCATGTGAACCACCCTTTACATTCGATCTCGAAAGTTGGTGGTAACCTGTGGGGCTTCAGGTTCACTGAGATTAAGGGCCGTCACTCTCTCTCCTTTTATAAAAAGAATAAAATGGAAGGCGATTGACACACATTCCCTCTGTTGGCAGAGCAGGAAATTAAAAGCATGTATTCACGTGTAGAAGAATTTTCGGTTTCAACTTTCAAAATTCCAGAAAAACTGACTTAAAAGAAGTTGCTTTCCGACAGACACCCTCGTTCAGAGATTGGTTTTCACTTCCTGCTCTGCCCAGAACCGGGGTAGTGCGAAGAGAGATGAGTCAGTCGCCCTCCATTGTAACTTTTCAGAAATGGAGAGGGGTGTTCACCTTAATCTGTGCAAACCTGAACTCCAGACGGTTACCATAATTTTTGGAAAACGGGAAAATGCCGCCTCGACGAGAGGCGGAACCGGTCTGGCCGGGCCGGCGTAGGCTGACGCGCTCGGAGCGAAATCGAAACACACTCCAAGTTGCCGCTGGTGTGGTCGAGGTGCGCCGAACCCGCCAAATGTGTCGGCGGTCAAGCGCCGTTGGAGTGTAGAGGGTCTCGCTGTGGCCAACGTGACGTCGCCGTGCCGCGCGCGCGCGTTACGTCGGAGTATAAACGCGTCCCGCGTACTACCACGACAGTCCAGCTTTACATCGCTGAGGGTGCTCACCGCTTAAGAACAACTTGCTTCAAGGACGCGTTCATGCAACTGCCCTCATCCGACGTGCATTACAAACAACGTTGGTAATGGCACCATCTTAAAGCTATAAGTAAAACAATGTGCTACCTCGTATTTGAGAAATGAAGAACTACAAAAACCTTGATCCATGCATGTTTAAAAAACGAAGGTTGCGGAAATCAATCCTGACCTCGCATACATGTATTTCTTTTGGCTGCCTCTTTGAGCATTGCACCATAAAAATGATTCGTCATTGTCATTGTTTTCAGTGCTGTTGCTAAATGGAAAATTACACCTAGAGTGGTAAGTTATGATCACCAACTCTCGGAGGATAAAAAACAGCAAAGCTTCGATATAAAGCTTTTTCTTCTTATAAGACATCTTGCTCTAACTTCAACATAGAAAAAAGATGTCTTTTTGATCAACTAGAACTGCCGTGCTCAGAAGTTTACTTCTTAAGAACAAAGAAAACTGCGCTTTTCAGTAAAAAGAACCCGCTAGCATGGAGATACTGCGCAAGTGCGAACAATGCCTCAGTATTGCTTTGGCCTCCAACGTTTCAGTAACTAAACCAAAGTGCCCTCTAGGAGAAATCCCAGGAAGCATTTTTTCCACCATATTAGGCATAAAAAACGAAAAGCAGTTCTCAACACTGACAAAAAGGGATAAAAAAGGTGCAACTTTCACGAAACAGACTAAACGTCTCGCAGCAGGTATTTCAAGGGTGCAAAGTTATTCCATGCCTGCCGAGAAGGGGTAAAATTCGAAGTTACCCCTTTCTTACCCCTTTTTTACACCTCTTTTTTTAGAGTGCATGTAGTTCTGCAGGCGTAACGAAAACTGCTCCCACGTCTCCTTTGGGCCTTTGCTCGCGGATGAGTAAAGACGCTTGTATTCGGCGGCAGTGAGCCTCAAGTCGTCTAACACTTTAGCTTTCAGGAGTGCGTACTCGCTCCTTTCCTCGGCGGACAACCGCGTGAGTAGCATGCGTGCCCTCTCGCTTAGGTGTGGCAAAACTAGTCCAGCCCACCACTGGGTTGGAGCTTCGTATGACCCCAACGTGGCCTCTACGTCCTCGAACCACCCCGGCACCAGGGCTTCATGAAGCGGCATCGGCGTGAGGACGCCTTTCATAAGGTTAGCAAATTTCAACCTTCTATCCTCGTCCATTCTTCCGCTCGCTCCCGCGCTCTAACCAAGCGCACCCGCTGTTCCGCTCTGCTTAAGATTCAGCTTTGTGTTTTCCAAAGCCAACCGCTCCTTTTCCACCGCTAGTTCAGCAATTCGTAATTGCACTTGCAACTCGGTCATTTGTTGCACCGGCGCGCTAACTGTCAGAGGTTACGTCGGACCCTCATTTGCCTGACTCGCGGCTGCCAACTCTCCGTTTCCTTCCCCGTTCTCCATCTCTTTCTGTTTAACACTGTCACTTCTCAAAACCCAAGGCTTTGGCATAAGCACAAGCCCGACAGAAACAGAAAGGTACTCGCCTGGCTACCGAAGCTCCGCTTTACGAGGCTGTCGGTGCCCCAGCATGGAATACTGGCCCGGAAGTTGGTCGCTGCACCGCATGGTCTCGGTTGAAACTCGTCTCCTTGATCCCCGCCCTCCTTGACTCTGGTCACCTGGTTCCTTCAGCTGCCCGCTGACTTGAACCTTCAGCGTCACGTCGGCGTTGACCAGCTGTCACTCTAGAAATCTTCTCCTCTGGACGTGCCACGCTATAGCTCGTCCGCCGCCTTGTACTTCCGCCCTCCTTCAGTTGCCTCGAGTAGGAAGACGTCGCAATCCTGCCGACTGCGCCAGTTGTGTTCCTTTTACCCCTTTCTCTTCTTTGATGTCAGCCCGAAGGGGAAAGGTAGATGTTGTTGGATGCCAACGTCTTGAGGTTCTAAACTTGCTCAGTCACATTACTCGTGGAACTTCAGGAAGTAAACTGTTTAATCGCAAATAAAATAGTTAAGACAGAACGGAAGGTACAACATGGCGAACAACTATGTACATAGTGATTTATCCGCAAAGTGACCAGACGAAATCAACCCCCGGCCCCACCAAAACGTCTCCTTTTAATCCCTAAGTCCCCGCCCTCAGTGGGGACACCAACCAATTAGGTCAAAACACAAGTACGCATCCAATCAAGGACCGGCGAAAGGAAAACACATCCAATAAAACACATAGGAAAGGAAAACACATTGAAAAAGAGACAGAGGAGAGTAAAACACGCCCAAATAAAGATTGGGGAGAGGGGACATGTCATTGTCACGAATAATAACAATTCCCCTCTCGGAACACTCCATCCTCCCCCGCTGGGCGGCATGTTTATTCGCTTAAAGAGCATGCGAGGACCGCACAGATTGTCGAAAGCAGTCCCCGAGGGGCCACTTAAGGCGCCACCGCTCCCCAATCCTTCTTGATGCCCCCATGTGCACAGGAAGTGCCTAGCAGTCATGTGGAGCTGATAATCGCTCAAAGTGAACATGAGGAACGCGTCTCCAAAATTGCCTCCTAGCCAAACACTGAACGACTGCCGCCCGGGTCATGGCCTTGGGCAGCGTCACCGCGGTAGGGATGAAAGGCGTCGCGCGTCTCCGTTGCTGCTTCTCGGAGCGGGGCTGCGAACAATGGGGCCCGGCCAAGCTGGGTCGCCTGCGCACCCCGAACTGCCCTCCGTCGCCGTCCGCTTTACTCATTAGTTCCATGTGGAGTCAAACGGAAATGGATCACAGCGTACGCACTCTTGTAGACACACAGGCGGCGTTCCGTACGTGATTACTTGGGGCTCCGGATGTGCCCAAGCCAGCCGCGCACGACATCACCCGTGATCGCGTACGACCAAGCGCACGCCGACCACGGCGGGCCTTGCTCTGAGGCAACAAAGGAAAAACACACTGGCTCACACAGACCGGCATTTATAGCTACAGCAACAATAAGGCCAGCTAGCAAAAAGAGAGCGTTCCCCGCCGCGAGTTGCTCCTGTCATCCCCTAGGGCATTACCTCCTGAGGAGCAAAACGTTGCTGACCATATTCCCGGTGTCGCGCGCGCGTGGAAGGCACGATCACCGCTGGGGCGGGGGGCGAGGAGGGATACCATTGTATCCCACACAGGCATGGAGACACGATTTCGCCAATGCTATTCACCGCCTGTTTACAGGAGTTGATGAGAGGCCTGGATTGGGAACATTGCGGATAAGAGTTAATGGAGAATAGGTTAGTAATCTGCCATTCGCTTATGACATTGCCTTGCTAAGTCACTCCGGAATTGAACTGCACATTATGATCAATGAAGGACAGTAATGTGGGAAAAAATTAATAGGCAGAAAACCAAAGTATTGCTCAACAGTCTCGGAAGAGGACAGCATTTGAGAATTAGAAGCGAGGTGCTGGAAGTGGTAAGGGAATGCGTCGTGTTATGACCGGGACTGTAGGCGATCATGAGACGCCATTCATCAGTGGAGCCGTTCTCCACATTTGCATCCAATTCACGGTGGCGTCGCAATGCTAAGGGCTTAAATGGGGGATATGAAACGCGCGCCTGCATAAACTGGCGCTGTGCGGAGCACGTACCAACGGGAACGCGTCGTCCTCCTCATCCGCAAGCTCGCCGCCTTTCTGCGCTTCCACGTGCATGAGCCGGCCTCGTTCTAGGAATTCCTAGGTATACTAGGGAGCGCCATCGCTATATAACGCCTGCGCCAGACGCAGGTGGGTGGACCGTATTGAACTCGTGTTGGACTCTCATGGACTCCTGTGGTCTCGTGATTCATACACCACTCTCTTGTGAAGACGCGTCTCTGCGCTGTGGTATATAACCACCTGTACATAATGTAAATAGAATTGTTTCTTTGTTCTTTCCTCCAGAAGGCCTCGAAGCGTCTCTTCCTCGCAGTGCATGGGCGCCGGACTCAACGTTGAACCGGAACTACATCAGTCTACTTAGGGCTGGTAGCGACCGCTGATTCGAATCATGAGAGGGAAATAACTAGAAAGATAAGAATCGGCTGGAGCGTATGGCAGGTTCTTTGAGTTCATGAATGGCAGCTTACCAATATCCCTAAAGAGAAAAGTGTACAACAGCTTTACCTTACCGCTACTTACTAATGGGTCACAAACGTGGAGGTGAGAAACATATATGTAATGATAGTAGTGATAGTTAGTATATAGATGGTAATAAATCGTGATAGATACTGATAATTATAGCAATTGATAGTGATGGTGTGATAGTGATAATGATAGATGGCGATAGTGATAATGGCAGTTACTGATAGTAATAACGATAGCTACTGACAGTGATATATTTAGCGCTAGATATTGATAGTGATAGCGTTGACAATAGCGATCGTGGGTGATAGCGATGATGATGATAGCAATGACGATGACAGCGATAGTGATAGCCGCTGATAGCGATGATGATGACAGTGGTTATGATAGTAATAATGATGGCGATAGCGAAAAAAGGTCGTGGGTTCGATTCTCGCGAAGGTCGTTCGGGCGTCACAATAGCCATGGAAGTCGACATAGTTAAGCCTACTTCCCATGAAAAAAATGAAGAAGGAAGGAAGAAAGAGAGGAAAGGGAAATGCTTTCGAATTTGCGCTCTTAAGCTGACCTAAGTGCAGTCCTGTAAATTTTAACAAGTATAGTTAGGCGTCTAGCTGCAATTAGAGATTTGTAGCCGTTCGTTAGTAATAGCCATATCGGTTTTTAGAATTTCGAAAACGCGAGCCCCCTTGACGCTGTCGCTCATTAAATGCACTGGAAGGGTTGCTTTGACTGCATGCCTTCGAAAGCGCACGTGTGTTTGCACGATGGAGCCAAATTTTTTCGAGCCAGAGTGGCGAGGGAAATTGCGTTTTCGAACTTGTAGAAACTGATATGGCTATTGCTAACGAGGGGCTGCAAATCTCTATTTGCAACTATTCGCTTAACTCTACTGGTAATATATTAAAAGATATATTAAAAAGTATATTAAAAAAGATATATTAAAAAATAATATATTAAAAGATATTTAACCAGCTTACTACATAAGACGGTTCACCGGTTTTCTGATGTCCGCCAACGCTCGTAATACTATGCAGCTAAAGCCATAGTTTCACCAAAAAAAGCTTGCCTTTGAAAATTTTTGAGATTGTTCGCTGAAACACTCGGTATATTCCACTAGTGCGAAGTTCACTTTATCCACTATACCTAAGCTCACATCAACAGAAGTTAACAAGCTTTATTCATTGAACAACTTGCGCACACTTTTGCACTTTTTCTCAATACCATTGATGAGCTGGTGCAGCAGCGCAGTGAAGCGCGCAGCCTTAAGGCCAGTCTATGGCACTCCACGCATGCACAGACGACTTATGCAACGTCACACTCTATTCTTCAGCCGCCAACGCCAGTTGTTCTTCCATGGAAGTTTGTACAGCTCAGTGACAACAAGCCAACAGACAATTGCCGGCCAACATCTGCTAATTCGGCATCGTTGCTTCGCCAGAAATTTGAGGAACAAGATGCTTGCCTGCCTGAAGGATCCATTGTTGTCTACGTAGACGCAAGCATACAACACTGCAAAGCAACAACAGCTATCAACTGCCCGTGCAGACCTGCCCTGAATCAAACCTCTTGGTTTCAGCTTATGGAACCCCATTCGTCCTTTTGTGCTGAGCTCGTTGCAGTTCAAGAAGCACTCTGCTCCGTAGCCGACATAACTATGCTCTCTGCGGCCCGCGTTGTCATCCGCACTGACGCCCTTCAAGTTGTCCGGTTGCTACGACGTGTTAGCCGCTGTCCAACGATATGTCAGGACATCCACCGGCTCGCGGCACGCATCCCGCAGCCAGTACGTATTGTGTGGGTCCCACGGGATCTGCTGACCTATCAAAGCCAGACAGATTTAGCGACCCACCTTGCGAATACAAACTCATCACCGCCTCGGCTATTTCATTCGGACAATTTTACCATCCTTTCATCAAGAAAAGAACTCCTCCGGCGCCGCACACGTGCTCTCATCCCTCCGTGTGCGGTAACCCTCCCCCGCGGTCTTACCCGTGCACAGGAAGTTGCGCTTAGGAGGATCCGGGTCGGGGTTGCCCTTACACCAGCCGTCACTCGGAAGTGGCCTCAGTACCGATAATTGTTTCCTCGGCCAGGGTGTCCGGTATGTAAACACGAAGACATTGAGGCCGACATTCATTACTTAATGTGGGACTGCACAGCTCTCAAGCCTAAAAGGATCCGGCACTTGATGGTAGCAGGTCTCTCACCAAGCAGCCCTGCTTCATACATTGCCTGGGAGCAGGGACCGTACCATCGTTCTGTACTGGACTTGATCAAATCAGTTAACCTTTTTCCATTCATTTAGTCTCTACTACATCATTCACCACACCTTCACGCATCATTGATGCCCTGGGGCAATAAATTTCGCTAAAAAAACTTTCGCACACATAAAAGTTGTTTTTGACAAAACTGCCTCGCAAAATAATGCGCAGTGGCAACTGATGGGCTTTCTTTCATGCCCATTTTAACGATTAATAGCGATGCTTTCAGCGCAAGGCAAAACGATTACGAACAGCATTGCGCGAGCGCTTATAAGCCCGCGCGCAGCAGCCAACGCGCGCTTGTATTTCATGCCTCACTCAGTTCAGATAAAGGTCTCTTGTACCAGTCTCTGCACGAAAAAAAAGAACACGATATACGTCCCCACCTGCCTGTTATAAGAAATGATTCTCCAGTAAGCATCTGCAACACAACATACGACTCCGGCTGATATGCTTGCATACGCGGAAACAGGAGTGACTGCAAATGAACGCCTACAGAAACACTAACGCTGCTTCTTGCACAAACATTGGGTATTAGTCTGCAGTAGTAGGCAGGCATAACTACGGAGAAATCGCGATAAACGCTACACAGACTGCAGTACTTACACTGCATTTACGCCAAGTCTTCGGCAACTGCCTCCTGTCACGGTTTGTGTTTAGAGTCAAGATGAGCTTTGTTTTAAATCGTTTAGAAAAGCGATCGTTCTCCAGCCATTTCTGGAGTGGTTCGTGCACAGTTGCCCGCGAAACACCGCAATCATGCCAATCCCGTGGCCGAGGAAAAGAGGCCGAGCGGACGCTGCACCTCGCATGTGCAGCCGGAGCAGACGAAGCGAGGAGTAGGGAAAAATATGTCCTCCGTCCCGACGGAGGCGGCCATGACCCCTTCAAGGAGTGGCACCCTACTTTTGAAGCCAGTAGAACGCTCCCGCCGCGCCGCGTAGTGTCGGACCGCGGAGTGAGATGCCGCGGATCACAGAATAAGAAATGTACAGAATGCAAGGTATGAGTAATACCCTTGTCACACGGACACTGTAAAGGTACTTTGAACTAATGATCCATTACTCTAAGGACGAACGCGCGCTGCCACACGGACGCGCCAAAGGACACCTAGCTCAAAGGAGCTTCGAAACAAGGCAGCTCGAGTTCGTCCTTTGAGGCTTCAAGGGAGTATACTCTCTCTCCCAGCGAGTTAACAGCATAAATAAATTGAGAAAAGAAACGTTCAATTTTCATTTTATAAATTCACTTCGTAAGATTAGTGGTGTTTTAAAATATAAGATCATTTGTTTTGTGGCAGTCTCATCACGCCATACTCTCGTTCAAGATATATGAGCGTCACGGTAGCCACGGTAAATATGCCGCCATGTCGGCCATGTTGTTTGTAGCGAGTAGCGACTTAGAGCAGCTCGTCACATCTGCGGTGCTGTTGCCACTAGACTCAGGTCGCCACTGCTCGCCCACGATTATCGCACGTCGAGACTGCACTGCTCTTTTTTTATATACATTTTCGTGCTTGTTTTTGTGTTTGTGTGTGTGTCGACAAAATGAGTGGCGGTGAACCTGCGGCGTCTGGCAGTGCCAAACCGATAAAACCGCGCACCACGTGGACCGAACGCGTCGTCGCGTGGATCGTCACTCATTTTGATGGAGACTGCCGAACACAAGGCACACCAGAGAAACGTGACCACAAAAACAACGATCGCAGGGGCAAAAGAACCAAAGGCAACAACCGAAGAACGAAGCTGAGCCTGAGCCAGGCTGAGCGAGTTGGTCTCAGTGTGGCCAGCACTGTGATGTTATGCTCTGTACATGGAAAATCTTGTCATTATTGCAGTTAAAATTGCGTTGCTTTAACATAATACGGTTATGAAACTAATTTACTAGAAAAATTGTGACATTTCTGTGTTTACATGTGCAGTGAGGTTTGCAATTTTAATAACACTTTTCGCCGATGAGGGCGCTAAAAACTTCTTGCGAAAGTCGTTCCGCGACCGTGTAGCACGGACGAACTCCCTTGAAGTAGTGCTCCTTTAGGAGCGTAAAGGAGCATTAGTTCAAAGTGCCTTTACAGTGCGCGTGTGACAGGGGTATAAGGCCTATTAGGAAAAGGCACAATGTTTGGAACAGGGAACCGCGGAGGGAACACATGGAAAAGCATGCAACACCGAGACCATCGTCCTTCGGATATGAAGTGAGAGGACACAAAAGTTCTGAAGCAGGAAGCCTAATTTTCTTTGATCTTATTTGTACAAAGAGAAATAGAAAATAATATGTATGAGCCGTCGCCCCAAAACAATCGGCACGCATAGTAAGCGACAGCTGTGCCTGGCCTGCACAAGGGCACTGATCGATCAACACAGCCTTGGTAGGTGAAAGAAAGCGCTTTCTGAATTCACCGAACAAAAAGAAGCTATAAACGAAGACTGCACCGACACAGTTGTTCGCACTGAGCAACAGGTGCATATGCCGCAAAACAGGACAATGTGAATTAGATAAACTGAATGTAAGCATTGCAGCTAGACGACTTTCTGCATATATACGAATGTACAGATTGCTGAAGCTGCCCTCACCAACGCAGTGAAACACAAGACGACATATGGCTGGCTTCAACCCGTTATTTTTCGTCGCTTCCACCTCATGGCTTTTTTGTGAGTACATCATAGTGACTATAATATCGAGGGGTCACCTTAACTTCCTCATATTTCAGTTATTTTTTAAGAATTTTTGGTTTAACTTTCATTCTTGGGTAGGGCATATGCTGCGGCGCCCGGATGCACATATAACAGCTGCAGAATACCTAACGGCCACAGAACGAAAAAACAAATCAAAACAAAGCGGTTGTTTAAAGGGGAACAAAAAGGAGCAGTTTACTTCCACATGGAAGCTTGGTCCCTGTGTTGTTGGCGCAGCGTTACACAAATTATTGCTAAGATGCTACGCAAGTGTGGTTATGACACTGCCGATCATTTTTATCTGTAACAGAAAAGATAACACTACTTGTTATTATCGCCAAGCTGTTCTCTTCATTACTTTCATTTGTTTTTATGTATGCTCTTGGAAGCCTTAATTAGTGCATTGATCTAGGACGGGAGAGTCACTGGTATGTATCCATGTCCTTGGCGTGAAGCGCGATGTGCTGTAGAAATATTCACATTCCTACCAATACTCAAAAGAATCCGCTTTAACAAGTTCACCGTCCACCAACACGTTCATTGTCGTGAAACTTTTTCGCAGCGCTATGAGAATGACTCTCATGCTGCCCAAAAGTGCCGTGTGTCACTGTTCGCGCTGATGCAACGCAAACCGGTGGAGCCGTGAGCTGAGTGCAAGTCGGTTCTCGCTATGGGAACCGTGCAGGAACCCAGGATGGTGGTGGTGAAAAGCCTTTATTTAATGAATGAGGTGAGACTCTTTAAAGAGCCCCGCAATGGGTGGAGTCCTCATTCCGGGACCCCATTGGTCGAAGCCGCCAGCTTAGCCCTCTTGACCAAAGCCTTGTGGGACTGAAGGTCCGAACAGCCAAGCAGGGCCGCCTCCCATTCCTCTCTGGTAGGGTTGGGGTGGGGGGAGAGAGCTGAGTTGCGCTGGCAAGCCCAAACCATGTGGTAGGTGTCAGCTACCTCCCCACAGTGTTTGCACCTGCCAGTGAACGCGGGGGCAGCACTCTCGGCAAACAGGCAGCGCCGCCGGTGGGCGCCGGAGCAGATGCGTTGGGAGAGTTGCGGCCGCCTGGAACGGGCGCGCGCCCAGTTGGGCGGCCGTGGGAAAGTTTTCGGCACCGTTACAGTGAAACGGTGGTGATTTGGGCTAGTTGGAGTGACATAGCGATGGACAAACAGTAGGGGAGCATTAAAACACAAGAAAGAGAGATACGGACGAGCCCTAATTGCTTCTGGGCGTCTGTTTCCAAGTATATGGAAGCTCGAGAAAAAGAGCAGCCGACATAAGGAGAATGTGCCCAAGAACAAGCAAAAGCCAACAACGAAGTGAAGGAGAGAGGACAAGAAAATACGGCGAAGAAAGAAGTATAAAAATACAGAACAAGATTTTTGGAAAACGTCCCCTCCACATGTGGTACAACGTTACACAAAGCCAGCCACGAGCGCGTCGACCGGAAGGGATTGCGTGAGGGAGTATTGTGAGAAGAGGGACGTACTTAAGCAAAGGCAGAGACAGCAAAAAGTAAAATAAAAGAACGCTGTGGGGAAAGTGGAGGAGGAAAGAAAGGGTGCGGAAAAAGAATAGGAATGAACGAAGAGGGAGCTAAAATTGATGTATAAGTGAAAAGCAAATACGAGAAGCTGACAAAAAAGCCTGAAAACTCGCATACGACGGCCGTCTAGGTTCGTAGAAAGCGATACATTCCTGTCTGTGAGAATGATTGAGGTAACTCTAACCTATAGTAGACTTAGCCAGAATTAATATTTACAGGCTTCAATTACCTCTCGGGTGCACAGTTTCCTCTTTTCTTGATGACAGAAGAGTTTTTATGGACAAAATGTTGCGGTAGTCTGCTGCGTATGTCAATATGATGCACACTGATCATTCTCTACACATTGTACTGATAAGCGCAGGTGGTCATTGACCCAGGATCCTAACATGACCCTATATTTGCCAACGTTGCAAAATATAAATGTATAAAATTCAAGTTTTAATCCGAAAGCATTACTAGTCCCATTACGAGAAAAGCCGGTGGCATGTAATGTTAGTGTGTGTACTCGCAAATGGTAGAGCAAGTCCCTGCAATGACAAGAAAAATAGGATGACGCCATCAAGCTACCCTATGACGCACATAGCAAGCCGAGCATCGCCACATCAGACAATCCTATACATGTCGTTCGTCAATGTACATATTCGCCACTGGCCGACCTCCATGTTGCACTGCTTTTGCTGACAATATTCGTTCAACTGTCACTCTGGAGGGGCAGTTCTCTGCAGCGAACGCCAAGGCGCCACTTGATCACCCACATGGTAGCGGTGTTCACGCATGCTATCGCGGGCAGAGTGAGCCGTTTGTCCAATATAGGCCAAACTACATTTTAAGGGTTATGCAGTTTCAATTCCGTCGGCGCGCGCCACCAGACGCGTTCTGTGGTTCCTGGCGCACGCGCTTTCCTTCTGTCGAGCAGGCTAATTGGGAGCAGAAAATGCAGGAGCCGTACTGCCGCGTAGCTCGATTTCTTCACATGGTGAGAAAAATACGATTGGAGGGTAGTGTAGTCTGCCATCTTTTTCTCTTTTGTGAAGGACGCCATGAAGTAAATCCTGACAATGCCGGCTCACTATATGTCGGGACGAGAGCCACCCACCGTTACGTCTTGCTTTCCATAGTGTAGCTCGTTTAGGAGCGTGAAAAACCTCGTCCGTGGCGAGTTAAAGGAATGCTATTGCAGACTGCTACGCAGCAATTATAATGTTCGATCACATAATGGCACGAATACAATGAAAGAAGAAAGAATACGACGCACTCCCAGGCAGTTTCGGCGCATTTGTGCGGCGCGGGCGGGCGCGCGTCTCCCAACCGGTCTGCCTTTTCCGCCGCGCGGGTCGCGCCGGAGTTACTCCTGCACGGTGCCTATAGCCTCCGCTTGAATGGCGTCACCTACGTTCTTGAGTAGTAGTCCCGCAACTCCACTCTCAAGTTCACGGTAGAAGGGTATGGGGTTTATTCATGTCATAACGCTCAAAGGGCTAAAAGCAGTAGTCGCTCTCTAGCACCAGGGTGCCAGCCCTAGCAGTCAGAGCTGTGACACCCAACCCGCGGTGCGGTAAGTCGCAACCACAGCGGGTTCGGGCCAGAGGGGACAAACACGAGTATTCTACTCGGATCAGCGTTTATTGCTCCAGAGGCATACAAGTAGCAGCAAGCAACTAAGCAACCGCCGCAACGAGGGAGTGTTCCGCTCGCGTACGGGGGTGAAATGCACAAAATAGGGGGAACGCACAAAAAATGGTGGAGTAGGAAGGTTCCGCTCACCTCGCGTGTCTCTTCGCTCATGGCCCGCGGCGGTCAGTCCACATGCGGTGGCTGGGCGATAACGGCAGCGGTCTCCGCGGCAGATCTGCGTCCGCGCGTGTGCACAGCTCCCGCCAGAAGACGAGCGAGCCTCGGGAGGAACGCGCCTTCTCCCGATCTGTGGAGAGGAGGTCTCTCCGTGCTAAGAGGGGAAAGAGGAAGTCTCCGCGGGGCGAGAAAGGAAGGGGAGGCGGCGTGAGTGTCCTCCCTCGCAAACCTCCCGAACGGCGCGCGCACAACATCGCGTGATAATTAGTGCGGCCATTACTATGGGTCAGGGGATTCGCGTGTATCCCCACAAGTGTGATAATACGCGCTTGCTTAGGTACGCTGGGTTCTATGGAGCATAAAGAATAGAGGATGTCATGCGGGAAACACTGCGTTAAAAAAAGTTATGTTGTGGGAACAAACTGCCCAGTGTTGTCACAATAAAACATAGTGCCAGCACGAAGCGGCAAAGGACAAAGGAAGAGTGGACACCACGAGCGCTGTGTTTTTTATACGTTAGAGCTTAATTAAAACGCGAGTGCATTTGAGGAACGCAGAAGAGATGAGGGGCTTGTCAATCGAGCTTGTCCAAAGAATAGTATGGGGAGAAACGACTTGTGTTCTTGATTATAACTTTATAAAGACGTTTACTTATACTTTGTTATGTTTTGCATGCAACGGGTAGTTTTGGAGTATAGTTTTCTACTCGGTGTTGCATTTGGGTTGCAAGCCCCAAGGGTAGCGTTGGCCTGGCGGCCTGGGGCAAAGCTGGAAACATCCGAAGGTCCCGGCAAAGGATGAGTCGACTGGCAACAGAACAACTTGTTTATTCTGGCATCGCAAAAGAGCAGCCGGTCAGGGCGACCACGTTACTCGAAGGAAGGAATCGAAGGCTCTCGTTGGCGTCCGGGGCAGCTCTCTTTATATACCCTCGGAGTCGAGGGCAAGAAGGAGCGGCTTGGGATGAGTCGCACAAGACGGCGACGCATGAACATGTTCAGGCGTGACGGGCGCGTCCGCCAGGCCGGCGCCGGTCAGGCCTCCTCGCCTCCCAGTTGGGGAGCTCCTCTCCCCGGCTGCCGCGCTTTGACAAGCGTGGGCAAAACATGCACACACACACACACACGCACGCACGACGACACGTGGCACTGAAACCTGCCTGGACGCGCTTGGCGGGAGGCGTTGCGGCCGCGATGAACGAAGCCGCGGCGTCCGTTGCATCCGCGCCGGCTATACCGCGCGTCGAAGGCGAGACGTAACAGACCGGCCCGCCGGGAGAAGGAGATCCCGATGGTCAGGGGACTGCATCCGCTGTCCAGAGGGATGTCGCTCGATGATGCTCGTAATCGAAACCGATCGTCCCTCGACGTTGCTTGAGCGCAGCGCACAGAGAAGGCCTCGTTCTCGGGTTCAGGATCACATAGGACACTGCAAAGTCACTTCGGGAGAGTTGCCATTTTTGTGCTCGTTCCCAGCAAGCGTTAGAACTACGCCGAAACGCAACCGCTCAGTTAGCAAGTACGAGACAACCCTCACTAAGCTCTGCCAGGCTCTTTCCCCTTTTATACTACTGCCTAGTTCCTTACAGTAGTCAAGCAGCACTCAGAACGCGTCCACAAATTGGAAAATTGCACAAGAAAGCACATAATCACTTTGAAACACTAAACAAAAGCAATATGTTAAAAATCCTGCCTCAGGAAGAAAACATCAGTAACCAACAACTTTGAGGCGGATTCCTACGTTAGGGGCTTCGACTTAAGCCATCGGCGTTACCGTTGAGACTCCCCTTTTTGTAACGCACCTCAAAGGAATATTGTTGCAAAGCGAGGCTCCAGCGCAGGAGGCGGCCATTTTTGGGAGAGATGGTCTGCAGCCATTGGAGAGGGCAGTGATCCTTCTCAATGATAAACCTCGAGCCGGCTAGGTAGCATGACAATTTCTGAACGGCCCACACGAGACACGCACACTCTTTCTCGGTGGCGCTGTACGCCTGCTCACGACAGGTCAGCTTACGACTAGCATACAGGACGGGGTGTTCCACTTCTCCATTGTCCCTTTGGCACAGTACAACGCCCATGCCTCGCTCACTAGCATCGCACTGAAGAACGAACCCTTTTGTGTAGTCTGGCGATCGTAGCACAGGCTGGCTTGTTAGGGCGCTCTTTAGGGCGCTAAAAGCTCTTTCCTTTGTCTCGCTCCAGACGACTGTTTGGGGCTCTGTTTTTCTTAGAGCATCCGTCAGGGGAGCCGCGATATCGGAGTACCTGGTGATGTACCTCTGATAGTAGCCGGCGACACCTAAGAACGACCGAATATCGGTCTTCGTGCGCGGTTGCGGGAAGTCTCGCACAGCGGCCACCTTTATTTCAGAGGGGCGGCGACGACCCTGTCCAATCACGTGACCGAGGTAGACAACCTCGGCCTGTGCTAATTGGCACTTGGGAGCCTTGACTGTCAAGCCCGCTTCGCGCAGGCGGGTTAGCACTGCCCGCAAGTGTGCCATATGCTCAGACCAGGAGGCGGAGAATATCGCTACGTCGTCTAAATACGGTAAAGCGAATTCTTCCTGTCCCCGCAACACTTTGTCCATGAGGCTTGAAAAGCAGTATGGCGCGTTCTTCAAACCAAAACTCAAAACTTTAGGACGGAATGTTCCCATTGGTGAAATGAACGCCGCATACCTACTAGCCTCTTCTGTAAGTGGAACCTGCCAATAACCCCTGACAAGATCTAGGGTGGAAATAAACTGAGCGCTACTAACTTTCTCAAGGCGCTCCTCGATGTTAGGGATCGGATAAATTTGATCCTTAGTAATGGAATTAAGCCTGCGGTAGTCGACGCAAGGACGAGGTTCCTTGCCCGGTACCTCAACTAAAATCAAAGGGGAGGTATAATCACTCTCACCCGCCTCAATAACACCGAGCTGTAGCAGTTTCTTTACCTCAGCCTCCATAATATCGCGCTGGCGGGGTGACACCCGGTACGCCTTGGATCGTACTGGCTCTGGGGAGGTAAGTTCTATATCATGAGTAAGGACAGAAGTCCTACCAGGCCTCTCAGAGAACTGACCTTGAAACTCTTGTAAGAGTTGGTGTAGTTCGGTTTTCTGCTCAGGCGACAGCGGTGCTTTAATGATTAAGTCACTAATGACCTGATCAGTGTCTTCCCTGTTCGTCACTGAGCCTAGTCCCGGAAGCTCGACCGGAAGCTCTTCTAACTTTCCCGTGTCGTGCATTTCATCTCCAGTACCTGGTGCCTTCAACGCTACAGGCTCAATTTTATCCATTTCTGACGTGCTCGGAATATCAGCTTGCTGCGCCTCCGACCCTTTCTCATTGTTCGACAACGTCGGCCCCGCAACTACCGCCTTTGCAGCGAGCTCCCGAACTCTCGGTCTGGTTAAGGCCTGAACGCTAGCCTCACCAAACAAAAGCCCCTTCTCGCGCAGGAGGTGATCGGACCTGTTCGAAAATAGGTAAGGGTACTGGGGGGGCAGCATAGATGACACTACGGCCTCCGTCTCAAGTGCTCCGAAAGGTCCTTCAATAAGCACTTTTGCTACAGGCAGACACACGCTATGAGCTTCCACGGCTTGCTTGATCCATGCGCACTCGCCCGTGAACATATCGGGTTCTACGTAAAACGGGTGAACTACATCCATTGTAGCTGCGGAATCCCGAAGCACTCGGCACTCTTTCCCGTTCACGAGGAAGTCTCGCAGGTAAGGCTCGAGAAGCTTCATGTTCTCGTCAGTGCTACATAATGACAAACACACGACTTCTCTTTTTGTTTCTGGACACTGCGCCGAAAAGTGACCCGGCTTCTGGCACGTATAACACACGCGCGCTTGCCTCCTCTCGAACCGCTTTCTGCGTTCGGCTTCGGCTGCCGCCGTCTCCTTACGTTCGGTCGGACTGCTTTCACTCGCATCCGCACTACGCGTGTCCCCCCATGCTCTCATGGGTGTGAACTTCGGCCTCTCAGACTTGGAGCCAAATTCACCCTTTTGACCGTCCTTAGCTCCGCGAGCCCGACGCGTCACAAACTCCTCGGCTAGCTCGGCGGCTTTAGCCACTGTACTAACGTCTGGCCTATCCAAGACCCAGTACCGCACGTTCTCAGGTAACCGACTATAAAACTGTTCCAGCCCGAAACACTGCAGAATTTTCTCGTGGTCACCAAACGCTTTCTCTTCTTTGAGCCACTCCTGCATGTTTGACATAAGCCTGTAGGCAAACTCTGTATACGACTCATTTCTGCCTTTTTCATTTTCCCGAAACTTCCGACGGAACGCCTCCGCTGACAGCCTGTACTTTTTTAGCAGACTCGATTTCACTTGGTCGAAATCCTCTGCCTCCTCTCTCTTCAAGCGAGCGACTACGTCGGCCGCCTCGCCGGGTAACAAAGTGAGCAAGCGCTGTGGCCACGTTTCCCGAGAGAACCCCTGCTTCTCGCACGTTCGATCAAAGTTAACCAGGAACAAACCAATGTCCTCTCCAAGCTTAAACGGCCGCATCAGGTCAGTCATTTTGAACGATACCCGTTCTCCTGCACCGTGTGCCTGACTTCCATTACGAGCGCGTTCCATCTCTACCTCGAGACGCTTCATTTCCAAAGCGTGTTGACGGTCGCGCTCTTCTTTCTCTTTCTCTTTTTGTTCTTTACGTTCTCGCTCCTCTTTCTCTTTTTGTTCTTTACGTTCGCGCTCGTCTTTCTCTTTTTGCTCTTTACGTTCGCGCTCGTTTTTCTCTTTTTCTTTTTGTTCCCTCTCCTCAATGGTCTCAAGGCATTCCGACAGCTCGTCATCCTCAGCCTCCAACTCAAGAATAGCCCTTAGCAGTTCTGGTTTTCTGAGTTTGTCTGAGACATCCAGACCCAACTCTCTTGCAAGCTCCAGCAATTTCGGTTTGCGCAACGACTTCAAATCCATGGCTGCTCCGAATGCTGCTTTCTCTACTGCCTACTATTGTCTTGCCGCAAACTAACCCGGCAGCAACGACAACACAATTACCAGCTCTGTTTCTGACACTAACAAAAGCCTGGCAAAACTCAGAAGAAGAAAGTCCCGCACTCACCAAACCTCGCAGCCAAGAATTCAGCGCAGTCGTTCCGCTGCAGGCAACCAGTCATCACACAGGGCTCGTTGCACTGCTCCCGGATGGTCGTTGTGCTGCTCAGCATACAGTTGAACGCATATCTTCGCTGCTGGCCTCCGTTGTCGGGATCTCACCGCTGGCAACCAGTTGTTGCATCTGGGTTGCAAGCCCCAAGGGTAGCGTTGGCCTGGCGGCCTGGGGCAAAGCTGGAAACATCCGAAGGTCCCGGCAAAGGATGAGTCGACTGGCAACAGAACAACTTGTTTATTCTGGCATCGCAAAAGAGCAGCCGGTCAGGGCGACCACGTTACTCGAAGGAAGGAATCGAAGGCTCTCGTTGGCGTCCGGGGCAGCTCTCTTTATATACCCTCGGAGTCGAGGGCAAGAAGGAGCGGCTTGGGATGAGTCGCACAAGACGGCGACGCATGAACATGTTCAGGCGTGACGGGCGCGTCCGCCAGGCCGGCGCCGGTCAGGCCTCCTCGCCTCCCAGTTGGGGAGCTCCTCTCCCCGGCTGCCGCGCTTTGACAAGCGTGGGCAAAACATGCACACACACACACACGCACGCACGACGACACGTGGCACTGAAACCTGCCTGGACGCGCTTGGCGGGAGGCGTTGCGGCCGCGATGAACGAAGCCGCGGCGTCCGTTGCATCCGCGCCGGCTATACCGCGCGTCGAAGGCGAGACGTAACATCGGACACAGACCGTCTTTCTTGACATCTCTGGTTAGGCTACACACGCAAGCAGTCATACAGTAGTGAAAAAAAAGACTAAATACTTTCACCTTTGTCGTGTAACTTCAAAATATCCGGGAAATTAAACACCGGCTCACTTTTCCTGAGTACGTTTTAAAGCAATAATGCGCCCACCTTCAGCTACTAGTTTTATGTAGCGTGATTCGTTTATTTTAGTTTGTTTATCATTTTCATCAAATCATGGGCAATTCTCAATACCTTCATTTTTGGTCTGTTCTGGATTATCACGAACTGGCTGTCATTTTCTACTCACATATTTCGCAATGACATGTATTACTACATAATTATTATATAAGCAATGGACAGAGTGCAATGTGCCCGTAACCTAATCAAGAGGGCAAAAATGGCAGTTGTCCGTGGTAACCGCCCTGGGACTATACACATCACCAGCTCTCTTTGTAGTTCAGAGTCGCGCAGTGATGATTTCGAAAGTTTTGAAGAGACATACATCAGATGAGGAGTCTTTATTCAATCTTCACTGGAGCCACCACATTAGAAAACCAAGTAGTTGACAAGCACTTTCTTAGCGAGAGCCGAAAATATCCTAGAACTAACCTTACACAGATTTAGAATTTAAGGGGTGCTTATGCGGCTCAGAAACGAACACCGTTTTGGCAAAGACGGTACTTGTAATCGTGCGGTGATATTTTAAAAAGAATGAAGCAATAATTAAAAAATTCAAAGGAGTGTTGCCGCCAGTCCTTCTTCTTCAGAAGCAGTTCAGCCACTCGCCCAGGAAAGAGATGTGGGTTGCGTTGTGTTTTATGGTACATAATCAGTACTGTATGACTTTGGTTCTTCTGTTGGCTGGGGCCGTGGAATTAAGCACCAAGGGTATAGTGCCGTAGGTGTGTGTGTTTGAATCACCCGAATTTGAATTTAGGCTCTGATCGCAGTCCACAACGTTTCGGAGAAATTCTGTTTTATATTGCTTGTTTTTGGCTGCGCTCGGGACAGGCAAGTTAGACCCCATCATTGTGAGCGGCTTTTTCACAAAAAAAAAAACAGACTGATTTTACTCCATTTTAACATCCTCTACGATGCGCACCAACGTGATTCGTCCGTTGGCCTCAGTTGCATGCCAGAACTGTGAAATCTGCCTTCGCACTTGTTTAGCAGGGTCCCTCAATATCATAATTTTGTTCACTTCTTCGGTAGTGTGAAATGGCTGGACAGACTCTGAATTTGCAGCTTGCATTGCATCAGCCTCCATATGTATTCGCTTTGTGTCTGGTTCGTCTGTGCAGTCTGGAAATTATGATAGACCAGCTCATGGATGAAGACGCAGATGCGACAACTCTGGTAGTGTCTCGCGACAGGCAGCGTTGCCGACGTATGACGCCTCTCAAACAACGTCGCATTCTGTGAAGTGATTTTTGGACACCTGAAAATAAATATTTACAAGCTACAAAAAACAGTCCAATATAAGTAACCACGACAAAATAAGCAGTCTTTTTGAGAGGTTGTTCAAAGCTCTCGCACCTTTGGCGACGCTAGTATTGCAAGCTACAAAAGGAAATAACGATTAGAAAATTGGACGATCTGTCACCCCGAAATTCTCAGAAGAAACGACGTTTGTCTGTGGAATTGCAAGTATCCACGCCTACTGCAACACACTATCTTGCGGGAATCTAAACACATGAATCTTTGGTGCCACTTTGTACTTATACCCAGGCACTGAGGCACGGAAGACTTATTCGGCATTTTTACCCCAGTTCCGTAGCATTGTTGCACCAGTCAAGTGCAGAAGACGGCACTGAGCGTATCCGCGCGCACTATAAAAATAGCCACTGGGCATGCAAAACGTATCCAAACGTCTGGACATCAGTTGTATTTTACTGTCTCACAAGTTTGAAGGTGGCTTTTCTGAAAATGAGCTTTCGTTGGTCGATGCCTGGAACTCCGCAGTCAAACTTTCTTGCGAAAAACGAGCCTAAACGACTGTTTATCAGTGGGAAGTTTATCCACTTTATAGATAGACTGGCCGCATCCCCTGCAGAATTATCTATACGTCATCATATCAATCTATAACAGTTTCTCGTTTCTCTTTTAGTTGCTTATTTTGTCCTTTTTCTTCTCAGGTTTTGTAGCAGTTCAGCCGCGGTTCTGCCGCATGCCGGCAGTCACTGAACTCTGTCGGGCAGGTATACCGAAGTGGTACTACAACGCTCGCCAGGGCAAATGCCAGCTGTTTACTTACGGCGGGTGCGGCGGCAATCGCAACAGGTTCGACTCGCGAGAAGAATGTGAACATCGTTGCGTACGTAAGTATAGCGGTAGTTTCCTTTGATCCAAACACAAAAGGTTCCAGCAAAAGGCTGTTCCATGAACGAACTTAGCACGAACCTAATAAATTTTACACTGGATAAAACGGGAACCGGAAACAAACTTATTCGTGATTCTTTGATTTGTAACAGCTGGTGTTCACTCTCCTTATCGAGAACCGGTGCGGGATGAACTTTTAACCTCGATGTTGTCGCCTCACCGTGTTTTCCACTCCAAGAGGTAAACATGTACCTCGAACCTTCTCCACCAAAGCCTTCTCATTCCTAAAAGCAAAAAAACCGTACGCTAATGAGCGGCCGTGTGGCACTCGGAAGAGATTGCGCATGCTGATACAGCAGGCACACAGAACTGAGCGTGCGTCCTGCTGTCCCGTGCTGTCTCTTGAGGATGCTGCCGCATTAACAAACCCACCTGTGCGTAGTAATGGATTACCTGCACGTTAAGAGAGGCGCTCTAAAGACAGCCTTCTAAAAGTATTCACGGATATTCCATCTTCTCTGCAACTGCAATTAAACTGGAATCCTGTATCGGATAGGATAACAGTTTATTTGTATCTCGTTGCCTGCGATCATGTATCAAGAACCCAGAATCGGGAGGGAAGTTCGCACTGCAAAAAAGGGCTAAAAGCGGAATGGCGCGTTCACACTTGGACTTTCGGCGGCGAAAGCGAGCGGAATTCGCTGCCGCGGCGAAGATTCCGCCGAAATACCGAGCGGAAAGGCCGGTCGGTCCAGGACCAAATTCTGCCACCGGAAAAAAATCCGCCGAATCTCTCAGCCAATAGGAAAGCGAGTACCCGCAGCGACAAACATGGCGGCGTCCTTCGATGCAGGACGCCTCGCTTCGGACTGAATTCGTCGCTGTTACTGCCTTTTTCAGCGCGTTCACTGGCCATAAAAGAGCCAGCGGTCTTTCGATTTGTCTTATCTCGCCCATAAGAAAACGTTTGAGCGATAAATTTGCTTTAATTTTTATTTCCGGTGACGATTCTTCCCCTTTTAAGGTTAAGAGGGGCGTCGGTTTGTCGAAAACAATGATTCATCTCCTAACCACCAGATGGCGCCACTAGGCGTTTAAAAAGTGAGAATGTTAGAAATGGCGTAACGTCCGACAAAATAGCTGCATTTGGCGTACGCAAGCGTGCATACGGTTTTCGTATGTAGACAGCATCGATTAACCTCTTCCCACATCTCTGTACGCCGTGAGCAGACGACACACAGACGATGAGCGACGACGCGGTGGCCGGGAAGTGTGAACGAGACAGCATTTCGGCGGCCGCGGATTCCGCTCCCTCCCGCCGCCGAATGTCCAAGTGTGAACGCGCCAGAAGAGTAGACGCAGTCGACAACACGAGCGAATAGACAGAACATATTAAGCAATGTCTCTTGTTATCCGCGCTGAAAACTTCAACTCGACAAACTTTTGGTACTTTGAAGACATGGCGCCGTTGCCTGTAAGACACTGAAAAATGAAATAAAAACAAGTACCCAGTGAGCTTTCAAAAAGAATTGGTAGGTAGTGCTTTCATGTGACTAAGCCATGCAGGTCGCCAAAAGCCAAAACTAATTCTGGCCCCTTTCACTGAAATTAAGTAAAGAATTCAAGCTGAGTTCTGGCAGGCATTTGGTGCTGACTTGAAGTATTTTTAACTACTGATAGCTGCGCTTGGACGCCAGCTGTTCTGCTTAATGGGCGCAAGCCGGAAAGATTAATGCATGATGGAAAAGCCTGGCACAAAGAAAGAAGTATTTGTCTTCATCATACTTTAGAACTGATATAAGGGGAAATTCCAAATAAGTGTGCTTCATTTCGCTAAAAAAAAGGAATTTTGAGGCAGGCCCGCTATCACAACAAAGAAAAATAAGGTTTAGTGCCGATATGATCAAACGGCTCCTTCTCGATTTCGTTTCATGGTTTAGCTATATTTGAGCTGGCTCATGCGACGTCACGTCCGCGCCAGCGCTGCAGTGGGCTTGAGCGAATCCCGAAAAGGGACCGCGGGTTGTGGAGTGACTAGGGGCGATCACAAAGAACCAAAAGAGGTTTAATGCAGTCTGAATAAAATCGTTATATACTGCCCTGAAGGTCATAAAAGTGTCAAGAAAGAAAAAAACATCCTTCCAATTAAACGTCGACTGCCAAATAGAACTGTGCGCCTCACAGGCGTGCAAAGTCATCGCTGTGCTTGCTCTTTTGCGGTGACGGCGAGCAGAACATAAGATCGTGCATGCCACTTTAAATTTACCAAACTTTAAGCTAACAAGAACCTTTGCAAATTCCTCCCTTTCAAAGCAGAAAAAAGCCTGCCGCCTTCTGACCGATGGCCATTGAACTAAAGCCAAAGAAACAGAATACAATGGTGAGCCAGAGTGGCCTGAGGAGGCCAAAAAGTCGGCTCAAAAGCTTCGGGCAGTCACGCGAAGAGGGAGGTTTTTTTTTTCACCGGGTGGCTTCGTTACGTGCAGTTCGCCGTGCCTACCGAACGTGTGCTCGGGATAGGACAGCTGTCTTTAAATCACAGGGTCTCCATCGCCAATAGCGCAGCATTTTGCGTAATGCAGGTCTTCGTTGGCATCGTCAAAAAAACTTGGCCTGCAGCGCCGTAAAGCAGCGCGGGTTCAACATACGCCATATTCACTCAGCTCGAATCTAATTTTCTGATGTTTTCCTCTAAATTTTTCATCGGTGCATGTGATATATTGGTGCGACTTATGAATGGAGGAAAATGACGACGCACCGCGCACTTTCTTCCGTGCGCAGTAAATATGTTTCAAAAGAAAATATTACCCGGTAGCAGCAAATTTCTATAAAGTTTCGAATTCGGCATCAGTTCTGTCGGCGTAACTTCTGTATTTTATCGCAGCGCGATCCGCCTCTGCGGGGAGCTATTTGTGCATGCGCAGACAGTTCCCGCGGGCGCACACCTAACACTGCGCAGGCGCAGCTCAGTCCTCGCCTCAGCGGATCACGGTAGCGGAACATGGATCGCGCTATGTTAAATCTATAAGAGACTTTGCATAGCGCGTACCCATACGCAGCAATTCTGAGCAAAAGCATTTTTGAGGAGGAAACTCTTTATGAACGCAACTTTTTAATAGAGTTTAAGATTTCACTATAAAATTCAATATTTCCGGAGATCAGCCGACGGCATTTTTGTACTCTTTTTTCCATTCACGCTTTTTCTATCGTCGAAAGCGTTCCCCATTGGTTTTCTATGGCAGTCTTAACTGTTCGATGCGATCGATGGAAACACTTTAAAAGAAATGTTTTGCTACATATCACAATAATGTTCCATTACCTTCAATAGTTCCGCAACAGTGTCTTACAATTTTACAATTTGCAAACTTTTTGCCCGAGAAAACTGGACTTGGATCGCTACCGCTTACCGCCAATGCACACGCGCTGATTGGTCCCGACGTGGCAAACGTGCGCACCGACAAGGCAATCTACGCGTGCGCACTGACGACGCGCTATACGCGCTAAGTGGTATAGCAATACACGCTATGTTTAAAGTCTCTATTTTTGTTGAACATGACGCCGTCCAAGAGGAGAAGGAGCTACGATTTCCAAATTCAAGTTGCCTGCCATTAAATGTGTGCTGGAGAAAGGAAAATGGGCTGCAGGGAGGCCGTTCAACGTGAGCGAAATGATTATCTGGGGGTGGCGCAAAGCCGCAAGTGCGTTGCTGTCGATGAAGCAAACAAAAAAGGCTTACCACGGAAAGAAGGTCAGAGCTGGAGGATCGTCTGTGCACGGCAGCCACCGCGAGTGTGTATTTTTGTCGAATTGTCTAAGGGGCAGATGCTCAGAGCGTCTCATATCGACTATCGAATGCACAGGTGCGTCTTATGCATCGGTGCGACTTACTAACGGTACTGCCATTTGCAGGGGGTTGTGAGCTGTAGAGCGGAAAATACAGTAACTTTTTAAAGGGGTAATTCATTTACATTACATGATCCCTATGTCAGATAACGGCCATAATGGCTATTGTAAGCCATGTTTACAGATGGAAGTTGTGATGCAGTTTTTTCCAGATTTTTCTTTGCGAATTCGCCCAATGGCAAAGCATTCTTATTTGTCGGAAGCGGTGCGACTGCAGCTAGTTGGTATATTATCCTTACGTTTTCGGAAGCGCTAGCTGCATGCAAGAAAGGACACAAACGTACAATGAATCGCCTCTCAGCGAAGTTGAACGGAGGCATTACTTTAGACTTAAAAAAAAAGTTGCCGAACGATTGACGTCATTGAGCATTGTCAATCAGGGTGTGACCCTTTAGGGTGCGTGAGCTCATCTTTCCTTGGAGTTCCTTGGAGTGGTCAATTCATGTTCTCTTGCAGCTCGCGACATCTGCCAACTGGTACCCCAGAAGGGCCTCTGCCGCGGGCGCATACATCGCTGGCACTACTCCCCGCGCACCGGAGAATGCAGGCCTTTCATTTGGGCCTACTGGGAATGCTTGGGTCGCTGCGGTAAGTGGCCACTGCTTCTTGGCGCTGGGTATCAATTAATCTTCGTCAATTCCCGCATTACTTTTTCAGCGGCACGGCGCTCGGAGAGTGTAAGGGCAGACCGGCAAATTTGTAAAAGGCACACTAACTAATAGCGAATGCTGGTTCAGTCATCAAATTGTTCTTTGCGATACCAGTTCCCACTAAGCGCTGGATCGTGACACGGGGCCACTTGCTATAAGGTGCTGTGCAAGGAGCAATAGGCTAGAACATTTTTCATTTCGTCACGGCCTAGCGAGGTTATCGTGTATTCCTTCAATCACGCAAGAACAACTGGCGATCAAGAAATGTTATGCACAACGGGGCGTGATGTACAGCGCAGTTCAGGTGAAGTCTTATGGTCGTGATTTTTATCCCTATATTCAGTAGCAAGGTAAGTTAGTTTGCACTAGCGCGTTTAACGCTTTAACGAAAAATTTGTGAAAATTGGTTTTTGGGGAAAGGAAATGGTGCAGTATCTGTCTCACATATCGGCGGACACCTGAACTGCGCCGTAAGGGAACGGTAAGAGATGGAGTGAAGGAAGAAAGGAAGAAAGGTGCTGTAGTAGAGGCCTGCGGAATAATTTCGACCACATGGGGATCTTTAACCTGCACTGACATCGCACAGCACACAGGCGCCTCAGCGTTTCGACTCCATTGAAACGCAGCTGCCGCGGTCGGGTTCGAACCCGGGAACTCCGGATCTGTAGCCGAGCGCCTAACCACTGAGCCACCGCGGCGGGTTAACGCTATAACGGCTGTCGAGCAAATGGCCTCCAATCGACTAATGCGGCGAATGCGGTCGCGATGAATTATTGACGTCAGTACAATCCGCCAGTACACCACTCGGCCCCCCAGGAGCAACCACGAGCAACACGCCTACTATAAAACACGGCTGCCGGCCGTGGTGCACCGTTCTGACTGGTCCAGAAAGCAGTGTAAAACCTTATTTTCTGTTGTGGAAAATTTAGGCCGCCTCACCCGTCGAAAAAATCAGAAGAGATTTTCTTTTTGTCTTCAAAAGGGTATTGTCGCCCGCAAAAATTCAGCAGAAAATCAGCTCCTTGCTTTAGGACACAGCGACCAGGGCCGCGTGCTGCCTGCCGCATTTTCGTGACATAACGCCACGTAATGCTCGGCCCGCAAGCTAATTGAGTTTCCGTCCCTCGCGTGTTCATGCGTTAAACGTTCCTTTCTCCTTGCGCCGCTTAAGCACTTTTCGGCCGAATATAATTTCAAGCAATGTCTTTCTGCCCATCTATGAGAGCACATAACTTTCCTCTCAACTGCTGAACATGTTCCATCTTCTAGTTGCTTACCCAAACGGTAACCGTGTATAGGGCAGCTGACAACTGAACTCTTTGCTCTTCTCAGAGATGCGTGCGAAGCAAAAATCACGCAGCTGCATTTCCCGTCGCTGTGGCCGCTGCTGGCTCAGCATACGCACTATCCCAACGATAAATTGGATACAGAGGAGCGAGATGTCTTCAGTTCTGACCATAGTTCCAGCCGCAATTGCGCGTTTCGTGGTGGCACCGACAACTTTCGCCGCACACATGCCCCTCCCAGGCTCGAGGTGTGCGTAACATGGCCTCCGTTTTGAATTCCCCCCTTCTTAGTGGTCAGAGGAACATGCGTGGCTAGCTGGGGTCCAGGCCCTCGGAAGTTCGGATTGGCTTGCGTAACCTGTAACCTTGGACTGACGCGTAGTTTTCAAACTTTTGTCCATGGCGCCGAGGAGTCAGTCAGTGTGCAGTGGGCCAAATGAATAATTGAACAATCAATTGAACTTCTGCCAAAATGTCACATCGTCAAAGAGACCTCAGAGAGGCACGCACAAAGTGTTCACACGAATTTTCACCTGTTTCCGCAGCTGAAATAAAGCTGCCTGTGAGCGAGCTCTTCTCCGAACTGTTACTTAGGCAGTGTTTAAATTCGGAAGCTTTAAAACTGCAGTAATCCAAAGGCACTTGGTGAAAAATGCTCTGCTACTCGAGTACATGTTTCTTGCGAGCCCTTCTGAGGGCTCAGTGCGAAGGCGAGGCGCACGCAAAACCGGCAGGAGAGAGGCCGACAGCATTGTGCGCTTCTGCCGCGCCAAAACTAGCTTTATTCAGTGCATGAAGGCTCTTCTGGTACATGCCCACATTCGACTGTTACGTCTCTCAGAGCAAATCGAAAAAAAAATTGATCGACCTAAGCTCATGGTTGTTCGTGCTCGCATTTCGCGCAACAGTGGCATCTGGCTGTCAGTATTGTTTTATGCTATGTTTAAGTGGGATACTCGCCTCATTCTGTCAGAGTCAATCGGAAATTCCCCTCGTCTGCGGCGACGGCGAACCAAAATCGCAAGCTTTCGCACTTTCCCAGCAGTGGTACTGGTAGCGCCATCACGCGACCTCTGGAGGAACGGGCGCACTACCGGTGAGACTGCGGAGAAACGGAAGAGGGCGAAGCGGCTGCGCGCTTGATTTGAAATTGCTTTTTCGGCTAGTTTATCAGTACGCAGGATTCGCGTATTCCCCCCCCCCCCCCCCCCTAATAAAAAATCCCAAGTACTCATCCCGCATCAAAAGCGTCAAAGAAAGCCCATGAAATCAGAATCTACGCGGAAGCAGCAGCCATCCCAAAGGTGGAAACACGGTGGCTGAGTGGTTACGGCGCTCGGCTGCCGGCCCGAAAGACGCGGGTTCGATCCCGGCCGCGGCGGCCGAATTTCGATGGAGGCGAAATTCTAGAGGCTCGTGTGCTGTGCGATGTCACGGCACGTAAAAGAACTCCAGGTGGCCGAAATTTCCGGAGCCCTTCACTACGGCGTCCCTCATAGCCTGAGTCGCTTTGGGACGTTAAACCCCCCTGAACCAAACCAAAAGTGGAAACACTAAGAATTCTGGGAATGCTGATAGAGTCAAATAAAAAAAACGACACACTGATTGAGAAACTGAGGAACTGCGCCAACCAATCCTCTTCCTCATCAGACGCATCGCGAATAGGCAGGAGTAGTTAAAGAAGCTGAGACCAGGAAACTAATACAGGCCTTCGTTCTTATACTCGCGGACAGCTTTCCGTGGCTATGCTGCGGAAGCTACGGACGCGCGGCGCCAGCTTAAACGCCTCTCTCCCTCGTGAGGGCGTGATAAGAGCGCGCTTGTGAAAGCCTTGCGCCTCGCCTTCGTAGCTTCTACTGCATAGCCACAAAAATCTCTCAGCGAGTATAGCAGAGTCATCTACTCTACACCATACGTCACCCTCACAGTCAGAGAAACAGAATTATTGGGTTCTCTAATTAGACGGTTTGCCAAATTGCACTAAACCTCTCCCGTCATACGCCCAATGAAGAACCACTACCGTCAGGAATTCATAACACCTCAGCGGAAACGATGGAAGCACACCTCATCGCGCAATACGAAAGACTATCAGGCACAGAAACGGGACGTCTCAACCTAATAAGAGCAGGAATACAATATGAAGAAATACGTACACACACATTTCAGAGACACGTGCACGAACACAACAGTCCGTCCTCTGCCCGAAAACATGTATCCAGAGTATGATAAGGACAGAAGAAAGGCTCGGGCAGAAAAACTTCTCGATAAATTTTCAGCTCACAAAGACACGTCGCACGTGCGTGCGGCAGAACATGCGGAGAGAGACGCCTTTTCCCTCGCAGTCGACGATCACCGAGGTTCTCCCCTTGCATTGGCGACGATCGATAACGGAAAATTCCCGAAGGAGGGCCAAGAAGCTGCCATAGTTTTAGCCATTGCATCCATCACTGCCAAATGCATCATCAGCGACTCTAATACCGCAATTTGAAAAAGGAATGGAATGGCAAAGGAATGGCTCACTCCGCAGTCATCAAAATCTTACAAAAACCTCTGATACCCGCCAAATCATGTTGATGTGTGTCCCCGCCCATTCGGACCATCCTGGAAACGAGGCGGCACACCAATTTCCCCCGGGATACGTAGTTTACAGGAGGGTGCGCGGCCCTGAGCTCAGGACTGCCAAGGAGCGAGTGACATCCTGAAAATAAATTACAACTCAGTTCAAGAAAGGAAGACAGATCTTTCCAGAACCCCACATATCTCTAAGTAAAACACAAGTTAGTTGGTGGCAGCTGCAAATGGAGTTTTTTTTTATCTGTTTATATTCTCCAAATGGTTCTCAAAGCAGTTCAGCCCAGTCTGTTCTCTCTGCGGGCACGAAAATTCAGATACACCACACAACCTATACTCATGTAATCAAGACAAGCCATCGAAGAGTGTGCAGCTCTGTACCCAACGCAGTGGAAGGCCGCGTTGCTCAGCTCGGACATAGAGGTTCAACTCCGAGTCACGGAGCGGGCCGAAGTGGTTGCCGAACGACGTCGTTGGTCGGCCACCAGGCGTCCGGCCTAAAAGAGGAGCCCACCGCGGGGAGGGAGCACAACACCAATGCGCTCCTAAAACTTCTTCAGTAAAGTTTACCTCCTCCTCCTCAGTATATAGCAAACAAACAACCGGCAAGAAGCCCAACGCGAGCGAGTTAAAAGTGACTTTGCCCTCCATCGCACCTCCACAAGAACCATTACGGTATACGCACGCATCCGCCTCGAAACCTTTCTTAATGAAAAGCGCTCTTTTGCCGCTATCGAAAGCCGTCATGCACCCTGCCACATAGCTGTTTTGTTTTTTATTCGAAGACTAGCCATGGGCATAAGAAGAGGCGGACGATAAGCTATAGTAGGTCGCGGAGCCCATGCTCTTCAAGAAACCTTAGCAACCTCCTAGCGTTGTCCGTTAAAGGACAGGGGCTCCACCATTGCAGTCCAGCTTCCAGTAATCGTACGAGTCCTGCACTTCTGGGCAAGTCCAAAAAAGGTGGCCAAGATCCACCGCGGCGGCCGACGTGGAACACTTGGGGCATGTGCTGAGCTCTCCGTCTTCTTGAGAGCGATAACGGGAAGTCTCCGACGGGGTAAGGGCCGCCTCAGTCCTTATCTTTCTAAGGGATGTCTCCTCCAATCACGTGATGAGGTAGGGTGTAAGTGCATGCGGAAACCAAAGCACGTGTACTTCTCCCTAGAGAGGACGACAAGATGGGAAGAGCGGAGATGAAAAGGGAGGCTAGTAGGCGAGGAATTCGTGTTTTGGGTTTTGGTGTTTACAAGGTCGTCTGCACCTCTTGTGATCATTCACTATTTTCTTGTGTCCAGCATATCTGGGTGCGTTTATTTTAATATTCAGAGCATGTTTCCTGAGTGACGCTTGGTGTCTTTGTAACACCTTTGAGTTGTATAATAGCCGCTAAGGAGTCCATGTAGCTATGCGCTAATCTTATACACAGTATGTTTTTATAGACTCCATTGCATCACGGATAGCGTAGAAATCTATCACCAACCAGAGAGCAGTGGAAACTTTCCACACACAGACTGCTCCGCAGCTGGCACCCCGCCAACTCCTGGATTGACTGATTTAAATAACTTTTAATTCCGCCAGAATAAGGGTGTCTCGCCTCCGGCACGCAGGCCTGTGAAGATGGGGAGTCGTGCGCCCACGGATTAGAGGCTGGCAGACAGCCGTTGGCTTGTTGCGGCCTCTTCCGCCAGATGGATGGTACGTCGCGGGATGGTAGGGTCCGCGCTTCGCAGCAGGGTCTTGTCTCCCAGGCTTCTCTACTTGTTACATTTTGTCACACCCCTGGTGATTGTGGGCATGCGCAAATTATGGGCGAGAGGGACCCTCTACCGCATAATTTGGACGTTCTAACTCCTCGAATCTCCGCGTTTGACGTCATACCTTGCTCTCACTGGTTGACTATAGTGCGACCTGAAGACCCTCGCCGACCAATCTGAATTAGTTGGCAACGCGCGCGGCTTTCCATCTGAACGTGAGCTCGAGCTGTCTTATTATTATTGGGCACAGAAAAGATTGTTCGCACGCGAATGATCCCTCCCAACCTCACTTGCTGTTTTCCTATGCCTTTCTCCGTGGCCTTCCTCCACAGCAGAGCGCTCGTTCTACCGGAGGGCGGGTGATGGTGTAACCTGTACTGCTGCTGCAAAAGCTTGCCGCTTGAAGGCGTAAGCCTTTCTTGGCTCATGAGTGGCGTGGACGGAAGTTGTAGACGGAAATCGGAGCCGGAAGTTGTCCGCAAAAGTGTCCGCAGGAACTGTCAATCATAAGTTGTATAATAATTAAAATAAAATGTAAAAGTTATCTAACCGACAGTTAATAAGCATTATATTTGTAATTATAGTAGCGTTAGTAAATATATAGCAAATATTGTGCTAGATAGCCATAATGACAGCTAATACTAGAGAGATAGTGGTAGGGATGGCAATGATAGTGATAATGAGAGAGCTAGAGGTAGATAGTTATGGTAGTGACAGTGATAACAATTGCTGCTGATATTGCTACAGATAATGATAGTGCTGGGGATAGTGATGATAGTGATAGTGATGAGTGATGATTATAGCGATAGTGATATTTGATGATAGCTATAATGAGCTTTGGGGAAATAATAAGAAATAAAATGAAAATAATAAAAATAACAAATAAACAGAAATAAACATATAAACTATAACGATAAAAATAAATTGAAAATGAAAAAATAGAAAAATTATTAAAATGATATAAATATAAGTGAGAGACAAAAAAAAATAAAAATGCCAAATGAAGGGAGAAAGAGAGGAAAGGGAAAGGCTTTCGCATTTACGCTCCTTATGCAGACCTAAGTGCAATACGGCAATTTTTGGTTTGCTGGCGCCGAAGACAATGTGAATTACTGTATAATTATGACCGAATCAAGCAAGTTCCCTGCTCAAATGTTGTATAACACAAAAGTGACCGATGATTCCACCCCTGTGCGAAATTTGAGCCCGAACAAGCATGTGGTTTAGGCCGGGCGAATTTTTCTAACAGTGTTAGCTCTGACTCATCACGTTTAGATATTTCGTGGGGTCTACTACCACACTGAGATCACAGCGCCATCTTTGGCTGCAACTACTTATCATGTTTCGAGGTATCCTGGAGTCTGTTACACTCGGAGATCAAAGCGCCATCAGTGGCAGCAACTAGAAAACAGCACGTCTTGCATTGAGACTTCTAGCGCCATCTACAATAGCATTGTAGAAACAACCACTTGATGTGTGCCAATGATAACGTCGCGATCCAATATGGTGGATAGCGGTGGAACTATGTGAGTGTGAGGTTTGGGGACGAAATGGTGGCATAGTTTCGATTTCTCGAATCCAAGATGGTGGCCATTAAAATTGGCTGATGCAAGAGTCAGTATGTTCAACATTACTTGCCCTTTCTCGAAGATATCTGCTTGATGCCTCCTGAGAAGGGCGGCTGCCGCGCCGCCCATCGTCTCTGGTTCTACGACGCCGAGACCGGCAGCTGCAGACCGTTTGTCTGGGGCGGATATGGTGGCAACGGAAACAAGTTCAACACCTTTATGGACTGCATGAGACGATGTGGTGAGCCGGAAGCCGCGAATGTGCGCCACTTTCTCCGCGAGCCCAAAAGTTCGCCTCGATGGGCGAAAATTTCCAGCCCCTTAATTCGTATTCTGGACTCAGAGTCAAGCATTTATTACGGCGTCAGAAAACCGCGTGACGAGAATATTTGACTTTTATTTGCGCACAAGTTAGTAGCGCAAAGGAATAAAAGATGATTAAAGTGCGTGCTCGAAATAATGGTTGAACTCTCAGCCAGTGCGTATTGCGTGCAACGCGCCGAGATAATAATGAAACATCCGTTTAGCTTTTCCTTCTCGTCCCACGCAGAATTTAAACATCTAGCTCAAGGGGCCCGAAGACGTCATAATGGCATACCACTATTCATTCATCTCATGCACACTCAGTCGTGAAATACAATTGAACCTGCAACCCCACTGTCAGCAACCGTATTCTCAACAAAGAATGGTATGCGGCTTGAATTATTTCAATTCCAGTGCACTTTCGTCTGTTAACAGGTATACGCGTGCGTGTTCTTCAGTTGCGTCTGTTCTTCTGCTTTAAAATAACCTAGAACAAGCTCAGTCGTGCAGACACGCGTCTCAGACTTGTTCGCACCGCAGCTTCTCAGTTACTGGCTTGGTTGTTACCTTTAGATGTTAGGAAGGAGCACCGCAATTATTCCTTCACTATTTTGTGCTGCCTTTGATTGTAAGCGACTTGTTTCCCAAACAGCGTAGTCGTACGCCTGTCCCTGCAGCAAGTAAAATGTAAGTAGTCCTGGGCATACACATTTAATTAACTCTGCGCACGGTTAAGAAGTGATTGAGTGCGTGGTATCCTTAAAGAAGTTCTTTTTTTTTCAGGCGTGAGAAAATATGGCATCTTAGGAGAGTGTGCCTTTATAATCAAATCTCACAGCAAGAATGCAGATTTCCTCTCTCCGGTATTTCGTTCCCATCAAGGGCGATTTAAGGAGGCGGGGGTGGGGCAGACAAGTGACGTATTTTCTGCAGAAAAACCACATTGGCCCTTATATTTATTTTATAGGCGTTGAAATGTACCCTCTTTTGAATGTGAATTCATTCAAATTTTTCTACTCCTGTAATAGTCTGCATAGGCTGACAGTATGAATGAATGAATGAATGGCAAGCAAACTCAACTGCACTGTACAAATAGTACAGCCTACACCCACCCCTAACCGCTTCATTCAAGAGGTGCCCTTAAATACGCCCCTGATTACAATCATTTGAAGTGAACAACATTCTATGGCATGATGATCATCTAAAGACTAGGAGATTTGTTAAGTAACGCTTCATCTCGATTTCAGTTTATTTGGCTATGACGTTAATTGTAGCGAAGGCAACACGACCGTGAGGAAGGAAAAAACCAGACACGATGGAGCCGCTGGCCACCCTACTGCCTCCGCACAGAGTGCAACGAAGTTACAGGGGCCATGCTCCGCCAGTCTATCGCACGAACACCTCGCAGTCTCTCTCCCGAGACGGGATTAGCGCCGATAAAGCGTGCCGTCGGGTTCCGCCCTTCGTCGACGTCGGTCCGCCGGTGTGAATGGGCGCGAAACACGTTTATGCAAGTAAGTGGCACTCTGGCCGTGTTTCCGCCACGACAAGCGTACCGTCTCCTCCTACCGCCTACGTCATCGGTAGGAGCGGCCAATGGCAGAGGACAAAATGGACAAGAAAAAAATAGCAGACGATCACTGGGGCGGTGTATGGGTTAGCATTACAGTCCGCCTGGCGTTTCCGTCTTCAGTATTCAACTTCATCTGCTAAGCGACGTTGCGTGTGGTCTTCACTCTCCGCTTGTCGGTTCTAGCGCTTTGTCTCCCGCAGCGACATCCCTGTTGAGCTGAATAGCGAGATCCCCAGCAGTCCGCTGCTGCTCCCTTCTAAGCACTGCTGACCGATAGGTCAGAATCCATCACTGGTCCGCCCCTGACGGTGCTGGTTTAAACTTCACTTCACTCAAGCCAATGGCCTCATAGACCGAACTCACTGTATAGGCTCGATGGATTCAAAGTGTTGAAGAGAAATGAAGGAGCGGGTGCCACCGCTGATTACGTATTGAGGGCTTGAATCCTACCATCGTCTCCACGTCTGACTGGCCGCCGTGGCCTCTCTCTTCCTCGCGACTCCTCCCACCGATTCTAATTGGCCGCTCTCCCCCACCCGCCCCTCAGCATTGCACTTAGCGGCCTCAACCTGACATAGCGGACAGATTTTTGAGAAGATGGCAGTATAGTAATGCTAACGCATTAAAATAAAAGGCTGCGAAATACGGCCAGAGAGTAGATTTTTCTTAAACCTCGAGCTTTCTGGGAAAGGTGTATGGCTTTACCTTGTAGCTGCGTCGCTCTGCCGCTTGGGCGGATGCCTATGAGCGAGTACTCTGTTTCATAAAAAAACAAAAAATTACAGATCATAACGCGAAGTGCACTGCGGATGACAACAGAACCTGTGACCCGACATATCGCTCTGACAGATGCTTTTATGACGCGCTTGTGACATTCTCGCGCTGCCTTTGCGTCGCTTCGCCTGTTTCGAACGTCGCGCTAGCCGTAGCCGGTTTTCGCACGGTGTGTGAACATGACGTTTGCTGGGCATCATCCTTATCGAGAAGCTGGCTGACTGGGCTCGCACACCTGCAAGCGTCAAATTCCACTGCGAACACGAGGGAAAGCGAGAGCGAGACCTCGCTTTCCCTCTCCTCTGCTCAGAACCTCCTCCGTCGCTAAGCGGATACTCCTCTTATTTCGGGCACCCGAACGTCGCTTTAGCAGCTACCGTTTGTAAAAATTTGTTGTGTTATGCCGTTATGTATTCGCAAACGGGCTGAGAAATGTTTACGTGCGGTCACGCTACGTTGGGTATGTTGTCATAACAGGATTATTGTCCGCATACCTGGAAACCCTTAGAGGGTGCTAAGGCAACTGAAGCGGGCCTGCCCAGATAGATTACAACTTTATAGTCATAGTGGGCTACCGTCACCAAAATTGGAGCCTTTATTTATTTATTTATTTATTTATATATTTATACAAAATACATACAGCGCCCCCCCCCCCCCTCCCCCAGGATATTGTTGTAGCGGAAACACGATAACAGCAGCAGACGAATAATACAATAAATAAGAAAAATGATTCAATATACTCATAAAACCCATGGAATACGGGAGGAGAGGCAGAAATTAAAAGAGCGTTGCAGAAAGACAAGTGCACGGGAGACGCGGAGAAAATAACGTTTCAAAATACAGCACTGTTCTAGCAACGCAAAACAAATTTGGGAATGAACAAAATAGAACAAAATGCAGTACGACAAGAAAAATTGCTACACTGATATTAATAGTGATATTACCACTCATTTCAACATATTACAATCATATTAACAGGTTCTTTTGAAAAAGAGTGTAAAAAGCTGTAGAAGGGGCGGCAGAAATTTGTGCAGGCAGACTGTTCGAATCATGTATAGTTCGCGAAAAAAACATATTTGAATGTGTTGATTCGGGAATTGTACTCGCGCACATTTAGTGGGTGGTCGGTGCGGGCGGAAACGTAACTTGGCCCATGTATGCATTTCTCTTTTGGAATACCAGTTTTACCGTTAAGCACAATATAAAGAAAGAGAGTCTCAAATATTTCCTCCTTGTTTCAAGTAGCGGCCACCCCAACTTGTCGCGCAAACCAGAAGAGCTTTTTTAGAAATTAAAATTGCCAGCGACGTACCTAGCAGCCCGTTTTTAGACGCGCTCAAGCTCCTCAATATTCTGTTTTGTATGCGGGTCCCAAGCAGGGCAAGCGTATTCAAGTACTGGATAACAAAGGCCAAGCAATGAAGCAGAGGTACGGTCAGCACCGGGAGCAAGGTGCGGTGAGGCCGAGGCAGTGCATTAGCTCGGACTCCTTCCACCGCCACGCGACGATCACTGAATCCCTTTCGCCGCAAGAATATTTAAACAGGGCACTGCCAAAGAAATTACCTACGATAATTATAGGGGAGGATTTTTGTTTTTCGAGGCCAGGACGGGAGTTTTGCGGACTAAGACATATCGAGTCAGGTACCACGAGATGAACACGTTGTGCGGCGCGTGTGGAGAGGAGGAGGAAACAGCTGAACACTTGATAGTTTTCTGTAAAGGGCTTCACCCTACTGGAAAGCAGCGGGGCCGACTTATTCAAAGGATTGGGGTTTAAGGACAGTGAAAGAAAAATATTTTAAGCGCGTAGGAGTAACCGAGCGAATGTTATTTGATTGATGGGCAAAATCAAGACAAGAATAAAATTTCACAAGTCATGGCTAGGTGGCTTGAAGCACCGCCCGATTTAAGGGGTTCAGCCTTATCCATCCATCCATCCATCCATCCATCCATCCATCCATCCATCCATCCATCCGTCCGTCCGTCCGTCCGTCCGTCCGTCCGTCCGTCCGTCCGTCCGTCCGTCCATCCATCCATCCATCCATCCATCCATCCATCCATCCATCCATCCATCCATCCATCCATCCATCCATCCATCCGTCCATCCGTCCGTCCATCCGTCCGTCCGTCCGTCCGTCGATTCTGACGTCACCAGTTTTGAATCGAGTGGTGGGGAAATTTCAAGTATTCTTTTATCCGCAGCAAATGAGTCTTATGCTGCCGAACGCATATCAGCATAGCCGGAAAGATGAGTTTTTATGGCGAAAGGGCAGCTTTAGTCAAAGAGCACCATGGCACAAGGTATACTCGTCTACTCAAGGGGGGTGTCAAATACCAATTTTTCAAAGCACTCCGTCCCCAATAAGCCGAGTAACAGGTCAGGGGAAAGTTTGTACCCTCTGCTTTACCTGTGGGTGCCCGGTGGTACTGGGGATCGAACACTACACCTCCCCCATGCGAGGCGGATGTCCAAACCACTATAGGCCACCGCAGCAGTCATAGCCAGAAAGAGCCATACAACAAAAAATTGGAGAACGCTTAAGCTTCGCCTTTAAGAGTGGAACGCGACAGCGTGTTGCAGCACTGCCAGGCAGCCCACGGAACGCCATCGTCCATTCGGCGTGACGCCCTGCCCGTTAGATCGCTCTGCTACGTACGGTGGAACGGACGCGCGGAGCGGCAAACCACGTAGATGCGCTGCCAGGCGCCTTGCCGAACCGCGCGGGACTCAAGTTGCAGTCGTAGTTCGTCGGCACATCGTTTTCGACAAACCCGATGCCACCAACGCCAGCATAGCTTCCGCGCCGAACGAGCGGGCAGCAATCCGCAAGCTTCGTGGTGAACGCGCTTTGGATGTGCGCTGCGTTGTTCGCCGCTCACCGCGTGACTCCTGCGTGCCCACACGGCCCCACTGCGCCCAAATAAAACGAGCGGGAAGCACTAAAACCCCTTGTTAATATGAAAGTACCGCCAACCATTGAACTTTGCCGCCGCCGCGCGACCTCCTCTCCTTCTCCTCTCCCTTTGCTCACCCCTCCCTGAGTGTCGGCTCTCCGCCCGATTTCCTGAGCGACGATTGGTCTCCCTACCGTTGCCCTTGGAAACGCGCGGGTCCGGCGTACTGCTTGTGTTTTAATTTTTCCTCCGCACCATTTTTCTCCTACGCTCGGCGAGTGAATATTACAGCGCCGTGCTTTTATTGCAACGTGCAAGCGCTATGGCGTGCTGTTGCGCGTACAACAGCAGCAAGCGGCCTGATGATGGTAATGCGGTATTAATGATACCATATATATTCTCGTTGGGGGATTTTCACGTTCTTGAGGTCGGTGCTTTGTGGTGTCTCCCCTCGTGTCCGTGTTCGTCTTTGCGCTGTGAATGTAAGCATGGAATGCCAACTCACCCGGAAACTCATTTTAAGGATTAACCACCACGTCATAAAAAATGGTTGACACCGTTTGTTGGAAGGCATCATTCGAGGGTTGTTTGCTGCTTCGTTTTTAGGTTATTTTGCATGCGAGGCCAGAACGGAACGAATCTCCAAAGCATCCGCGCATTGCATCTTCTCTGGAAATAGCGACTGGGCTCAAAAAAGTGCTAGTCCTTGCACCTGTAGCGTCGTCTTTATTACATACAAATAGGCAATCTTTAACAGACAGTCTTTTAGCCTAAGATCCAATTGTCCATTAACTTTCGCTTGCATGAAACTGCTGCATAGATGTACAAAGTGACGTTGATTTGGGCTATGATATACACCACTGTTGTATTTTCTTGAGCATGTTTTTCTCAACTGTCATCAATACTGCATAGCACATATATCTACACTAGCGTGGATGCTGAATATTATGTGATACTGCCGTCTGTTACGTGTATCTTCTCAAGAAGGTTCTTTTGCGTGCGCGAAAGTCATCCTGCTGACCATGCTCTCATTTTCTTTAGTGATACATTTTAGGTGATGCCTAACCAAAATACCAGCTTTAGATCCCCTGCTACATACTGGAACAAAATTTCAGTGCAAAGTATAATATTACATTATCGAGAGGCGTTCATCTTGCCTAGAGATAACAATGCGTTCTCTCATAGGTATACCGAGTATATTCTTATGCTTCCTTGGCACCAGTGCGTAATAATGTTCGATGAATGGTTGTCCGCGCTCCTTGATCGCATTGTAAGTGCGCAATTAAATGCAAAAGCAAAGAAAAACATTTCGAAGCAGTTCGTGTTAAGCCTAGTTAGAATGTTAGCTCTTTTTTTGGGAGGTTTTTCTTTAAGTTTGGCCAGCTAGCATAACGCGTTTACGCTTGCCCTTAGTTTTCCATCTATAGTGCAAATTTAGATTTAACTGCAGTTAAATATTCAGCACTAATTAATTCGGGCCGATAACTAGCACACCTCATTTGCACTGAGCCTAAGCTTTCGAAAGGTATATGACTCGATACTACAATGCAAAGGGTGCTTTTGATTGCATATAGCTCCATAACGCTAATTAATAGGTATCGTAAACTAATTTAGAGCATTTGCATTCATCCTAAGCTTTTCAACGGTATATGACTTTAGCAAGGTGGAAAGTTGGGCTGGTTGTGCATGATTTTGCGGCAGGAACAGCGCAGCACGAGACAAAGCGTCGTGTCTCTCCTGTCCCTTCTTTGTCTCGTGCTGCGCTGTTCCTGTCGCAAGGTATACGACTTCACCGTCTAGCTCATTGTTTCGTTTTGTAGGAAATTAACTAATTAACGCAGATTAATGTGGATCGCTGACTAGCACGCTACCATTACAGTTGGCCTATGTTTTCCAACTGTTTATGACTCGATGCTGCAGCGCAAATTTGTGTTTAATTGAAATTTACTAAATATCAATTAATTTCGCTTCCAGTAAATAGTCATAAGAAGTATATAATTAACCAGTGATCCAAACTCACGGTTTACCACGTGACATATACTATGCCTAGACTCATTGCTTGACAGTAGCCAAACAGACTAAGTCCCGCTTTGACCTTCTCTGATCTTGAAGTTCAGAGCACCAGCCCAGGCCGTTTTCCGAAGGTTTACTGCGGCGACAGAGTTCACGCTCTAAAAAACACAGACAAAGTCAGAGGCAGTACTAAATCAGGAGCACAAACTGAAAAACACCTTATCATGTGACTTAAATATCTGCAGTACCGAGCTCGCCTGAAGGCTTTGTTTACGTCAGTATTCCCCATTCACACAGTTCTAAGAAGAAGCCATTCTCTTCATGAACGTTACTTTCGGCATTCTCAATGTTTTTCTTTCCAATTTTTCAAAGATTTTGTGCACTCCTGGAGCGCAGAGCCCGCGCGCTCTCTCCGGCATCACCCCTCGCCTCCCACCAATGCGGACTCCAACCTTAATCCGGCTTCTACCTTCAAGGAAAATCATCCAGTATTACCAGTTTGGCCACGCAATCTTTTCTAAGCCCTGCAAAGGCCTCACGAATACGGGGGAACACTTACTCCTTCGCCTTTATGCTAAAACACTGCTGGGCCTGGCAGTAATCAAACATTTCGACCCTGCGTGCACAGGGGAGTGCCCGCACTGCAGAAAAAAGTCTTCGGACATTTACCACATGGTGCGGGCATGCCAATCAACTCCGCATCTTACCCTATCCCCAGCCCTACCCGGAAGACTGGCAGGCGGCCCTGCTCGGCTGCTCTGACCTGGCGAGCCAAAAGGCCCCGGTCGGGCGCGCCCGAGCAGCAGCTAACGCCAATGGGCTGCTGTAATGAGCCGCCCACCTAGCATTTGTAAGCAACGGACCCTTAAGGACCGCTCCACTAGCTCCTTGTATATATTTTGAAAATAAAGTTTTTCAGTCAGTCAGTCTGGCTCAGCGGTTATGGCGCTCGGCTTCTGACCCGAAAGACACGATTTCGATCCCGGCCGCGGCGGTCGAATTTCGATGGAAGGGAAATTATAGAGGCCTGTGTACTGTGCGATATCAGTGCACGTTAATGAACCCCACGTGGTCGTAGTTTCCGGAGCCTTTCATTACCGCGTTCCTCATAGCCTGAGTCGCTTTGGGACGTTAAAACCCCTAAATCAAAGGAAATAAGACCTCAGTCTATAGCATTTTGTTGCATACGAATCGAGCATGTGCAAAAAATACTGGATAAATAATCTCGAAACATCTCTTATCAACGGAATTCTGAGACGTACCGGCGATTGATCACCTGGCGTTCACGACTGGCATGCTGTGCCCCTGGCTCTTCGCGGTTGTCGAATGGTCTTCCGCCGAGCCACTCACATAGGGCAGCAACGTGAGATACGTTTTAGAAATGTGGTCTTTCACCTTCTGTTAACAATACATTCTTTATTTGCGCCACAAAAAACAGAAAAAAACGAGTACTGAGCTTCAAACACCACATAATGTTTGAAAGACAGCGCCTGTATTAGTGAAAAGGAATACCCGTTTCAAATGGTACCATGGGAACTACATCCATAACAAGGAACAGTGAACATGGAAACGAAAAGAAACAGGAAAGAAAAAGTTGTAGGTGACACTCAATCTCCGCCTTCAGGGTATACGACAAGGCAAAGTAATGGGCAAATTCCCATATACGCAGGTCCTTCTCTACTTCACATTCATACACCCCTCCTGGCGCAGTGGTGCAGCGGTTAAGCGATGCGGGACTGCCCTGCGATGACAGGTGCTCAGAGCGGTGGGCCTTTTGGGACTCAGGTTGCTCTTCGCGAGCAACCTATCATGCATTTAACTGCCACTGCCACGGTGGGCAGTTTGCTCACTATTGAGTGGGCAGGTTATGATGATGCCGCAAGGGTCATGTGACCTAGGTGGCCCACCTGCCTTCTAGTTGCTCTGTGGCGACCACCTGCCAGAGTCATGCATGTGATTTTTCGCTCACAACGCCGACGTCGGATTTATGGGCTAACGGGGCCTTTAACGTTATCGCGTTAAAACTAAATTCCTTAGAAAAAAAACTTCTGCGATGAGAATATTTCTATATTATATTTCAATGACAGCTCCGCAATTTCATCTTCTTCCGTGTTACCCAGAGGTTTGCGTCGCTACGCACTGCGTTCTTTCACTAAAATCCAATACTTTGCAGCAGGTGTAAGTGAGAGTGCCGGCTAACTTGAAATTTACCCCCCCCCCCCCCCCCCGAAAAAAAATAACGAGAAACAGCAAGAGTTCTCGTCGCTCGCCTAAAACGTGAATGCTAATATGCTGACATCCTGCGCTAAACAGCACTGCGCATTCTGTTACAGGATGGACCTGGTGGCGTTATTCGCCGTGGAAATCCAGCGAAAAGGGCGCAAGTGGCGCTGCTTCGTGTCCAGACAGCTCCTCGCCATACAAGGCAAATAAAATTATTGAAGCCTTCTGCTGTCGAATTCCTTCTCCGTCGCATGCCCTCATTCAGGACGGTGTTTTGTTTCCAAATAAGAGTTCGTGGGTTCCCTTTTGTGACTCCACCTGTACTCATGTAGGAGATAATAGCCTCAAAAGCATTCAGGGAAGGGCAATTAGCTGCAGTGAAGAAAAGTGTTTTTCACATACATAGAATATGCTGGGTATTGCGACATAATTTCCACCAGCAGCGCCGACTGAAAGCGAGAATGTGTTAGTAGCTCATTGATCAAAGCATGATCAATGAATTAGAAAGGCATAGCAGAACAGTGGGTGTAAAGATTAACATGTAGAAAACCAAACGAATGTTCAACAGCATTGCAAAGGGCCAGCAGTTCACAATTTGTAGCGAGGTGCTGCTAGTGGTAAGGAAATACGTCTACTTAGGGAAGGTAGTTACCGCAGATCTAAATCGTGAGAGGGAAATAACTTGTGGAAAAACCTGTCCCCCCCTCCGTTTCGACGCGGCCGACCATCTTCATCATTGTGCTTCAGGAAAGCACCGGCTTGGCGAGGAGGGAATTACGCCTCCCTTGTGGGCGAGAGGAAGCAGCGACGGGAGCGCCACCTCGAAGGCTACGCGCAGCTCCGAGGAGCCGGTGAGAGCGGTGAGTCTCTCTTCGGAATCCGGACATCGTCACGAGCTGTTGCAGACGCACGCACTCGTAACCTTCCGCGGCAGGCGCACGGAGGATGTCGTGCCTTGCCACTGGATTTATGGTTCCGGGCAGCGAAGCGGTCCCAGCAAATGCGCGCTCTCGTCACATCCTCAAGTAAATGCTCAGGTATGGCTTCGCCCCAAGAATGCGGCGCGCTCGGGAAAGCCCGGCCGCCATTATCGGCACATACAAACGTTTGACGCTGACACACGCGAAGTCGCGCCCCTGCCCCAGCCGGTAAGTCGGAAGCGCTTCTTATGTTGCCTTCTACTTCCGAGGAATGCCTCTTTGATGTTTTGCAGCTAGCTGGCCCGGGCTGTGTATTATTTGCAATTGTAATAAATAGCATTTGAGTGTTAACGCTTTGTAGTCCCTTCCCCTTTGTTCCCTTGAGCACGACCCCCTCCGCGGTTAGTGAGCGGGAACGCTGCATCCGCGGAGTAGGAGTGCGGGGCTGAAAAGCTGGCGTCCCCCGTATTTCCATAAACTATAAGAATAAGAATGGGATGCAGTGCATGTGACAGGTTCTCTGAGATCATGAATGGCAGTTTACCAATATCCCCCAAGAGAGAAGTATACAACAGAAGTATCTTACCTGTACTCACCTACGGGGAAGAAACGTGAAGGCTAACGAAAAGGACTCAAATTGACGACAACACAGCGTGCTATGGAAAGGAAAATGAGAGGTGTATCGTCAAGGGACAGGAACAGGGCAGAGTCGGTCGGAGAACAAACGCGGGTTAAAGAAATCCTAGTCGAAATAAAGAGGAAGAAATGGGCTTGGGCAGGGCATGTAATGCGAAGGCAAGATAACCAATGATTGATCGTAAAGGAGATAACTGGATTCCATGCGATGGCAAGCGTAGCAGGGGGCTGCAGAAAGTTAGGTGGGCGGATAAGGCAAATAAGTTTACGGGGATAAGGTGGCCACAGCTAGCACAGGACAGGGTCACTTGGAGAGACATGGAAGATGTCTATGGCCGGCAGTGGGCGTAATCAGGCTCATTATAATAAAAATGCACAAGTTGTAGGAAAATACCGGCGCAACGAATGCGGTCCTATCGATGGAAGTAAACAAAGTCCAACAATAATTCACGTGCCCCGCGCTAGGAATGTGCCAGTGACCGCTGCACTGGTCGCTAAGCACGACTTATAAAAGTGCCCGCTTTCAGGCGTGCTCGGAAGGCATTGTGCTTGCCAACAGGCGCACGCACGGGTTTTCAGTTCGCAGATTCTACGCGTACGGCTGGCCCGTTTACCCGGAGAAAGCCTCTCAAAGTACACTCCCTGTACTCTATGAGATGCAGACCTTAGGATGGGGTGGCGAGAACTGCAATGACCTCCGTAATTTATAAATACAAATGGATTTTTTGTAGCTACTGCAATAATAAAGTTAATTTTGTAAAGTGCTTTGGAGAGGAAGAGGAGCGCAGAGGTAGAAGCTGGTCGACCTTGCTGTGTTGAGCTCTGCGTCGGCGTCAGAGAACGTTGTAAATAGACGCCCCAGTGCATGCTCGTTGCGTTCTGAGCACGCAAGAATTTTGGTGGACGTTGCAGTTGCCAATACAGATATATCTGGTCTTCTCCGGAGCCGCATACTATCTGGACTACTCCCACTTCTGTTGGATCTGTCTTCACTCAGACTCATAATTTTCCTCTGTTGATTTGATATCAGGATACTGGCATATACCAATGCACCCGAATGACGTAGAAAACACGGCATTTGTAACACACGACGAACTGCAGGAGTTAAACGTTGTGACCGTTGGACTGTACAATGCGCCTGCCACGTTTGAAAGATTTATGGACACTATTCTGCGTGGTCTGAAGTGACATATTTGTATATGCTACTCGGATGATGCTTTGATCATTAGGAAGACATTTAGCGAGCACACCAGCCTCCTCGTCATAGCCCCTGACTGCGTTGAAAGAGCGGACCTAGTGCTTAATTCTTAGAAGTGTGGCTGGAGACCATGAATCTCGACGCGGGCAGTGCACTCGTTTACAGGGTTTTCGAGGTGACCTCCAGCGGTACGTGCGGGAGGGCCGCCCCACTGGTTGGTAGCCTTGCGAATACGCCGAGAGATAGTTACCGCTGAAGACGGAGTAATCGTCGCCGGTGTCGACAAGCGCCGTTACGTCGCGACCGTCGATCAAAACGTTTGCATTGCTAGAGGCCACAAAGCCGTTTTCGCTTCCAAGGGTGTCATCGGTCAAGCTGGGACATTCCAACCTAGGCGGAGGTTCATTACGGCGTGCGACACCGTCAACGGCACCTCCAGGCGTCGCCGTACTTAGTTTTCCGAAAGTGGCGAAAGGCTCTCACGGCGAGATCCGCGAGAAGGGGATGATGGGTGGCGAGGTGGAGGCGACCGGGAGGGGCGAGGTGGAGCTGACATTGGCGATGGAGAACGTCGAAGATAGTCCTGTATTTCGCTGGGCTGCTCATCGTAGCGGGGGCGCGGATCGGTCCAGTTGAAACCTCGAAGGCCGATTTCGCGGTACGAACAGCAGTTATGCATGTGGTCAGGCTCACCGCAGTGGAAACACAGCGGCCTCCGGTCAACAGTCCTCCAGTTGTCGGTTTTCCTGCGGCACAGTGGTTCCAGACGGGCACCTGACGGGTGCACGAACTGGCGCCGTGGAGCGCCGGAATCGGCAGCGTTCTGGTACTGGCGATGGACGGTAGGCGGACGGCGGCGGCGTAGCTCGGAGATGGTCGGTCAGCTGCAACCACAACTGGTACGTCTTCTGGTGCCAGCCCGTGTCGCAGTTCGTGCCGAACAGCCGTCGCGATGGAACCAGATGCAGGCTGCTCAGGAGCTGGTAACCGCCTTTTCAGCTCCTTGCGGAAGACGTCGCGGCTTATTTCGCGAACATCGTTGAAGCCAACACCGCTCAGGCCAGACGAGGCAAGACTTGAGACGACAGGAAGGGCGTTCAGTAGCTGAAAGTGACTGGTTCTTGTCGCCAATGCGCGCTCGATGTTGGTCGCTTCAGCGACGAAGTCGGCTACTGTGGTATGATTGCGGATTGGGCCTCCAGAGATGTCATTCCGGACACCCCTCATCAAGAGCCGCGCATTTTCCTCTTCACTAGCGCGAGGAACAGCATGGCACTCAGACGCAGCACGTTTTCGGCGAAGCTTCTGATGCTCTCGGCGGAACCCTGGATACGAGCATGGAGCAGATCTTCAGCATGCTGTCACTGGTGCTGGTAGGCGAACGTGCATATCAGTTCGCTCTTGCACTTCTCTCATGATATTAGTGAAGCCTCATGGTTCTCGAACCAGTATTTCGCTGTGGCATCTGAGGAGAAGTATAGGTTCTGCAGACATTGGTCGGGTGTCCACACATTATGTCGGCCTACCCGTTCAAAGTGCTGGACCCATTCTTCAACATCATCAATGCCATCGCCACGGAATGGTGCGACAGATCTTGGGGTGACAGGCACGTAGACGATCCACGACGAAATCGCGGGGTCAGTTCGTTGCGATTGGGACGCCATGGTGACGTTGGTCCTAGATGTCTTCGATCCCTCAGGCAAGATTCCTAATTCCGGCGCTTGGCCTTGCTGACGTCGGCTGGAACGAATCTATTTCTGCCGAGGGCTCCAAGAAAACCTGACTGTCAGGATTTAGTACCGCGCTCGAATTACGAGGCAGGGGTCGCTGCATCAGATGCGTAACCCAGCACCTCCGCAAAATGCTACGGCTTGACGTAGAGAGACGGCGAGCACCGGTCAAAGCAGGAGCACAAAAGCAGGCAGCTCCGTCAGCAGCAGCGTGGTCGTCGGTGCGCGGTGATCACGCCTCGTCTTTCACTTCGAGTCGCTACAATATGTTCTTCAGCAGAATTAACCGCTGATGCAAGTGTAGAGCGCAAAGTTAACTGAAACTGGTTATGATTAACGCAAGACCTCAACTGAGAAGAAGATGGAGTTAAGCGGCAAATAACACAAAAACGATAGGTATGTGATCAGTATAGATGTACCACAATCAACAGTCGGCCAACTCAGTACAGGAACACAGGGGCTGGTGGAAGTAATCAAACACAGATAGGATTAGTGCGTGGAGAAATGTCGCCGAATCCGAATTCATGCATGAAGGATTATCAGTAACGCAATCCAAAAAGGGGTTTGCCGCAGAGCCCCACGGCACATGATGTAAATTCAAGTCGCCGGCCAAGAGAACTAACTTCTGACAATTAACTAGTAGATCCAGTGGCCTGATATCCTGCACATCGCAAGGGAAATAAACATTCACTAATGAAAAGGGATAGCACCCTGGAATTTGAAAGTATAAAGCCATAACACAGTTTACAGTAGAAGATCGAAAATCAATATTAGCCCTGTGACAAAAAATTCAGGGGGGCACTTTGTTGACCTAAAGTGCGGTGAGGAGAAAGCCTTTAGAGCGGCGTTGCTGCACGTGTCAGTGGCGTGTGGTGAAGATGTTAAATAAGTAAGCAATTGTTTGTGAATTTTAAAAGCTGGAGACACTGGAGGGCGTTTGGGAGGCTTCAACAGGACTTGTCGGGCTAGTTGGTTGATCATAATGCAAAAAAGACGAACTGCGCAACAGGAACACGGACGAAAGGGAGGCAGACACACACTAACGCAGACTTACAACTTTACTAAAGGAAGGAATACAGGGCAAATATATATAGCGATCCCCAACGCACTTCAAATCTGATCAATATGGCACGTGACAATCTGCCCAGGCGATAAACAGACCACACAAGAACCAACCGCTTACAAGATAATCTTATACCGGGCCGGCCCTTTCTATGAAAACAAAAAGCAAAGGAACGCTTAGCGACAGTGCACGCTTGAGAAGTACGCGTTCTGCAAAGTAAGGAAATTCATAACAAAAACCACACCACTGTAGCCATCTGATACCACTGAAGCTCGAACCGCTTACAAGTGCAGGGGCTGACACCAAAACCAAGAGACGAAGCACTCCCCCTTTTGAAAGCAAACGAAACGGGAAACAAAAACAACCACATCGGTCATCGTCAAAAACAAAAAAAACAGTGAAAAAAGGCACCAGGTCAGAAAGGTAAAAAACAAAAAATCATGAATCAGCTCTAGAAGCTACGTCACAAAAACAGTGAAAATAGGCACCGAGTCATTTAAAAAAAAACAAAAAGATGAACGACGGGACAACAGTTTAAAACAACAACGGTTTTAAAAAAGGGGGGTGAATGAAATCCAAAGCGTAGGAAAACATCTCAAACCATGACAGAACCGAAACAAAACTGAGATCGCTAATCAAATGAACAACGAAAGCATCAACGCAATCAGGAGGCACTGCTCAATCACCAGGGCACAAACAGGCCACTAGGCTACACATGCCCCCGCAAAAAAGAAAATTCTTTGGATGATAAGGAAATGGAAGCCTTGCTAACGCAGTTGTCCGTAGTGCCGATGTAAAATGTTTCGACGACGAGACGCTCCCATTTGTCATTCAATCTGGCCAGAAAATCCGTCTTTTCGAACCATGGTACACAGTCCCGTTGCTTCATTTTTGTGCAGTCCGCACAATGCTTAGCCAAAAACCCTCCATCGTTGTTTGCCACGCTCAACCGGTGCTCCCTTGCTCTTTCATTAAAGCATCTGCCGGTTTGGCCTATGTAGACTTTTCCGCAACTAAGGGGAATGCGGTAAACAACGCCGGAATCGCAATCTTTGAACTTCCTTAGATGTTTGATTTTGCAAGGGGTCTTCTTAGTGTTCTTCATCATCACGCACACCTTGGACAGTCTGCATGGAGCCGAGAAGACAACGTTGAGGAAGCTTGGGAACTTCCTGCAGATACATTTGAATGTGTTATTAGGCAATGACCCGTTCCTCGTTAGAAGCTCCAAAGAAGTCGTTGAGCTGATGAGAAAAGGGCTACCAACTTCCACGACGGCTTTTTCCGTCGACATCGAGGACATGTATTATTCCATTCCGCACGAAGGACTGTTCGCTGCCATCAGAGAATGCGTGGAGCTTCACGGAGAGACGAAGTTCCGGAACTCAGTTGGCCTCAACACTGGCAACTTCTTGGAACTTATAGATTTCTATCTAAAGTCTTCCGTCATCCACTTCAATGAGAGTTATCATATTCAAAAAGCAGGCATTTGTATAGGTTCGAGCATAGCTCCAGCCTTAAGCGACATTTTTCTGTCATCCTTTGACCGACGTCTTCAAGAAAAACTGCGAGGGATGGCTGTCACCCGCGTGTGCAGGTACGTCGATGACTACCTGGTCTTCCTGACCCCACCGGAGGACGGCAATCTTCAGGATTTGGCCTCAAAGATCCTCTCGGCATTTTCATCTGAATCTTTTGGGCTCCGGTTTACAAGTGAGCTACCGCTTGATGGTCATCTTCAGTTCCTGGATTTAGATCTGCACTTTGAGAAACAGCGTTTGTGCTGGTCCTTCAAACCCAGGTCCAAAAAGGCTTTGCTTCCCTACACTAGTGCCCATTCGAAGTTGGTCAAGCGAGGCATCATTTCCCTATGTGTTGAGTCGGCCCTGAAAAAGACTTGTGACCACAAAGTCCAAGAGAGCTTCCAGTACCAGCTTCAGCGTTTGCAAGCAGCTGGATACCCTCCGCACGTCGTTTCGAGTGTGTGTGAAAATGTGCTTCAAAAAATTAAGAGAGAACGCAAAGATAAAGAAGACGCCGAGCAAAAGAAGGCCCATGTGATTCCATACATCCACAAATTCTCGCACAACATCAAGAAAGTGGCGAGAAAAGGAGGCGTCAACGTTGTCTTCTCGGCTCCATGCAGACTGTCCAAGGTGTGCGTGATGATGAAGAACACTAAGAAGACCCCTTGCAAAATCAAACATCTAAGGAAGTTCAAAGATTGCGTTTCCGGCGTTGTTTACCGCATTCCCCTTAGTTGCGGAAAAGTCTACATAGGCCAAACCGGCAGATGCTTTAATGAAAGAGCAAGGGAGCACCGGTTGAGCGTGGCAAACAACGATGGAGGGTTTTTGGCTAAGCATTGTGCGGACTGCACAAAAATGAAGCAACGGGACTGTGTACCATGGTTCGAAAAGACGGATTTTCTGGCCAGATTGAATGACAAATGGGAGCGTCTCGTCGTCGAAACATTTTACATCGGCACTACGGACAACTGCGTTAGCAAGGCTTCCATTTCCTTATCATCCAAAGAATTTTCTTTTTTGCGGGGGCATGTGTAGCCTAGTGGCCTGTTTGTGCCCTGGTGATTGAGCAGTGCCTCCTGATTGCGTTGATGCTTTCGTTGTTCATTTGATTAGCGATCTCAGTTTTGTTTCGGTTCTGTCATGGTTTGAGATGTTTTCCTACGCTTTGGATTTCATTCACCCCCCTTTTTTAAAACCGTTGTTGTCTTAAACTGTTGTCCCGTCGTTCATCTTTTTTTTTTTTTAAATGACTCGGTGCCTATTTTCACTGTTTTTGTGACGTAGCTTCTAGAGCTGATTTATGATTTTTTGTTTTTTACCTTTCTGACCTGGTGCCTTTTTTCACTGTTTTTTTGTTTTTGACGATGACCGATGTGGTTGTTTTTGTTTCCCGTTTCGTTTGCTTTCAAAAGGGGGAGTGCTTCGTCTCTTGGTTTTGGTGTCAGCCCCTGCGCTTGTAAGCGGTTCGAGCTTCAGTGGTATCAGTTGGCTACAATGGTGTGGTTTTTGTTATGAATTTCCTTACTTTGCAGAACGCGTAATTCTCAAGCGTGCACTGTCGCTAAGCGTTCCTTTGCTTTTTGTTTTCATAGAAAGGGCCGGCCCGGTATAAGATTATCTTGTAAGCGGTTGGTTCTTGTGTGGTCTGTTTATCGCCTGGGCAGATTGTCACGTGCCATATTGATCAGATTTGAAGTGCGTTGGGGATCGCTATATATATTTGCCCTGTATTCCTTCCTTTAGTAAAGTTGTAAGTCTGCGTTAGTGTGTGTCTGCCTCCCTTTCGTCCGTGTTCCTGTTGCGCAGTTCGTCTTTTTTGCGTTTGGGAGGCATCCGTCTGATTCGACGCCTTTCTGAAAACACTGTCCAGCGTCCTAGACAAGTAGAACTACATGTGCGTTTGCAGGACGCAGTGTAGTCTTTAGCACGCTCGGCTGCGGAACGAAAGGATGGTGGTTCGAATCTCATCGTGCAAAAGTATTACTTTTCTTATCGAGTTGAGTGTCACAGACGGACTGACAAGAGAACGAGCCATTAAAGGCGTTCGCCTTAAAACTGGCAAGAAGCAGGCTGGCGACCAAGCGGTAGGCGACTATGGGATGGGTCCTAGGAATAGCAGGAGAGAGTTATTAGTAGAGTTCGCAGATATAATTTACGGATGTGCAGATAAAATTTACGGAAGTGGACGTGGAAGAGCCCCTATGGTGAGACTAAAAATGAAATCGACTTCATACTATGCGCTCAATCTGGCATCGTTCAGGATGTGGGCGTCTCTGAAAGGTGCGGCTTAGCGACTACAGAATGCTAAGGTCTCGAATTAGCTGGGACTTGAAAACGGAACGGAAGAAGCTAGTGAAGAGGAAGTCGAATAACGAGTTAGCGGTAAGAGGGAAAGTAGAGGAATTCAGGATATCACTGCAGAACAGATATCCAGCTTTAACTGAGGAAGACAATCGTAATTTTTATACAATGAACGATAATCTGACAGCTACCATTACCGCGTGCGCAGAAGTAGTAGGCGGTAAAACGGTTCGGCAGGATACCGGCAAGCTGTCCCTGGAGACGAAAGATATGATAAAGAAACGCCAAATCATTAGGGCGTTTAACCCTACAGAGAGAATAGAACTAGCATAGCTATCGAAGTTAATAAATAAGCGCAAGGTAGCTGACATAAGGAAGTTTCGTATGGAGAGAATTGAGCATGCTCTAAAGAAGTGAGGTAGCCTAAAAGCAGTGAAGAAAAATCTTGACGTAGGTAAAAACCACACGTATGCGCTAAGGTACGAAGAGGGGGAATGTCATTAGGAATATGAAAACTATAGTTAAAGCAGCCGAAGAGTTCTACACAAAGCTATGCAGTAGCCAATGTAATCAGAACGCTAATGAGAGAGACAGTAGCGCACAGCAATGCGCCATCCCGCCAGTAACGATAGAGTAAGTAAAAAAAGCCTTAGGAGCAATGCAAAGCGGAAAAGCAGCTGGTTAGGATCAGGTAACCGTAGATCTGTTGAAGGACGTAGGTGATATTTTCCTAGAAAAACTACCCACCCTGTATACTCAATGCCTTATGATCTCGACCATGCCTGATTCTTGGAAGAACGCGAACATTATACGAAACCATAGGAAAGGAGACGCCAAATACTGGAAAAAACAGACCGATAAGGTTACTGTCTGTTTCCTACGAGGTATTTACTTAAGTAATCGTTAATAGAGTTAGGGCAACCTTCCACTTAAATCAACCAAATCATCAGGCAGGCTTTCGTAAAGGATATTCCACATTAGTTCATATTGACACTATCACTCAGGTAGAGAAATGCCCTGAATATAACTAACCCTTATATAGAGCCTTCATTGATTACGAGAAATGGTCCCGGCCGCGGCGGTCGAATTTCGATTGAAGCGAAATTCTAGAGGGTCATGTACTGAGCAATGTCAGCGCACGTTAAAGAACCCCAGGTGGCCGAAATTTGCGGAGCCCTTCACTACGGCTTCCCTCATAGTCTGAGTCGCTTTGGGACTTTAAACCCTCATGAATCAAACCAAACCGATTACGATAAAGCATTTGATCCAGTGGAAACCTCAGCCGTCATAAAGCGATGTCGGGATCAGGGTGTAGAAGAGCCTTATCTCAAAATGCTGGAATATACATGTGGCAACTGTACAGCTACCATAGTCCTCCAGAAAGTAAGCAATAAAATTCCAATAATGAAGGGTGTCAGGAAAGGAGACACGATCTCGCTATTGCTATTCACCGCTTGTTTGCAGGAGGTGTTCCAAGGCATGGATTTTGAACAGTTGGGGATAAGAGATAATGGAGAATACGTAAATAATCTGCGATTTGCTGATGACATTGCTTTGCTAAGTCTATCAGGACCTGAGCTGCAAAGCATGATAAATGATTTAGACAGGCCGAGCAGAATGGAAAGTCCTAAAATTAATATGCAGAAAACCAAAGTAATTTTCAATAGTCTTGGAAGGGAACAGCGATTCACAATAGGTAGCGAAGTCCTGGAAGTGTTAAGGGAATACATCTAATTAGGGCAGGTAGTGACCGCTGATGCGGATCATGAGAGGGAAATAATTAAAAGGGTATGAATTGGGTGGAGCGCATATGGCGGTTCACTCAGATCATGCATAGCAGTTTACCAGTATCTCTCAACAGAAAAGGGTTTAACAGCTGTATCTTACCGGTACTCAACTACGGTGCAGAAACTTGAAGTCTTATGAAAAGGGTTCAGGTTAAGCTAAGGACAACGCAGCGAGCATGGAAAGAAAAATGATAGGTGTAACGTCAACAGACCGGAAGCGGGCAGAGTGGGTGAGGGAACAAACGCGGGTTAATGACATCCTAGTCGAAATCAAGAGGAAGAAATGGGCTTTGACAGGGCATGTAATGCGAAGGCAAGGTAATCGCTGGTCCTTAATGGTAACGAAGTGGATTCCAAGAGAATGCAAGCGTACCAGGGGGCGGCAGAGTGTTAGGTGGGCTGTTGACATCAAGACGTTTGCGGGGATATGATGGCAGCAGCTGACAAACTACAGTGTTAATTGGGGAGACAGGGGAGAGGCTTTCGACCTGCAAAGGAAATAGTCAGGCTGATGATGATGATGAGATGAGAAGGAAGGAAGCTACTTACCGGAAGAGGCCCGAAAGAAGAGCGGGCAGTTTTTTGTCTTGGAGTCCATTCTGTTTTCTTCTTTCATTTTTAATCCTTCTAAGCATGTTCAAAGGACGCGCAGCAAAAATTCATTAAAGGGCTTGTCTGAAACTTTGCAAGTTTGCGGGTCAGTTTCGGCGAGACGCATATATAATTTCACCACCGCTGCAAAATTGAAATAGCACTTCGAAACGAAGTAGATACATTCAATAAAGCACCCGCGTCAGTGCCCGTCCCGTCATGTGTGTCTTGATTTTGTTCTTCGAAAAATATGGACGAGTTGGTTTCGAAGAATGGCTAGTTGAACTCGTCGAATGACTTCGTCTTGAAAACAGGAATCAGCATACACGAAGGACAAACAAAGAGTAGGCACTACAAGCGCTGTGTCTCAACTAAACTTTGTTGTGAAGCGATCGATAAGACACCAAAGGCATACAAGGCAAGAACCAACACGACCGCACATGCGCAGATTTTTTTTGTTTGTGTATACTATATTCATCCCTTCGTAATAAAGCTTAGCTGTGAGAGAGCGCTTGTAGTGTGCACTCTTTCTTTCTTCTTCGTCCGTGTACGTTGACTTTTGAAGTCAAGATGAATGTTTCATTAAAACAATGGTGCACCAAGTAGCCCCGCGAACAGTATTGTTAACGCGAAGCAAAGTTTAAATTTCTCGTGTCAAAGTTAAACGGGCTTAAACGGAATGGGGTCTACAATATAAAAATCAAAGGTTTAATTTTATTGCATCTAATTCTTTCATATTAAAGATAAGCTTAAGAAAATTTGCATAACGGGTGCGGTGATATAAAGTTACTAGCAATGGTATTTTCAAGTCAGGTAGCTAGGAGGTGACTATTTCTCTAAATGAAAATTGACAAATGGCTGTGCTTCACTTGTACGTAGTCAGGTTGCATTCAGAAAAAAATAGTTTTCTGGTAACAGTTGCGTTATGTTGTGATACTTAGAACTCAAAGTTCCTTCGTAAGATCTTCGCAAACCCACAAACATCCCAATATCTTGCTAGAGGTTTACCTGACATCGGAATAGTGCTTTCACACGAAAACTGAGTAGTCTGCGCTAGGCGTTTGTTCCATTCTTAGTACTCTCAGATAAAGGCTCTCGGGTTAAACCATAACAGGCGCCATTTTTTGTTTTTGAAGCAAAAAAATTTCCGCGGTGAAATAATATGACTTGTAAAGAATTCATATATGCGAAACTTAGAATCAAGAAGGTCATAGTTTAATAATTACAAAATTTTCACAAAACTGTGCACAAGGCGCCGATGTGGCCGCGCTTTTCACTTTTGAAATGGATAGAAGCAGTTTCGGTCTTTTGTGAGACAAAGGGGCACAGTACATTTCATGCAGAATAATCTTGA